>NC_080596.1:52221177-52533235 GCF_027887145.1 Ammospiza caudacuta | reverse complement strand
AAGGTCTTGAGATATTTCCAAGATGCATTATTTCATTGTTAGTTTTTGTACCCTTTAAAAAGAAGTGTGCAGTGTCAATCCTGTTACCATTATTTCATTGTGTGCACAGTCAAGGTAAATGTAGTCATTATAAACTTATTTTCCCTGTAACTTTGCTCAGAATGCTAAGAAAGTATTAGCACTTTTTCTTTATTTCTTTAACTTAGAATAAGGACAAATGTAAAACAGCACAATTGACCTATGTAAGGCTTTTGGAAGACCAAGATTACAACAATTACCCTTGCTTGTTGTGGGCCCACACAACCTGTTTTATGACCCTTCAAAAAATTTAAGGTGGGTGGGAGAGAGAAAGAGAGAAAAAAGAGATGGAAGGAAGGAAGAAGAGTGAAAGAGAGAGAGAAAGAAAGAAAGGGAAAGAAAGGGAAAGAAAGGGAAAGAAAGGGAAAGAAAGGGAAAGAAAGGGAAAGAAAGGGAAAGAAAGGGAAAGAAAGGGAAAGAAAGGGAAAGAAAGGGAAAGAAGAAAGAGGGAAAGAAAGGGAAAGAAAGGGAAAGAAAGGGAAAGAAAGGGAAAGAAAGGAAAGAAAGAAAGAAAGAAAGAAAGAAAGAAAGAAAGAAAGAAAGAAAAAGAAAGAAAGAAAGAAAGAAAGAAAGAAAGAAAGAAAGAAAGAAAGAAAGAAAGAAAGAAAGAAAGAAAGAAAAGAAGAAAGGAAAGAAAAAAGAAAGAAAGAAAGAAAGAAAGAAAGAAAGAAAGAAAGAAAGAAAGAAAGAAAGAAAGAAAGAAAGAAAGAAAGAAAGAAAGAAAGAAAGAAAGAAAGAAAGAAAGAAAGAAAGAAAGAAAGAAAGAAAGAAAGAAAGAAAGAAAGAAAGAAAGAAAAGAAAGAAAGAAAGAAAGAAAGAAAGAAAGAAAGAAAGAAAGAAAGAAAGAAAGAAAGAAAGAAAGAAAGAAAGAAAGAAAGAAAGAAAGAAAGAAAGAAAGAAAGAAAGAAAGAAAGAAAGAAAGAAAGAAAGAAAGAAAGAAAGAAAGAAAGAAAGAAAGAAAAGAGAGAGAGAAAGAAAGCTAGCTCAGTGACTTCACATTACCCCCTCCCTGTCTGGAAACCATAGAAACCAAACCGAAAGTACAGCCAAGAAGTTCGTCATTTGGCTATCTCTGGCTGATCTCCATGGAAACATTTCACTTTTTGTTGAAAGGAAAGATTTTCAAATCAGACGAATGGCCACAGTCTGACGGGTTATGACATCTTTGGGAAGAATTAAAAGAACAAAAACAGTGACAAATATTTCTGCTTTACATATTTGTATTACACTTCTATTTTTCACCATTCATGCCTATTTTATTTAATTACAATTGCAGCCTTTCTTTCAGTTTTGTTAGCAAATCAGACATTACATATGGGGAAAAAGGTAACACTCTGCCAACAAACCAGAGTCTATTCACTCTAGCGTCCAATTTAGATGCTATTTGCTGTAAACTATATAGATCACCCAATACAGTTTTTTGTGTGCTTTGCCTGGAAGACTGAATAGAGGTGTTGAATGTGTCATAACAACTAAAACTGAGACTTAAGAAAATGTTCAACACTGGCAAGTCACATGTCTCAGAGTTATTCCTTCAGGAGCCCTACAGAGCCAGGAAGGTACTTCTGCCTGTTTCCCAGCCCCTTACCTTTTGAATTTGCAAGTAAAATAAGCACTGGATGATCACAGAAAAAAACTACCAGATAAAACAACTTCTTATGAAAGGCACTTCCGTACAACTCAAGGCTTTTGTTGATCCTATTTAAGTCTTCTGGTGCTTAGAGTTCATGTCTGTGAGGGTGCTTTTGTTGGAGGTGGAGAGGTGGAGTGTCCTCAGGATCTCACAGAAGCTTCAGAGTATGATTGGTACCCAGCTGCTCAGCCACATCAGCTGCAAGGCTGCTCAGGGCACAACAGAAAGAGAAGGTTCTGGAGGACTCCTCCTTTACAACTGTATTTTGTTGCATTTAGGTACCATCTACACTGTATGCACCACCTACACTGCTAAGATACGTCTAAGCAGTAGAGATACTCTGCTGAACTATGAATTCTGAAAATTAAAAAGTCTTGTTACAAAATGGTCTGAGGTACTAAAGCCCAATTCATTTGTCCTTAGGCAATTCCAAGTTACTACTTCAACCATTCTGCTTCTCTAAATTTTTATTTGCTTCTTTTACTGGTAGTATACATAGCATAGATGAGAAGAGGGTAAATGTTTCTGCTAACTTAAACACACAGAGAAACTCCACTGCCAGAAAGCTCTTAACCAACAAAGGAAGGAAAAATACTGATGCCATCTTACCTTAAAGAGAAAAAAGAAAATAATCCACAGTCACCCTAACACTATTAAATAATGATTCTGTTTATCACTGTATACACCTCAACAAACTACAATGCATATGGGATATGACTTACAGACTTAGAAAAGCCTCTAGATATCTCTGATTCATCAAGCAGTGAATATTATTTCCATCATTAGATTATTGCATTATGACTTAGCTAATGCCTGATGGTGGCAGTTTATTACAGTGCTCCTAGCAGTGGCCTACCTGCTAAGAAATACTGACAACAGAAATGAATGTAACAAATATTAACAGCAATGAAGAGACATCATCTGACTTCAGCCGAAGACAAACTGTCACTGAACAAAAAGAGGGAAAATATGCTGATGCTTCCTAAAATTTGAAAGATTGTCAAAAAGACTGCAATGAATTATAGAGACAGAAGTAAACAGAGCAGGAAACTCAAGGAAGTAATGAAAGAACATTCACAAAGAGAAAGTGACAGGCAAAATATGGCTCTGCTGAATGTTTTATCAAACATTCAAAGTAAAATAATAGTCCAGAGACAAAAGCAAGAAAAAAGGTCACATCTATTAAGTTAGAAGGTACTTTACTAACATACAGATGAAGATTTGTACGAAAAAGATAACAGAGTTTAGTTCGGAATATTCAAATCTGCTTAAGAAATATTCTAAATATTTTGACCACATCTGGCTTCTCTGTGCAGTTCAACAGTTAGAAGATTAGTCAGAAGATGCCCTTTGCAATAAAACCCCTCTAAGAATATAGTAAAACAGAATGTAATAAAACAGTTGTGCAGGAGCAAACTGTACAGGATTTAGGTTAGGTTTGCTCAATGATCTTAAAGCTCTTTTCTAACCTAAATAATTTTATGCTAAAGGTGGTTAATAGTGGTATAGTTATTGCTTTCACTGCCCATAATTATGGTATGGATATGTCAGTTCTGTAGAGTACTTGATCTGTAAACATGTGGGAAGGCAGGGTGTATAATTTAACTGCACAGGTATAACAGACTGACATTTTCCAGCTTGATTCCACTGAAGTTTGGGTGACATTTTTAATCAATTCTTGAAATTCAAAATCAATCTTGAGAAATTTTTGAAATTATTTGGTTTTTTTTTTTTTTGGGGGGGGGGGGGGGAAGTACTTTCTATTTGTTTTTACATGGGATGAGCTGCCCAAACACAAGAAGAAAGTCTATTGACCTAGTAATTAAGTACCCAACAATATCAGTCTAGGAGCTGTCTTTGTGTCCTGATACATATATAGAGAAAAGGGGCTGTAGGTAAGGCATCCAACTTGCTCTGTTCAGCACTACTGCTTCCCACAGAGTATCAATTTCAAGAAATCCATGGATCAGCTGGAGAGAACCTAGAGGAAGACAAGAAAAATAATCATGAGGGCTACAAAATATCCTATAGGGAATGATTGAATTAATTGCAGCTACTTAGTTTGAAGAGAAAAAAGCTAGAGGGAGACTGAGCATCCTTCTGATATGCAAAATCTTGTAAGGAGAGTAGATCAATCTGTTTCTCTGTCCATTGAAGGAAGGTTAAGGAAAAACAGACTTATGCTGCACCTGGGGGATTTGGTCTGGAGATCAAGAGAGATGTATTTCTAGCCTTAAACATTGTGATCTTTTTCCTAAGTTAGTCATCCTAGAAATAGAGATATCTCCATCACTAGCAGTCTTTGAGATCACATCACACAAACATCTGTCAGGAACTATTTATACATTATTGGTACTTCTTGGGCCAGAAGAACTGCATAAATCAGAGTTTCCCTGCTTTACCCTGGAGGCCAGAGCCACAGGCCCCTTCCGCAGCAACTGAGACACAGGGCATACTCCATTCCCTTTTTTAACCTGGATAGCCAAAGGGGAGCTCATCATTTAGTTGTAAAGCACTGGCCAGGTTATTTCAGCTGTGCCAGACTAGACAGCCTCCCCAGGTCCTTAGACCTTGTTTCCCATAAGTTACCTTTTTGTAGGACAAAGAAAGGATATAACAGCATCTCCCCACCCCTCCTCTGCCAGGCCTTTCCCTTTTGCCTCCAGTGGGACAGAAGCCTGCACAGGTTCCCAGGACACTGCCAATCTTTGAAGGCAATAAATCTTCTTTCAGGCAGGCAGTAGTGAGATAAGGCAACTAATAATTACTGTGCAACCTGGATAAAGCACCCTTCAAATGTGCATCACCACAGCGTAGTTTTAGACTAGAATTTCCTGTGTTTCTATACTTAATAATTACATTTCTATTGTTCTTTCCTCAAGTGAAACTATTTTGTGGCTACTGAGATCACCCCATCATGAACAGCTTCTTTTCTTTCACACAAAAATATGAAATTTTCCCCTTGACTTTTCTTGCTGCAGCTTGTAATAGAACTGCATCTGGAAACACTGTACCATATTCTTATACTACTTTTACAGCAGGAACTGCTAAGTACTTTGGCTTGCTTACAAATTCCTCAATTCACTGAGATATAATTGTGCTGTGATTCATGCCTTTGCTAAATCTATGCAAGTTGTGGGCATGATTATTAACATCACATTAAACCCTAGAACTAAAGAGATTAGCAAACAGATTTTTTTCCTGGACATTGGCACTTGGGAGATAAATTACACTGTCAAAATGTTTAAGGAAAACAAAGCACAATTATGACAGAAATGGTTTTATTTTACAGATTGCTCTGTTTTGAAAGAGTTCAGCTATTGTTATATGGCAAAATATAGCATGATTTGAGCATTTGTTTATCCATAGAACAGCACAAGCACAGCATAAAACAACCTTAAGTGTTCAATTCAGGAACCCTTGGTATTATTTCTTAATTTCAATAGAATTTCACACTCAGAAGGTTATAAGTCTCTGTAGTGACATACAGTAGCATAAATAGGCCACTATATGTCACCTTGTAATTGCTGTGAAGACTTTGAACTGCAACTGTTGGGCCACAAATGGCCTCACTGATTTCATTTCAAATTTAAATTTTGCTCAGTTTCAAATTTAAACTACTGACTTTTGTAATGAGTTTTTCTGCTGACTGGTATCCCTTCCCAGCACATGTATGCATCAGCTATGATCAAATGATCATTCAAAACACTACACTAAAAATCATGGCCTCTTACTTTTCATTTCTAGACAGATTTTTTTCCACGTCCTCTAAATGTTTCACTCAGCAGATTTTTTTTTCCTAGGATATTGCTGATTATCCAAGGAGGGAAAAGGGTAAAGTAGGAAACTGTAAGCCAGGGTAGAGGGGTGAACTAAATCAGTAACACACATTGATTTTAGAAAACTCTAAAGTGTATTAAACAGGAATTACACAGTGGCTGCAGAATATTACCACTGCAGCTTCTCAGGAATTTCTCATGTAAATTTCCAGAGGAAATTTCCAGGAATTCCAATGGAGAAGGGAAGTCTGGCAAAAAATAACAGCTTTCACTTTTTTAATGCAAATTTGATGATGAAGATGTCTTGCCAGGCCAGTTGATGGTGGCAGAGATCATCTTCTTAAATAGTTTTAACATTTTTTTACATCCTTTCTCAACAAGATCAGTGCAGAGAGCTGTGCTAAAAAAATCATGGTTAGGGATGTGTTATGCTATATGCATCATCCATCACTAGGAATCTCTGTTAGTATAATGATACAAATAACCTAAGCTAAACATAGAGATTCTGATGCATTTATCATCATTTATTTTGTCACATGTATAAAACAAATAGATGAATAAAAATATTTATCTCTAAATCCATTAAGGAAATTTGCCTAATTAATAGTGCCTTGAAGTTTATAATAAATGCTATGTTAGTCTTACCCCTTTTACAAGTAAACCCTATTAATTACAAAATAAATAATTGAAAGCTCATCAGCACCTCTAGTCACTTATCACTCATGTCTAAGAGCTTTCTCGTGGCAATTGATTGTCTTGGTAGAATATTTTCAGATAAAATTACTTAAATGCTTTCGGCAAAGAACAAAGGAGATGAAAATGCTTTTCTTTTGGTTTTGCCAGAAAATTGTAACATCAAGATTTTCAGTGTCTGATAATAGGAACAGATCAAGGCTCACTCCTAATAAGGTAAAATATTATATTCAGATGTTCAGCATACTGAATGCACACACATGCACGAGACAGACTTGCAGAGATTTTGGTGCTACCTTGTGCAGGAATGCAATTCACTTGGGAGAAGCTGTGAGACAAGAGGAGTAGCTCAGCACACCAAGCCAGGAATGGCAAGAGCAGTCTGCAGATGGGAGAGTGCTTTCAGAGTGCCCACCTGGGCAGCCAGGTATCATCCCCCTGCCTGAGGGATGGGAGGGGGAACCGTGCCCACAGTGTCCACGGGCTTGGGGACAGGTCCTGGGCTTGGGTCCAGGCCTGGCCAGGGCAGAGCAGGAGGCACAGGGACTGGCATTAAGCAGTTGTTGCTGTCATTGTTAAGGATGGGGGACACGGCATCACAAGTTGACTGCTGACACAGCAAACCTAAAAATCACCCCTGTGGTTTTTTCAGCTCATTGCTGGAGCATCTTTGCCTTCACAAAGCCTGAGGGAACATTCACTCAGCTCTGTAGCTCACTGCTGATAATACCAACAAACCTAAGGATCAGAGCTGCATTATTCAACTTATTACTGAGATGAATTTCATAATATAGCCATGGTATAATTCAAGTACACCACCTAACAATCAAACTAAGAATTACTAGGACTCTAATTTCTTGATTAGCTTTCATAAGACTTCAAAAATACAAACGTAAGCAAAAGTTTCAACCTGGGTAGTATGCAGTTATCAAAAACCTGCTTTATTAAGAGAGGAACAGATTAAATCTGTTTTTATGGTAAAACATATGAAGTAAAGATGAAGCAATGCACAGTACTAACCTGCATAATCACTTGCTGGTCAGATTGCAACAGGAGAATCAAAAGCTACTGGACAGCAGCTAAAGGCCAAAGTACTTAATAGATTAGCAGTGAAAGATTATTTTGTTTTGATCAGACACAAATAAGCATAATTAAAAACTGTGCTTTTTTTTCCCTAGTCAGTTTGCCCATCCAAAGCCTCAGCTTTGCTCATGATAATGACTGTTAAGTTTTGCAACTGTAAACATGACAGAAGATTTTCATGACTCTTTTTTATTCTAAAAATATTAATGTCAAAGAGTAGTTGACACAACAGATAACAAGCAATTTCTTGCTTCGTTTGTCACAATTTTCTTGTTAGCTACAGGGCTCTTTTTAATTACAGTTCAAGCATTGGTTCAGCTACTTACTTTCTTGCTTCTGACAAGTTTGTAATTGTTAGTGTCCTCCTTGATCCAATGCAATCATTAGCAAAAGAGTGCAGCACTGAATCTGATATCATCATCTAATATGTACCCAAAGAAACACCATGAAAAAGATTTATAGATGTATTTTAAAAAAAATATTGTAACCCAGAGACTGACTCATTAATTTTCTGAGAGAGTAGCTCATTAAGCTGTTATTAACAAATACACATTTCTCAGGTCCTATGATTGTTGCAGTACTAGACAATATCCATATGCTAAAGAGAGAATTAGTGATACTTTCTAGATAATCTTTTTAAGGCAATCTAAGCCCATTGCCCATTGCTTGTAGAAGGAAGTGGAATAGATAACGTGTCAAAACAAGAACTGCAAGCACCATTTAACCATTGGTTTTTGTGTCGCTGGTTATTTAGAAATTTAGTAGGGCTTTTACTTCCCTCAAGTAAATGACAGTAAAACTCTGAAGCACTAATATACTAATTTCTACTGGAAATAATCTCCACTCCTGCCATGGCTGACTGTAGGTGCCATGCTTTAAATCACTTAAGAATAAGCCATTTGCTACTCCGACAAACACAAATGAAGGCCATATGAGTGCATAGGATGGTGAATGTTTAAGGGCTATGGAAGCAGAAATCCACTGTGAGAAGGTGTTTCCACCAGGTGTGGACGCAGCAGTTCTAGTCCAGTCATAAGCATCAGTTGTAGGCAAAATTTGAAGCCGTAGATGATGAGGAACAATACTGTGCTTCATCACTGCATTACTGACCACACTTACTTTAAAAGTCTAAAAGTTATGACTGTGATTATGAAGTTATGATTAGGAAGTATTATTGCCCTCTATTATCACTTTAAATGGAGGTATTACTAAGAATTTATGTGATTTTGTTAAACAGATTTAATCTGTACTATGGTGCAATTATATAAAGAAAAATCATGACCATTTTAGCAGAGTTCGGGGGAGTTAAATAGAATTGATATGCTTGTATTTCCATAGAAAAAGAGGGTCCTGAGCCAGCTGTAAACAAAGGAATGAAATAAACTTAGGATGAATGCAATTAATGCTTCTTGCATTACACCATGACAGTGTACACAAACGTAAGAGACCTCAGCACTCACAGGTATCCAAGGAACCTCCTGGTTTTCTTTAAGACATACATTTCCACATTAAAAGCATCAGATGATTTAAAGTAGTTGTTTATGTAAAAGTCCACTGAAACATATTTAATGTTTATCTGAACAAGTTCATTGATCACTACATAAAAATTCTTAAACAAGTTGGGAAATTTTTTTACAATTTAATAATTTAATCATCAAGTATTTCATTATGAACTATTTCATTTTAATTCATTATTTAATTATTTAATAAAATCATTACATTTTATCATTAATCTGTAAAATTATTTCATTTTCATACACACATATATTATTTTTTGTGAACTATAACTATTTTACTACTCATTGCTGCTGTAACAGTGAAAAAGTTCACTGTTACATGTCTTAAAGCTTAGACTGATTTTGTGTTACTGATTTTGCCAGTAATCCCACCTGAAAAAACAGTATTTGGAAGCATTTTGGAATGCAGGATGTGACTTTACCAAAACCTTAGAATATTTGATGCTCAAATGTCTTTATTACCTAGTTTATAAACATCTTAAACAGAGCATGGCAGTGCTAATGTTAAGACATAATGTTCCTTTGCACTGTCATTAATCCATTACTATCCAAAAACCACAATGATTCACGTTAAGCTGTTACATAGTTTGTCCATTCTTATTTAATATTATTAAATTTGTTTTAAAATAAAAAAACCTTCTTTGTTTTCTTCTTCCCATCATGACTATTTTCTATTAGTACATCTCTTACAGCACGAGAATTTTAATGTTAATAAAGCTAATCTGGGACATACAGGAATGTTGCCTTTCATACTACATTTTATATAGATTTTTGTCATCTTCCAGTTGTTCACTCAATTCATAGTTTACTCTGTTACATGATATTTCACTATTCTTCCACTTTGTCTTCCACTTTTTTGTAAAGGTGTATTTATGACAAAGATAGGTAAAATACATATAAGTAATTTTTTTTTCACAGTATATGCAGGTAAACAGTACGTATGCTTCTACTTTGTTTAGGGCAACATTTACTGCTACTCAGTTAGCAATGGTGCATCTGTGAATTTTGCTGTATATTTTCAAGTTTTCTGTCTTTACTGTAGCCTCATGGCCTGCAGCCTCAGTAGTGTAACTACTAAAATTCAAGAGCATCTTTCAATAAACCTCTGCCACCTTTACAGTACCTCACATGAAATTTCATCATTTTATTCTCTCTTCTAAAATAGGCCCATCCCAGTTCTAAGTCTTCGTATTTTCTATTTAAAGTCAAATTTTGTTCCACTTTAGTGACTTTTCAGATGTGAATGTTTTTTGTTCTCCTAGTATATTTTGATTTCATGCTGTGCAATCCATATTTTCCAAGGGTCCCTGTGACATTGCTTCATGGGTGCTAGCAGTTGTTCACTGCTATGCCAATCCAGGCTGAACATTGCCATGACTTCAGAAAAAAAGTTATCAGAAAATTTGCTCTGGATTACAACTTGCCAAGAAGCTGCTATTTTAATACAGAAAGCTGCATATCATTTCTGAGCAGGAAAACTCATGAAATCTATTCTTCTGTGTATGGAGAAAGAAGCAGCCCATGTTTATTTGATTTCTATCCCACATTGTTCGGGGCGATAAGTGAAGAAAAGAGAAGGTAGAAGCCAGGAAGGCCCAGACTTTCTGTCAGAGGGAAAACTAAATATTTCCCCTCTCACCAGCCATCTACAAAACTAGGACCAATTTCATGTCTTTGAGATCTCTACCCTTTTATTATGCCTGGCTGAAAATGTTGGGAGTGCTGCAAAGTTATGCCAGCTTTCAGGAAGGGAGGGGAAAGAGCTGATACTGAAAACATTGTGGGAATGCACAGCTCAGCATTTGGGTGTCTGCCTTGTGAATGTGCTACCTCCCACTTGGCAAAGTGGCCAGTGTGGCAGAGGTCACTTGCAGTTGTGAAATGCAGCCCAACTGCAGCCATGGCAAACAGAGCACCCCAGTGGGGTAAAGGGACCAGAAATATCATCTGAGGCTGAAAATAACTTCCAGGGCTCTGACCAAAATTTGAGTATTTCATGGCTGCTCAATTCTCTGATCATATTGAGGCATAAGGAAGGTAAAGCAATAATAAGATGTTCTGAGTTGAGGAATAATCTCCAAAAATCCCAAACTAGCATAAAATATGCTTGACAACAGGTCTGCATAAACATTGTAAGTTGGGTAAAGAGTTATTGCCAAGATTCACCTCAAGACCCAGAAAGTTAAATACTACAGTGTAAATGGGACTCCTGAATAGTATTTTAAACACTAGACACTATTAGGTTCTTGTTCCCATCTGAGTGTCATGGTTATTTCAGAGTAAGAGTTGACTCACTGCTTTTTGAAAAAATAATCAAAGAAGAGGTTGGAGGTGAAAAGACATAAAGGACTAGAGGCTGAATTGTGCTTGGCTCAAGTGAAACTAAGGACAAGTCTTCTTTACATATCTTGCTGAATAAATCATTTAAGCTAAGGGAATCTGGATCAAGGTTTCAAGTTACTACTAAAAAAAACATTAGTTTCCTATTTTCTCTTTTATTGTGCCACATATCCTTTGGAAATTGAGACAACCAGTTTGTTTTACATAAGCTACCCAGACCTAATCATAGAGTGAAGTTTATACTGAATGTTTTTAGCTCAAGAGGCTGACTGTACCAGGACCAAGGGCAAGTTCACATCTTGTACCTGTCTCAGCAAGCAGACCCTATTCTGTTTAGTCTGACAATGAGCAGAGTAGTATGCAGTGCAAGCATGTAACTGGGAACCACAACTAGCAGCAACAAACAAACAAAACCAAACAAAACAACAAGGAAAGGAAAAGGAAAAGGAAAAGGAAAAGGAAAAGGAAAAGGAAAAGGAAAAGGAAAAGGAAAAGGAAAAGGAAAAGGAAAAGGAAAAGGAAAAGGAAAAGGAAAAGCTTAAACGGACTGAAACAATAAAAAGGAAATTCCAGGGACTGGAAAAACTTAACAACTGTATTTCTGAAGATAATTTGGTGTAATTAACAAGTTAGAATCATAGAATTGTAGAATCAACAAGGTTGAGAAAGAAAGATCATCAAGCCCAACCGTCAGTTTAATAACACCACCATGTTTGCCACTAATGTCCTCAAGTGCCATACCCACACATTTTTTTTAATACTTACAGGAATGGTGATTGCAGCACTTCCCTGGACAAATTATTCTAATTTTGTAGCCCTTTCCATGAAAAAAAAATTCTAATACCTAACCCAAACCACTCCTGGTCACAGCTTGAAGACATTTGCTTTCATCCTGCCACTTGCTACCTGGTAGAGGAGACCAAGCCCCACCTCACTACCTCCTCCTCTCAGGTAGTGGTGGAGAATGATAAGTCTCCTCCCTGAGCCTCCTATTCTCCAGCCTAATTCAAATCTAGTTTAAACCTCTCTCCACAAGCCCTGCTAATCCTTAAGGTAAAATTCTTTTTCTACTTTGAGACAGGGGGAACCCATATGTTGCCAGGAGGCTCAGTAGCATATAAACCAACCCATGATAAAAAAACCCAAAATTCTGCTGCTAGCACCAATCTCAAAGGATCTCTTCATCTGCATGATTTTTCTATTCCTTGCCCCATCCTTCCCTGCAAATGGCAGGAAAAGTTATATTAACACCTTTAAGTCTAATTACATTGTGGAATACAGACAATAAAACTAGGTTTGAAATTCAGCAGACTTTCATCTTTAATGGAAAAAAGGTAATGTAATTCTGCTCTAGAGATGTAACTAAATGTCAGGCTCAACTAGCTGATGCCATAACTTTGCTCCAAGTGTTCATTTTGTACATGCACATAATTATAATGAACACTACTCTGCTTCCCTGTTTCAGAGACTGAAGTTGCACAAATATAAAACAGTTTTTGACGTCAGGTGGGATATGCATAATTTAAAGTCCTGACAGAATATTGCAGAGAAAAGGTATTTCACCCTACTACTTCACAAAGTGGCAAAGACAAAAAGACATTCTAGGTGTTTACTTGTCTGTTGACTGATCTGAAAGGGGAAGAAATGAATGAGAAAATTCATGCCATATAAAAAAGAAAATATCATTAATTTTAAAAAGTATTCCAAAAATTCAGGAATGCCTGTTCTGTGTTCTGAAATATCCCAAAAAGTATTGCTCCATTTCAAAGGTAAAAGAGAAAAAAGTGTACCTGCTAGTACATCACGATACACTTGAAAATATCACTGCATTTATAGAATGACAAAAGCTGACATCCTGTGCTTCAAATATAATAGAAAACATGAGATGGGTTTGTAGGGTTATTTTAATTTTGACAGGTTTAAAATTAACTGTATTCTAAACAACAAATTAGAACTGTGTCACAAATTCCTTTTTTCTACGTTACTGGCAGCAAGAACCTAAGGCAACACATCTCAAGAGCTTCTTTGGTTGTTTCTGACATACTCTGACAAGAAGTAATTACAGGCCACATACAGTCTTTCACAACCTTTTCTGAAGCAGCTTTTAAAGACAGATAATGCAGGGCTCCTTGGTTTTCACCTGTCAGCACCCTCCTGCTCCAAGTTGCCGCTGTTTCTTGCACACCTGGGCAAGAAGCATTTCTGGGGAAGGAGTTATGCACTGTGACCAGGAGGAGACTCTAGGAAACCAAAGCACCTTAGTCTAAACCTAACAGAGCCCTGGTGTGATGACGCAGATTTCACACATACAGGTTTTTCTCTGTGATAACTGGATCACAATGGTCTGCAAATGTCTGGATATACTGAACATTTTGGATACCTCAGAAATTTCAGCCTCCACATGCTCCCAGAGCAGTAGACATACAGGAAAAGCAAACTGAGTGTCCCAGGAGTCACTGTGGCCAGTGTTCACTGTGAGGGCCAGGCTACTCACTGCATGTCCCTGTAGCTACAAAAGTGAGTTGCAACCCATGCCCAGGAGCTGTGTCAGGAAGGTCCTGACCCTGAAGAGCCTGATTTTTCTTCAAGAAAGAAGAAAATCTCTACCTTATTGGAAACAGAAGAAATTTCAGTGGAGCTCACCCTTCAGTTAATTCTACCTTGGTATTCAGGCTAGTGGAGATATTTCACTGAGGTGAAAGGATTTTCTTCACTCTAAAAGATAAAGGCAGGCAGAAAATATGCAGGATCTTGTTTGAGAACAGTAAAAAATTAACACTTTTCACTTAACCAGTCTAAAAGTTTTTAAAAAGCTATCAGAATAGGTCTTGTGACCCATAAAAACCCCACATTTCAGTGACTGGAAGTATACTCATGGTTGCAAGACTAGGATGCTGGACTTAGACTCCTCTGCTGTAAAAAGAAATTGTTTAGAATTGTATTTGATTGTCTCTGGCATTTCAGTTGCTATAGTATCCCCTCACATGAGCAAAGACTTTCTTGGTAGATTTCAAATTGAATTTGATCCCCTTAATGCTGATAGAACTATTACAGCTAAGTGGTTTCATTATCAGAAGTAAATGGAAGGACTTGCTATTTGGAAACATCATTTCTAACCAAAGAAAGGTGTTCAGTTCTGCTGACTGGAAGCTCTCAGAAATTCTAGCTAAAAGTCCATAAAATACAAGATTTGGAAGTAGCTGGTAAGGCACTAAGTTTGATTCACATTTGTGCTTTAATTTTAGTACAGAGCAGGATATTTTGGCCAGATAGAGGAGGATGAATATTGTAAACCTAGCCAGGACCTCCTTCAAAGGGAGAACATTTGCCAGCAATTTGTCTTTTTCAGATTTATGCTTGATCATATAAGTGGGCTAAATGTTAGTCATTTCATTCCAAGTAGGGGAGCAGTGTCATGCATTAATGCTGTTAGCCAGGTGTGGAGTGCAGTGGAACAAGTTAATGGCATCATCAACTTGAGAGAGATCAGAAACATGCTTTGATATAGGCAGCAGGATTTCTGAGACATACTTCATTAACTCAAATTTTAAATGTTAATAGAATTTTATTAGAAAGAAGAAGCTAAAATTAATCATGTAATACCTCAGAGCATAGAAATATATACACAGATACAAGTACTCTTAAATGGTGATGTGGTTCCTGAGTCATTATGGCATTTCTTTTCTATTAGTCAGCAAGAAAAAAAATATTACAAATACCACTGATGGGCATTTATACTAATGGTTTTATCATCTGTTTATCTAATCATAAGGAAACTCAGTTTCTCTGAGTCTGTGCATGAATATAAAAATACATATATATGTATATATGCATATTTGAAAAGCATTTATTATCTGACTCTTCAGTTGGAGGAATGGCTGTACAAACTAGTAACAATAGTTTGAAATCTTTGTTGTGACCATGTGGGTTAGTTACAATGAGGTGGGTAGAGGATCATATATGCAGCAGTTACTATAGTTACAGTGTCTCTCTCTCTGTCGCTTTAATGAGGAACTAATCACTGTTCTCTGACCAAGACATCCATATTTTGCTCATTTTTCTCTTCACCCACACCAAGCAGATTTCTTCCCCAGGAGAAGGCAGACATAGCACTATTAACCCTTAGGAGCAAAAGACTCCTTAAGTAGCTAATTCCAAGCCCTGCTGAGTCTAATAATGGGCAGGGATCTGCATGCCATGGAAGCAGAAACCACTACCCACATCCCCACAGTTAGCAGAAACCCTAAGGGGCTTCTAAGCAGTTACGTATCTTACATTTCTATTTCCACCTGTCAGTAAATTGAATATCAGAGATGGGGAAAAAAGAACTCGAATTTGCAAGTATGTAATGAACAGCTTGCTACAAGGCCCCAGAACTTAGTAGCTCCTAAGATTAAAGAAACCCACGGGCTCTATATGCATACATAGTAGCTTTTCCCCCCTCTGAAATTATTTTTTATAGCAGTAGGAGACGAATTGTGACCCAAATCCAGGAAGGGATTGAAGGGCTCACATCCAACAGTTAGGATGCTCTGCTTCTCAAAATATCTGCCAGCTGCCTTCAGTACCTCCCTTCCCAGATCCATTTAGGTCTTTCCTTCAGGCAAAAAGGACAAGACTCAGGGCCATAAACATAGTTGCCAAATTCCCTTTTTAGGCACAGCTGGGTTTCTGAAACCAAGTCTTATCATGTCAAAATCTCACCTGCTGCTCTGGTAGGTAAAATATCTCAGTACCCAGAGCAAGTGCTCTTTTACACAAGGACCAGTGAAGGAAATTCAGAGTTATCAAGTTTCACAGTATATTTTACATCTCTAACGAGTGGGACACTCCCCCAGGAGGCTGAGGAACTGTTATGAAATACCCAAACTCACGGGTAAGAGTTATCTGAAGAATGATTATTGCAATAATCAGCTACTGACCATTTAATATCACTAAGTAAATGCAGTATTTTATCTTTTTTATTTCTATCCTTCTGCACTATAAATGATAAACATCACTGGCATTAGTAAGATTTGACAGCATGTTTTACTGAGCATAAGCTCAAGCTAAAAAATAACCAATAAAGAAAAATCTGTGTTAATGCCCTGAATACCAGATACATTTATTACTACTGCAAGCTACAATTTTCAGCATTTTCAGGTTAAATTATAGGCAGGCTTAATGTTGAAGATTCATCATAGATTTTCCTCAGTTTAACTGAGAAGATGAAATTGCCCCTAATTGGTCTTTGCCTCAAGGAAATGAGGTTTAAAGTCACCAATGATTCACATCTCTGTGTGAATATCTGTGTTTGTCTGTATCCCTGTGAGCTCTTCCTCTTTTGCAGTTATTGCCACTTATCAGAGGAATATGACAGAGTTGAATGTGCTGTTGTAAATACCATGAAGATATTAAGAAATGTCTTTACCACCTTAAACATTTTTTATCCCTACTTTATATCCTAACATTATATTCTTAATTACACTGTCTTTTATTTCCTAGTTTCATGAAGGTACTAAGTCCTGTTAATATAGGTGGCCAGAGAGAGAAGCAGAGATGTGTTAGTGTCAAGGAAAAGATTGTATTGTGATTTCAATCCATCTGCACCAGGGAATCCAGATACAAGACATAAAAAATGGGTTTCATTGCTTTCAACAATGGGCAACATTTCATTGCCATTCTAAAAATCAAGCTAAAATAAAATAGGTTTATTATTGTATATTATAGGAAAAGTATGGTTATCAGTTTAGCAAAAGTTTCTGACTGTTCTTAACAATTCCTTTATTATTTGGAAGTATAAATTTAAATTTAGCATGCTAGTTCTTAGACATAAGAAATGACACCATAAAACCTGACAAAAATATGACTCAACTGTCATTGGAGAAAGTCACTGCAGTCCAAAGGGATTTTTACATCCTTTGGGAATAGCATCACAGAACAGTTTAAGGACAGGACACATACAAAATAGCCTTTCTTTTCTATCTACTTTCAGACTCCCTTGTTTTTGTTAAAAAAAAAAAAAAAAAAAAAAAAACACTGGCTCACTATCATGCACAACTAGTATATATATTGATATTGTTGAAGGTAAACTTAAAATTAGTCAGCTCAGTTTGGGGGTTTGCTGCTGAGTGGTTCACCTTGGGCCAACAAGATACATACATTAAACATATATTAAATATATAATAACTGCTGATAGGAGTCAAGGAGGCCCTTTAGGGATTTTTTCTATTATTTTTTCATTTGTTAATGGTCTACTTACACATCAGTAAGAAGAAAGTAGATGATGAGAAAGAAACACTGTACAAGCAGGAGACAATTAAATTAACACTTCTTTCTTTGTAAAATTCTATTCTTCAATTATCATTTTGCCTTGTTGCTAGGACCTTTCATTTTATTAAATAAAGAAAAAAGGAAAAAAATAATTATTGAGGCAAGGATGTGATACATGCATATTAGCCAAGAAGTGATAGACAGTTACATAAGCAGAAAAAGAAAAGAACTTTTAAGAAAGTTATAGCACCATTAATTCATGAAAAGGTAATAACCTTTTTGAACATGCTCCCTGTTGTTCAAAGGTCTGCACTGATAGCTGCCATTATTTAAAACAAGAGTAATTATGTTCCATACAAATTGAAACAGATAGTGAACCTGTTGATTGAGTAGGCGGCATCATTCTATCACACATTTCAGCATTCTCTGCCTGGAAAATTAGAAATACATTTTCTTCTACAGCAAGATCAAATTTTTAGCTGCTATTATACCTGTTTCTCTGAATTTCAAGTACCTAAGAATATGAAGTCTAAATTCCAATGAACAGAGTCATTCTGGCTTGATCCTTCTTATATTCCCTGCATTGGGAAGATGACACTTATTGAATGTTACTAACAAGGCAGATAATAAGTCACCCTCTTAGCTGTAAAATGGTTTATAAGACCAGCACTTGTATATTTGCATATGAAAGACAAAAAGCAAAAATTAAAATAATCTCCAGAAGACCAATTGATTTTATCATTGCAGTTCTACATATAATTTGTCATGTCACATTAGCTTTTTCTTGTTAGAGTATTATGCAACACATAACCATTTCTTCCCAACACATTCTTATGCGAGGCAAAGGAACAAATTGTATGTTTTAAACCCTTCTGTTCTGTTTGAAATAGAAAGTGGGTCACTGGGTTTGCAGATAATTTAATTTAATTCTCTATTGTCCTTTATGTCTTGTTGTCAAGATGAGCATTAGATGCTACTAAATCAAACAGAGCCAGCAAACAGGCAGCAGCATTTCATAGCAGGCAGCTGGGGACAGCAAAAACTGCTCACACCTCGATTGGCACCACGGACTGGCTGGCAGAGAAACACAAATCAGAGCCCCATGCAGACCTTTCCCCCCCTGCCCACCGTGGTGAAAGCGCTGTTAGCACAGCTGATCACCACGGCTAAGGTCACCCATTTCAAACAGCAGCAATCTTCACACTCCTCTGCTAGTGGGTGGAGGGTCTGAGTTGTTGAGAGGTGGGCTGACCTCCTCCTCTCTGCCACTCCTGCCCACTGAGACAGTGACTTCCTCAGGGGGCAGTAACAAAGGCAGGCGGCATCATAGTTACCTCACAAAAAGACCAGCAATTTTTGAAAAATTAGATCACTTTTACATCTGCAAATTCCCAGTATGGCCATTCGTGAAGTCTGAGGCAATGGTGAATAAAGCTGCAGATCTGCTTTCTCCTCACATGGTTTTTCATCAGCAAACACCTTGTGGGGAAAAATGGAAAGAGATAACACACTCAAAACCTCAAAACCTTAGAGAGCAGAAATCAACAGGAATGGGTTTTACTGCACTTAGGGTCATCCTCAGTAAAATCAGGTGAATCTTCTCAGCTAATTCCCATAACCAAGGGCCAGGAGGAAGGGGCATCCAGCTTCAGGGTGGGACAGTGTATCAGGAAATCATGATACTGATATATGAAAATCTATAATCTCAGCAATAACAATAAAGAACACAAAATTTTCTCTGCCAAAGTCCACAGAGAGCAACTTCTTGAAATTGAACACTCTATATTCAAATTGAATAAACAAACAGCTAAAATATGTAAGTAATCAAATAATAGTAACAGTGAGGTGGAGTGAAAGTGGATTTGATTAGAACATGCCCTCTGGTTATGTTCACTTCCCTTGTAAACAGAATGGTAGGGTCTCTGGGACTGTGAGGCAGGCAAATCCAGCAAGCATCTACCAAAAGTGACTGTACCACAGAGCAGCAGCTGCACAGCAAGCAGACCTCAGCACAGAAACAAGCTTCTCATGATGCTTCTCAATTTATCATCTCCTCACTAGAGATTTCAAACATGGAGAGCAGCTAGAAACTGAGACCCTGACAGTGACTTTTCCATTTGAGGTGTAGAAGGATAGAAACAGAAAAGTGTTACAGCAACTCCACTCCTCTAATGTGCTAGATAAGGTTATAAAAATGGAAATTATACTGAGTATACAGCTGAATATAGCCATTATTTGCTAAATAATTTGCTGAGATAAAGAATTTAGTTTCCTTTTCAGAACTGAAATCCTAGCTAGTACTAATATTTGCTGGAGTATCTATTTTTGCAAGAAAATGTTATACTAATATTAGCCTAATTTCATTAAATACCACAGTATTAGGTTAACTGCTCCAACCTCAGGAGAAAGAAAAAAAAAAAGGAAAAATCCATTAGAAGGAGTTTAGATTTAAAACTTACTTTGGGGTTGTTTGGGGTTGGGGAATTATTTTTTTTTTGTTTGATTTTTGGGTTTGGGTTTGGTTTTTTTGCATAGACATATACATCTTTATACAAAGCTGGTAGGAAAGGTAAAACAGAGTTTTTCAGAACTCTATTTGATTGTTCTTGATCTTATTGCCATCTGGGTGTTCTGCAAGTTCATGTTTCTGTAATGTCAACATAGTGCAAAACAGTTATAAATTGGGCAGTTATTAAGGTTTATTGTAGAATGTTACGACTTTATTTTTGGCAATCATGAATATAGCAAGAGGCTATGCACAATATTATAAAACTTAGGCAGGTGTAGTACAGAACTGCTCGTATAATAAAGATGGCTTCATAACTCTACCTTTTCAACAGCTCTGAAAGGATGAGAACAAGACTAACAAAAAAGCTGTGAAGTCCATTCATGCTTGGCTGGACTCAAAATTAGCTACTGTCATTCCCATATTGACTCAACACCTTCACACAATGCTCTTGGCTAAGCCTCAGCTTGTGAATATATAGTTGACTTCATACATATGCAGTATTTTTCTAAATGGCTTTATTTTTATGGCGGAAAAAATTTTACAGAATCTTCAAAGCTTACTTTTTCCTTTATTGGCCCTTTTCTGAAATAGCCTTTCGCTTTCATCGGAGTTTAACAGCAACTGAAGTCCTGTTTCAAATAAGTGCAAACAACTTTATCTTCTACACAGATGTCTATCAAGTCTCCAAACTGCATTTTAATTAATTAATTTAAAGAATCCTAGCACCTATATATTAAATAAAAAGGTATTTTTTCTTTACCATTAGCAGTCTTTTGAAAGACAGTCCTGCTGTAAAGAAATTGCTTGGTGACTACAGAACTGTCAGTCTAAGTGACCATAAATATTCCCTCTTCAGATCACTTTCTAGACCTGGAGTGTTGCTTAAACCAATACAGTGTTTATACACCATCTCACTGTTCAAACACAATGTTGAAAGGGAGTTTTCTGTGGTTTATGTTAAGACAAGTAACATTTGCTCCTATATATCCCAGGAGATTTGGCTAAAGGATTTAGAGATGACCTTCTCTGCCTCAAGGAGAGTATCCGAGATGAAAATTCCATCACCTTCCAGTTGTGTGTTTTTCTTAAAATTTGGAGATTCTAGACTAGAAACTGCTTTAGGTCAGAAAATCTTTGCCTCCTCTAGAAGGCAGAAATGTTTAAATGAGAGTTGTAGTCACCTCTAGAGAGAGCAGAGGTTAAACCCTGTTCCACCTCAAATGCAGACCATGGTGAAGCTCAAATCAGTAGCATTGTTTTGTTTAAACCATGGAGCCTGTAATTTACCTATGAAGGAAAACTGAGAAAAATTTTGCGTCCTAGTTACAGCTGCTGAAGGAATTTTGTAGCCTTTCTGACTTAAGTGATTGCCAGAGCAGGCATATTCTTCATTGCTGTTTTCATGTGGCTGCCTTACTAGATCTTATCTTAATCATCCTGAAAAATCCTGACTCATTTAATCCAGATCCTCAAAAAGTCATGAGTGGTGCAATCTCAGAAAGAAAGCCAAGTGCTCAGAATTGAGATGCATCAGCAAAACTTAGAAAAGAAACACGCATAGCTGGGAATGTAGATGTGCATCTATCCATCAGGATAGTCCTGTATCCTTCCGTGCAATAAACGTGACTCTGTATTTTAACCAAATGTCTTGGTTTCAGCCAGAACAGGGTTAATCTTTGCAGCATCCAGGAGGGGGCATGGCCAGGAGCCAAAGGTTGTTCTCTACCACCTCATGTCATTGCTGGGCGTGAGGGAAAGGAGTCTCTGCTGGGAAGGGGTCCCACCTGATCGAATAAACCTGGTGGGTAACGCTGGTTCTGATCAATCACATGGGAATCGTTGGCCTGTCTTGTACATTTTCTTATCAATATTGTGGCTCTTACTGTTCACTTCCTTATCTCATTGCTGCTTCCAGTAAATTGTTCTTATCTCAACCCGTGATTTTCACTTTTGTGCTTTCAATTCTCCTCTCCATCCCGATACAGGGAGAGGGGGAGAGTGAATGAGACATGCATGGGTTAAAAAGTCTCAGTGGAAGCACTAAATTGGAGAGTATCATTCCTGAGCTATGACACCAAATTAAAGACATGGCTATTAATTATATACCACCATCAAATGGTATGAAAAGAAATTGAGAGCACTGCACATTAGAAAAATACCATTTCAGAAGGAATCCTAACACTGCCCATTGCAGCTTCTTTGACTAATTTTAATTAGCCTGGAATTGCAGGAGCAATAAATGACCAATTTCATGATAGTATGATTATTTCAAGTCTGTAAAACATATTTACCAAGTATAGAAAACAGAGATTTTTATTTGTAATCTAATGTTTAGAGGAATGTTGATTTCCAAGGTATAAAATAATCAAAAGGAGATCAGAGTGTTGCTTCACTGGAACAAGAAAAGTATGAACATCTAGCTTTTGACAAGTACTCCCCTGTACCATTTACATCTGCTCGATGTGACGACAAATAAGCTTCAAACTGTAATGTAATAGTGTTTGAAATCCATTTGACTTTTTTTTAATACACATCGGAGAAAGAAACCAACTCTATGTATTTCAAGGAAAAAGTAAATAAATAATAGTATTATTTACAGACTTTGTTGTTGTTGTTGTTGAATTCAATAAGTTTAAAGAAAACAAGTCTACCTTCCAGATAAGTGATCTTAAGAAAAATAATTGAATTAGGATTATGAAAAAATGATGAGAACTTATCAAACTCAGGATAAACTCAACTAAAATAATCATCAGTCAGTCACCTTATTCTTCACCTGATATTGAATCTCCAACATATTAGATACTAATTAGATTATCAGTCAGCTGCCATCTTTCAGTCTTAATCTGATGGGGCCACACAAGCAGAGCTTCTGTGTGTAAAAGGCTACTAACCACCCTAACTACACCAGTGGTCTTACTCTTCATCAGCTGTGTTTGAAGTTCACCTTTCCTCAATTTAGATGACCAAAATCAGATGATCATTCCCCAAGAGGAAGTCTGACCATGTTCTTATACCTAAACGCATTTTAGAAAGCAATATAATTAGGAGAGCCAAGTATTTGCTTAATTTGCTTATTGAAGCTCTGAAAAGTTGTTATATCACCTGGACACCCAAATGTTGTCTCTTTACCCAGTTAATACAGTATGGCTTGGCACAGCATACTCTCACTCCAGGCTGGGCTCCACTGGTACAAATGTTTACTAGTCCTGGTTTTATTTGCAATTATCTGAACCATACCTATGATGCCAGGTGGTAGACACTCCGCTCTTATCTATTGTCACTTTTTGAATTTTGAGGTTTGGCTCCACAAATATCTTTTTTGGAACTGAAGAAACAGGTCCCCTGCAACCTGGAAGAACTTGCAATACTTGCCAAACATCAGAGCAACATGAACAAACGAACTGAAGATCAAGAGATTATTTTAATGATTGCAGAGATACTGAGCCTTCAGAGTATGTAACTAACATAAATGAGATAAAATCTCATAGGGAATGTGTATGTCTGGAATTAAGCATGATTTTTAGGAGACGTCCCATAGTGACAGTTCAGCTGCTGAACACAGAAATTCCACTGTGAGGCTGAATTTGAATTTTTATATTCTTTAGAGAGCCTTAATGCAAATAAAAAGAATTTTAAAGTTCCTGGGATCAGAGGCTAGAATCTCTTGGTGGATGATGCTGATGCAACATAAATTGGTGGATGCCACAGCAGTAGGAGTCTATGAGCCTGTTATGAGACTTTTGTCTTGATGGTTTCTCAAGCAATTACTTAGCAGCACTGAGGATGAGAGTAAGCAAACTAAATTAGAAAAACACTCATATATTTTACTTCCATTCATCACCAATAATTGCCAGTTAAATTTAAATTGTTCACATTCTGGATGATAAAGTAAAAATGTCCTTAGTGGAAGTATTTGACTACTTATCAACTCAGGAGGAAAATTGGGCTATTTATGGAATATTAATGTGCAGACCATCTGAAAAGAAAAGCACATATTAATCCTTAACATATTAAGATTTACACTGTTTTACAAAAATGTGTTAGGATTAAAAAGAAAGAAATCTGCAAACAGGAATGACTACTAAATATGTAACATCTTTTCATGCTAAACTGATCACAAAAGAGAAAAAAGTGATATAGCATAAGAGTTAACAATAACTGAAGAGAAAAGTCTTTCAAACATAATTCCACAATAACTTTATTTTTAAAAGTTAGAGTTACACAATGAACAAAAATCAATTTGCAGTCAATACAAAACATGTGATGTGACCTGGAGATAAATAACTAAGTTATAAAGCTATAAACACTGAAAAGCTCTAAAGTGGAGCCAGGAGAAGAAAAAAGGGAAGCTCAAATTGCTTATTGTCACAGCATGGCTTTGATCATGCTGTGATCAGTCCAAACTTGGTATGATTTCTGTGACATAGATGAAGGAAAATGGCTGCAAGCCCAGAAACTGTTGGAGCTTGCTGACTGAAGTCCAAGGCCTTCTCCAGGCACCTCAAAGCTGGGTGCCCCTGTTTAGGAGGTGCCTGCTCTATCAGTGAGTGGGATGTTCTCTAGTTGCTTTGGAGCAGCAGTGGAACCAGCCTAAATAAATTCTGCCTTTCAGATTACTGATTCTAATTATCCTAGAGCCAGCACTGCATTACTTGGAGCTGCACAGCTTCATCTGAGAGCTGGCTCACATTCAACCAACTTGACATTTGAAGATACAAAGCTGGCACCTGCTTGAAAACTCTAGGCATATATACCAAGGGCCCAACTGTACTCTTCTTTTCTCTCTGGCATCCATAAAACCTTAACATTTGTACCTGCATAAGGGAACATCTTACCCAGTGCTCTGTGCACTTGAGGGCATTCCCCTGAGATAGGACAGATCTGCTGAAAGTATTTAATCTAGCCTTCCCTCATCCCAATGGTGTGACTGAACCTTTACATGCAAACCAACTTCTTTTCCCAATCCAGGCTTCTACCACATTATTGCAAGGGACCCCATCCTATCCATTAAGTGAACCCTAAAAATGCCTGGATTTTCAATTCTGGATGGTATTTGGTAGAATGCTGAAGGGGAAATTGCCCTTCAGATTGATCAGAAGCTGATTTGCCAAATCTAAGCATTGATAAACCAGGCAATACACAAGTGTAATAATCTAGATTGAGCTCCTCACTGATCTGAGCTGCCTTGAGTCAGTTTTGCAGTGCTGGGGTTGTAGCAGGAGCTCTTACAGACTTGCTTGCCACCCTTTACATATCAACTGTGTCTACCCTTGGCTATGTGCTTTTACTAATCAGCTTTCCTCTGTAGTACAGAGCAGGTCATATTCCTTTCCAATGGGAGATACAGTAGCCTTATACAGGAGAAATGAGACCTTTAATGCCCACTGCTGGGTGTGACAATTTCATAGAAACATAGCAAGGTTTGGGTTGGAAGGGACCTGAAAGATCCCCTGGTTCCAACCCCCCTGTCATGGAAAGGGACACCTTCATCCAGAACAGGTTGCTCACAGCATCATCCAGCCTGGCTCAGATGCTTCCAGGGGTGATTCATCCACAACTCTGGGAAACCTGTTCAGTGCCTCACTACCCTCTGGGTAAAGAATTTCTTTCTAACAGTAATGTAAATATTCCCTCCTATAGTTTGAAGCTATTCCCTCTAGTTCCATCACCACATCCCCTTGCAAAAAGTCCCTCTCCAGCTCTGTTGTAGCCACTGTAGGTACTGGAAGGCTGCTATGGGTCTCCCTAGAGACATCTCTTCACTATGCTAAACAAACCCCAACTCTCTCAGCCTGTTCTCATAGAGGAAGAAGTATTCCAGTCCACTGGGCATCTTCATGGCCCTCCAGTGGACTCATTCCAGTAGGTCCATGACTTTCTTCTGTTAGGTGCTCCAGAGTTGAATGTGGAACTCCAGGTGGGGTGTCGTGAGAATAGAGTGGAGGAGCAGAATGAGTTCTCTTAACCTGGTGGCCACGCTGCTTTGGCTGTAGCCCAGGATATGGTTGGACTCCTGGGATCCAAGCATGCATTGCTGGCTCATGTCAAGTCTCTTGTCCAACACCCCAAGTATATTTCTCTGTAGCACTGCTCTTGATCCATTCTCCATCCAGTCTGTACTTGTGTTGGGGACTGCCCTGACCCAGGTGCCGGGCCTCATATTTGGTCTGGAACACAGACTCACTTCTGCAAATTGTCAAGATTCCTCTGGATGGCATCCCTTGTGAAGGTGCACACCTGCTCTGTTGACTGTCAGTCTCCCCCGGATTTCAGGTACCGCACGAGTAGGCCTAGTCAAGCAAAAAGGGGCTCGGGGGCTGTCCTGCAGGCACAATGCTGTGGTGACTGAGGATGCTCTTGAACTGCTGTGTTTACCTGACAGCCATCAGACATGTCTCCACAAAAGCTATCATTGAGAGGCACAATTATCGTGCAGCAAGGCCTGGCGCAGACATGCTGCCTGGCTGATATTCCTGTAGTGCCTCCTGAGCTGTGTGAGCACCTCTGCCTGATGCTGCCATGCCACATGCCACCTCACGGTCTCCATGGTGCATTCAATGCCCCAAAGCACAGGCTGCTTTAAAATAATTTGGATTTCTTTTTTTGACATGTTTCAAATTTATATCTACACTATATTTCACCAAAAAGACACAGCCAAAATATTCTTCTACTCTGTTTCCACTCTATTAATGCTGATTTTTTTCAGGGATGGTGAAGTCCACTGGCAATTTCCCATGGTAGGACAGTTTTACACAAGAAAAACTGATAGCAGAGTATGTGGAGTTTCCAAATTTAGTTTTTTAATTTAAACCAATAGGCCATGACAAGCAGTGAATTTCTTGAATGGTTATTGCAGACTGCAGGAGGCATTAAAAGGTACAAGATAGTAAGCCAAATGGTTTTTTAAGCACTCAAGCACTCAAGCTTCCAGTGAAGCTCAACTGGACATTAATTACCTGGAGTGTGTTATTGCTGCTGTAACATGAAATTCAAGCATCAAAACAAAACAAGGCAAGCTGTATTTTAAATAACAAATAATATTGGAGAAATGCAAATTAGGAGATCATAAAGGCAAACATTCTGAAGAAGGCTTATTTATAATTTCAGACAGATCATAATTTTGATACTCTGAATCTTGAGAGAGAAAACTTGTGAGACTCTTTAAAGCTACACTGTGCACCCTGGTCATGGTTTTTAATGAGCATTGAAGAATAAAAATTGTTCCTGAATATAAAATATCCAGAAGCATTTAATTTTGAGGAAAAAAAATTGAAAATAATGAGCTAGAATTTCACCCAGTCATGTATTTAGAAAATATATTGGGATTATTACTAATTATGTTCAAATTTTGCCCAAATTTCATGCATTTAATTCTGGCTACCATTACAATAAGGTAGAAGTCAGGGTAGTAACACTTCCAAAGTTTGCTGCTATACCCAAATTATTCTTTATCCAAGAGGGTTGATCTCTTTAAAGTTCTTCCTCATTTCTAAACTCAGGTTAGGAGCTGCAAAGCCCAAAAGGCAGGTAAGCCCATTTTGGATCTAGACCCAAGCAGGTACTGGTGTCCCCACTGTGAAGTTGCCCAGCCTTCACAATGATACAACTCATGCCCTGCAGCCGCCCTATTAGCACTCAAAAACTTTGCACTGTATTTTAGAAACTTACAACAGAAATATCTAAAGCTGCTCTCATGTGAGAGCTGAAAGTTAGAGTTGAAGTTAAATTCATCCACACTACTGCTGTGGATGAGTAAGAAACCTAGAAGAGGAAGGGTCTGTGGCAGTTTCTCATTGGAGAGGGCAATGGATTTGAAGAAAAAAGTCTGCATTCACCAATGGCAGCCTCCTGCCTGGATTTTAGTAGAGCATTTAATTTACAGAGCACTTAATTTAACTATGTAAACTTACACTTAAAGAAAGAGATACAGCAACTGAATGGTATGATGAGTCAGGGAGCCAATGACCATCCCCATGAGGGGAATACTGAAAAGTGGAAAAGAAACAAGGTGGGACAATGTGGGACACCTAAATGTTTCACTGAAGTACCAGAAAATTCCAGAGATGTTCTGGATATTGCAGGAATGTGTCCATTTCAGTCTTTTACATTTTTCATTGAAGAGTAAGAGAGGGATTTTCTTTCAATTTTATTTTAACAGCAGAAAAGCTGTATAAAGGTAACAAGCATTAACAGACCGGCAGAAAAGAAGCCTGAATATACTACATTCTGTTTTTTAATTCCTTCCTCCATTCCCATTTTACTGCAGCCTTTTCAAAAGAAAACATTATTCACAACATTTTCCAAATCCAAGCATGGATTTTGATGTGGAAAGCTATCCTTAACATAACAGCTTTCAATGTCCCTTTTGCTAGCTTAATTATATACTTGCCTTGGAAATCTCACCTGTTGCTCTTTTAACAGTGACTGGATGTGCCATTGACATGCTGTGAAAGTTTTACTCCTCTAGAATTGCAATAACCTGGATATATCCATTACTTAACAAAGTGTTTGAATATCCAGGATAATGTTCAACTTAAAAATTTAAAGCTGATACAGTTTTGATGAGGTTTTTTTTTCAAAGCATGCACTGTGCAGTATTAATTGTAGTCCCCTCTTGCACACACTTTCACAGCTGAAGGAAGATTGCTGTCACTGGGAGGCATGGTTGCCTTTCTGGCCCTGTGGCACAATGAAATCTCGGGTCTGGAGGCCTCCTGCTCATTGCACCTGATAAGTAATAAAGTAATTCACAGAGTAGAGAGATGAGCTGCAAAAGACACCCTGTCTTTTGAGCACTACTTATGTGTTGCAGCACCCCATCCTACCACACTGGCCCCATGTTGGCTTTAAAGTCCCTGTGCTTCACAGCTGGCACCGGTTTGTGTAAGCCTTGAAAAGAAGGAAAGTTCATCCTCACCAGCCAAGCGGTGAAGTGGCCGCACCAGCAGAGGTCCAGCATGGGGTGTGTTGATTAATGACCTTCCTTTGCATACTCAGGAGAAAATTCATATTTGGACAGGTACAAACAATTAACACTGATTTTGGTCCCCTGCAACGTCTTATGACCTGGGATCAGATCAGGGATTTTAGTGAGAAGGCGTAATCACTGTATATTTTAATATTCCTTAAGTAATTCTCCCTCACAAAAAAAAAATAGAAGAGCAGTTTTTACTTCTTTTGTAAGAGTAATGCTAAAAGGTGCAGAAAATAAAATGCTATTTTAGATGTACTTTTAATTATGTGAAAATAATGGTCTAGATAAAAAGGAATTGTGGATGGTATCTGCATAAAGGCTAACAACAATCTATACATTTACAGATTACACAGTTTAAACAAATCCACATGAATAAATCCTGAAATACATACGAGAATAAAATACTACTCAGATGTGCACATGCAAAAAGAGAAACAAGGAAAGGGACTGACAAGGTTTAGAGATACAAGGGCAGCTGAAAATATTCAATTTTTGCTGTCTCCAGTTTAGGAGAAATAAAAATTTTTCATTTAAATTCCTACCACTCTCAGATGGGCATCAAGATTTATATGCAGTCACCACATTTGGACTCCTCACAAGATCAGATTAGAACAAAAGAAATTAAACCTACTTTTCCTTCTAGAAAGTCTATTTGCAATTTTCTAATGACAAAAAAAAGCATCAGTTTGGATAGGAAACTGAGAACTAAAATCAGAATACCTGGACTGGAAAAGGAGAATATCACTGACTGACCACATGCTCCAAAAGCAGTTCTAAGAAATCGATTGGTTTTTCAGTTGACTGTGGTGTGCAGTCATTGTTTGTAGTGTCAATATTCTCTTAGCTGAAGAGGGATCTGCAGCAAACTGACACCTAACTCTGGAGACAAATCTTTTTTCTCTTCAGCCAGTTTCTCTTTGCAATAATTAACAACTGTTACTACAGTAAATCCCTTTGGAATTCAAAATGTTCATCAAGAAAAACCCCAAAACCCTGGATACAGAAAAGACTTGACTTCTTGGAGCTCTAGCTTTCATTTTCCTCTCTTATTTGTTCCATGTGAAAACAAAGAGATCTCGGTATAGTTAGGAGAAATGTGAAACTCAGTTTGTGGGAGAACAAAACAGTGATCTCAAGATAACTAAGCAGGCACATCAGCTACAGTCTCAGTTTATTTGAGTGTGAATCATGAGCCTGATGAATGCAAACTGTTGACTCCAAGTGTTCCCTGAGCAGTTCAGAGGTCTCTTTGATCACACAAATTAATATCAAGGGGGCCACTGACTATATTGGTTATAAGTTGTGCCGAATTTTCAAAACTGGGCAAGGGAAGACCTTTAACATCAGGAAAATAAAAGACAAATAGACTCACATGAAAAACAAAAGTCTTTCTCAAAGACTTTTTCCTCTACATTTTTACAATGTATTCAACATCCATCTCTTATTAAGCTATTTGAAGAATGACAAATTTAGAATAACACAGTATGGCAGAAGTGGGCCACCGCTTAATTAAAGATGCATGACCAGTGGGAACCATTTCTGTGTGAAAAGTCATTTTATTTCCAGGGTTCTGGAGAAAGACAATTTTAATGAACATTTGGTTCACAAGCAGCTTAACTGATAGGTGGGCTGTGTCCAAAGACAGTAGATCTGTTAACTGAGACAGTAACAACCAATTTACTGCAAGTGATATTGTGAATACAGGCTAAAAAAACAGATTCCGAAGGACCTAATGGTCCTCATCATGTCAACCAAGAGCATTTGCTTAAGCTGTGCATGAAAAGGTGTCAGTGCCCCAAACTGGACTTGGACCTAACAAGACCTGCCAAGAGGTTGCTCTGATACAGGAGTCTCAGTCTCTCTTCCTGCATCAATTTTCCTCTGCTTGGCACACTAGTACCAAGTGGAATTATATGTCAAATTATAGCCACCAGATTTAGCACAGCAATCCATATTTGCTCCCTCTTTTTGGCCCACTTCATGGAAAGCAAACAGTCACAACCTCCTCACCCCAGAATAACCTGGAGCAATGTCTTCCTGCACACAAGAAATTGCTGGATCCAGACAGCAGTGATAAGAATTTTTTTTATTACTGTCACAATTAAAAAGAAAAGGAAAAAATGGTAAACATCTTTGAAGTCTTTTTCTGTCTTTTCTCTCAGAGTTCACAGTATCTCACTACTCAGCAGCTAATTAGCATCATGTTGAAAAACAGTGCTGTGAGTCAGTGCCAAGTGACAGGGGAGGGGAGAGGGCTGGAGGCTGGTTCAAGCACACACACTCCTTCCTCTGCAGCCTGACCACAGGCACGGGGAAGGGAGGAAACTGACTAAGAGAAAGCATTGTGATTTCTGATTTACTGGCAAGCCACAGACGTGATAATGGCTCTCTCAGTGCTTCTCTCACATCTTTTGCAATACTTTTCAAGCAGGAATTTGGAACTGAAATAATTAAACAACATAATTAGACATTTATTTTAACTCTGTGGGCCAACGTGTTGGCTGAGGCTTTGCAAATGACGAAAACCACAGCTGCCATGTTCAGCTTTGGGAGCAGCTCAGCTGCACTATGTGTCATCAGTTCCCATCCTGCTCTCTTGTTTTAATTAGACTCTCTTGCAGGCAACAAATCAGACTGATATTCTTCCTAAATGCTGCAAGTGCCCAGAGCAAACTGTGAATACTAAGGGAAAAACAAAGAGACAAACTAGATGTTTGTGTTCTCATATATGAGATACAAGAACTTTACCAATACAGCCAAATCTATCAAAAGAGCCACGTTCAAAAGTGGCAAGCTTCTGTTGCAGTAGTGTTACCTCAAAGTTGGTAGGCAGAAATTCTTCTGGCAAAGAGGCTTTCCATGTGCTCAGGCTTGGATTATGTAAGGCCTCTGGCCCAGGTCCTACCTCCACTGTTCCTCCTCCAACATCTCTTCCCACCAAGGGGATAATGCCAGACTATTGCCTGTGGTAGTAGCTAGGAAAGAATAGATGTGGCAATAGGGATGTGTTGTCCATGCCTCTTTCCAGTCTGCTCAGTAAATGCCACAACCCCTTTAATTTTAAAATCCTCCGTTGTCTCACTTTGTACCAAAACAAGGGATCAGATTGACTCCATTTAGTTAAAGTCAACATGAGAAAATAATTTGCCCTTCTTTAGGTAGGAGCACAGGGCACTCCAGACTCTAGAACAGAAACATTCCCCTTTGCTTTATTCATCCCTCTTTCCCCCCTCAAAAAAAAAAATTCTCCCCTGAAGTTAGGGAGATGGGAAATCACCAACCGTATGAAGTTTAACAAAGACAGGTGCTGGATCCTTTGCCTGGGATGGGGTAAGCCTGGATGTATGGATAGAGTGGGGAATGAGATTCTGGAGAGCAGGACCACTTACAGGGGGTCCTCATCAATGAGAAGATGAGTCAGCAGTGCCCTGGCAGCCAGGAGGGCCAAGCCTGTCCTGGGGGGCATCAGGCACAGCATCACCAGCCAGGCAAGGGAGGGGATTGCCCTGCTCTGCTCTGAGCTGGGGCGGCCTCACCTCAGTCCTGTATGCAGTTTTGGGCACGACCATTTGAGAAAGACAGAAAGATTAGATAGAAAGGGAGTGTCCAAAGAAGGGCTACAAATATGGTGAAGGGTCTGAAGAGAAAGCCTTATGAGGAGGTCACTTGGCTTGTTCAGCCTGGAGAAGAGAAGACTGAGGGGGCACCTCTTTGTGCTCTTCAACACCCTCACAAGGGCAAGTGGAGGGGCAGGCACCAATCTCTTTTCTCTAATGACCAGTGACAGCACCCGAGGGAATGGACTGAAGCTGTGTCAGGGGGGTTTACACTGGATTCTAGGAAAAGGTTTTTCATCCAAAGGCTTGTTGGAAGAAGCTTTTGGACAATGTTGTTGAGCACATAGTGTGATTCTTGAGGCTGTCCTGCGCAGGGCCAGGAGCTGGACTCAGTGATATTTGTGGGTCCCTTCCAATTCAGGATATTCTATGATTCTGATTCTTATAAAATTAAAACACTGAATCTTTCTTCTTCAATATTTTCCTCTTCTTGAAGAGGAGTTTTTTGAATCTGTGACCTGTTTCCCATCACCTGTGCTTCCTCATATTGGCCAGTAATTGTATTGCCTGTACTGTAAGTCAAAGGACTTTGTGAATTGCTCACATTTTCCCCTCTCATGATCTGCATCTGCCCACACAGTTCCCAGGAGCACACACACAGCAAAGCATGTTGTGCAAAAGGGACCAAGTGGAGGAAACAGCTGTAACAAATAGAAAAGAGAACTTACTGTGGAAGAAAAAGATGAAGCATGTCAGGGCCTTGGCACTGCATCTTGAGATGAATCTTAGCTCCCACAATTTCTCATCAGCTGCAGATGAGATATTCCTATAACAGGAGGGAAAGGGAGGGGAAACTCACAGTGTCCCAAAGCCCCCCAAAACTTAAGAAACCTATGCTAGTATTATAATAATTGGTTAAATAGTAATGAAATGTTAGTACAGATGTTAGATGTAAATTTCAATATAGATGTTATGTATAGTTATATAGATCTATATATATATTTAGTAATCTATATATGCAATATAAATGTTGTCAAAGATTCAAACTACAACCCCCATGACTAACAGACAACTGAAAGGAATAAATCCAGATCTCAAACATGCAATTATTCCATGCCAGACAGCAGTATATATTTGTTATCACACTATCAAAGTATTCTGAGTGCTGTAGCAGCCACTTTTCTTCAGAAAAAAGAGTTCCAGACATGATGTGAGAAAAAAATCCATTTTAGCAGGTTTCATTCTTTGAAAGAGTTGGGGGACTCTAATCTCTAATGTTTCTAAATTGGCTGAGACATAAAAAGCAGCTTCCACTTTTTTAATTATTTAAATTTTAAAAAAATTTATTCCCAAAGAAAATTATTTTAAGCCATTCTCAAATCAGCAGACCATTCTACATAAAATCTGAGCTACTGGTACACTGCATGAGCCATACAGTAACAAGTTAATTACTGAACAAACTGCACTTTTGAAGGATGATTACAACTGAGGCCCTGAGCATGCACAGAGAAAGATCCTATAATCTGAAATTATCTTGATTGGGAAAAACAGCGGAGAAGTTGCTTTTTTCCTAATGTTGTGGAGGTAAACTGTTTTACTGAGGCAGGAATACACTGTGACAGGGAAATTGGAAAAAAAAAATCTAGTGAAGACTCCCTCTGGAATGTCAATATCTGGGTTTTGAAAATATGGCACTCACATTCATAGTCATTATCATATAAGTAATACAAATTTCATGATCCTAGTTCTGAGATATATGTATTCTAATATAATTCTAAAAGAATGTAAAAGGTTGAAAACAAAATCATCAGAGCTGTGACTGCGTGAATCCACAGATGACAAATTCACAATTCTGGGCATCATCTGATTTTCTTAAGTGAGGGCATGTGAAAAAAATAGCCAATTGTTGGGCTGGGTTGAGGGAACTGAGGGAATAAACACTGCTGGAATAATTGCCTGTTGACATATTGAAAGGCATGTACATGTTTGCCAAGGCAGGCAGCTCCTAGGGATTATGCTTTTCTCTGAAAAGCTATCAGCCTGCAGCATGTATCTGAGTTTACTAAAAGAGGTTTAAGAAAATATGTTGAATTGCAAACAAAAATAGTACCAAGTGCAGGCACAGCTCAAACAGCTGCATTGCAGTAGATGTTTGCTTTGAACATCGTGACAGAACGGCATTCAACAAAACTGTCCAGTGCGTGCGCTCAGAAAGGATGCCAGGATGTTGCCAGCTCTTGTACTCCCACTTACTGCGATGACAAAGCCATGAAGCACAATTGTCAGGCAAAAAGAAGAAATGAAGAACTGTGCCGAGGTGCCTGGAACAAAGGAACATAAAGATTTCTGTGATCATCTTACGTGTCAGCAGACTATAAGGGGAGAAGAGGCACAGGGAAGAGTGAATGAACAGACTGATGAGAGCACTAAATACACACTGAAAGATAAAGGATTGGCACTGCAGAGAGGAAAATCTCTGCACAGCACTGAAAAGAAAGGCTGAGCAATAGATTATAAAAGAATGTAGAAAAACTAAATAATATTTAAAAATAAACTTTGAAAAGCTTGAAAGGTCTTTGGGTCAAAGTCTATATCCTCCTGTGTACCTTACCAAATATGACCGAGGCAGGGTCCCTGGCGCTGCAGCTACATGGCAGACATGGGTGTTAAAGCAATTGTGTTCCTCAGGGCCCCAGGATCTGTCAAATCTCTTGCCAGATATCCCTCTCTAATGAAGCAAAGTGCGCTGAAAAAGATTACAATGAATCCATTTGGTTGGCTGCTTTTAAGTGAATGATAGGAGCTCAGGTTAACAGCTCTTTACATGTTAAAAATTATCTGAGCTAACGGCTACATGCTAAATAGAAGAGGTAGGCAGGGTCCACAGCAGGACTTATCCAACCCAGTTTTTTCCCCAGAAAATTGCATTCAGGAGCCATCAAACTGTGAAAGTACTCAAACCCCTTTGAAAACACCCAAAATCCTCACTGACAGCCTTCTACCCTTCTGCATGTCTGCTTCAGCCTGCCTAATTCAGCATCTAGCTCCCACCCAAGTCTCAAGAGGATGCCAAATTACTCATTCATCCACCAAAGTCTTAAACAGAGACTGTTTGAACAGGTTTCATAATGCCCATAATTCACTCAGGACAAGACACTCTGTGAATACTACTTGCATTGAACTAGTGCAATTACACAGCTTCTCATTCAGAATTGGTGAATATACAAACAAAAATACCTGTACATTCAAGTCTAAGTCTAAGTCTGTATGTCTCTATCATTTATTGAATACAGCCTTTAAGCTAATTTAAAAATGAAAAATATCATGTTCCCATTTGTTGATTTTTTAAAATCTTATGTGATTTGTTTATGTTTATTTTTTTAAAATACAACATGATTTTTTTTTCTTGGAAGGATAGTAATGAAAAAAGCTGATTTTAATTGAGAGCTGGGTTGTTTTGGAGTTCAACATCCTTATTTTCTTTTTTAGAGATTCTGAATTCTCATCTATTTTTTATGGACCCATTAGCTTCTTAAAGCTTAATGGACCTATTTTCTCATTTTCTTACCTTCTTACTCTTGTCCACTTAGTTAATCTAACACCTGATTAGTGTCAACCAAAACAATTCATTATTCTTCTTATAATTTATATGTTGATTTTAATGGTTTCCTCAATACTCTTGCAAATGTCTCCTTTATTTTTTACCTGCCTCTAGTTTTGCATGGAGCTACTTTGCTTGCTTCTTTTTCCACTAAGCTGTCACATCATCCTTAATCATGCTTTCTCCATTATCATCACCCACAAGTTTTGACTCAGAAATCAAAGATCTTCTGTTAAATAGACTGCTATTTCAATCCCTGATGGGTAGATACTTCATTCTCATGACTTTACTCATGCATTTGTATAACCCTCTATTATTATTGTTATATTGTTTCTGTGTAATATTTCTCCATCCTAATACTATTTTTATATAATAAATGCCATTATCTCCTCTTTATTTACTGAGCAAAGGGCCCTTTGTTTTAACTCTGTGTTTGAGGTTGACTGTAATTTTCTTTACCCTACTCATTTTCTGATCCCTAAGGCATTTAACTCGAATCTTGTCTTTCTTTGACTGCTTGAAGGCGATCTAATTCTTCCCAAAACCTGAGAAGTTTACTAATTTAGAAAGATACAGAGTTATTTTGTACAATATTTGAATCACAAATTTCCTGATCTTTTCTTTCTTTCCTTAAGTAAATTCCATACACCTCATTCAAATCAGTTTCTGAGCTTCTTATTTCCATTTGTCTTCAGCTCAGTTTCCTTCATTCATTGTATCTCATAGTTTAGTCTGAGAATTGGACATCTTAATTATAGACCTACTTTTGTTTTCACAAAATTCAAAGAGAACTGACACATGTCAGTTTCATCTCAGGATGTTTTGTATTATCAGAACTTTTTTCACATTTCCAGTGTTTACCACACTATCTCTTGATACAAGTTTATGTTCAACCATATGTTCAGCAGTGAATTATAATATTAGAAAACAGAGGGAAGCCTGAACAGAAGAACATGTGACTACAGACAACCATCTATGTAGTAAACTCCACCTTCATTGGCAATAAAGATCTAACACCTAATCCTAAATATTTGCACCAATAAATATATTTCCAAGAGTATATGATACTAATGCACCCAATCTCTTCTTGTCCCTTATCCCACTGCACAGTGATACCAGTAGTGATGACAGCAGTAGTAATCAACAGTAATAACAGCTGTGACTCCAGTCCTTCACAGCTACCTTTCTTTAAACCAACAGGGTACAGGTTTGCTCCTCATTCTGAAGCATTCATTTTACTGATATTCCACTTTTTACCGTCACACATGGCTTCAATTAATTCACCTGCAGCTTTTGCTTCTTTGACATCACATCTGCTTCATACCACAGCCCATTCCATCATTGCGCTGCTGAAATATTTATTCAGAAAGTTGTGCAGGTGGAGGGCTGGCAAAAAGAGAAGAACAGGACCTTTTAGCTGCACCATCAGAAAATAAGGTAGGACATAACTGGAATTGCCTAGGTGAAACACAGTTTGGATCTCACCACTTGCCTCTACATTCTACATATTAAGACATACTAATTCAACATGGTAAAGCTGAGCTGTGGCACAGTCAAAAACTAAAAGCAATTTTGAGAACATCATAGTCTAAGAGAAGCTTTTGTGAAAGCTATATTTTTATTTTTAAAAAATTAGTATTTTGGTCATTTTATGTACAAATGTAGCCTCTTTATTTTTACCCAAGAAAAATGAATATATGGACCAAGAGTCTGAATGGAATTAGAAAAAAAAACTATGCAGACAAACTGTCAGTCACCAAATTACTCTATGTGACAAAGACTGTTGCAGAAAACCTTTTAACAAAGATGTAAACTCTTAAGAAACACAAGGAGTTATATTCACAAAAATATGAATCAAAATAATAATTTTTAAAACCCACACTTGATTATTTTATTTTTTTTACTGAATGAAGGAAATGCAGCTTATTTTTCTTGAAATATGGACCATAAGAGATCAGCTAATCTAGACACATAGTCAAGGCAGGACTGAAACACTTCTGATACAGGATTTTAAAAAAGAAAAAGCAATAAGAAAAAAACCCATAGACACTCCTGTGCTTGAATACAATAGCAGCCTTTACCCACGTCAAAGATTTTTCCCAATGCCAAAGGTATCTCTCCTTGCCTGAGTGCCAACCCATAAGTTTGAGCTGCTGGACAAACTGCAGAAGACTAAAGGGTAATCTTCTACGGACAGATAATTAAGAGAGCACATAAAGTCAGCAACATGAAAACATAATTAAAATCACTGAAACACAGAGTGGAGTTGAATAAGTGCAGTGGGACACAGTATTGTCTCACATGAATGTCTCTGTTTTGCCCCAGACACAGAGACACTGACCATCTTCTCAGTTTCAAGGCCTGACATAAAAAAATTTCTAGCAAAAACCACTCACTGGTGGACATGGGTCACAAGCACTGGGCTGTTTGATACCACCAGCAGAGAGCCATGAATCCCATAAAAGCTGATAAATCTAAAGGGGTACAGGAATTTAGGTCAGAGCAAGAATCAATTTTCAGTTCTGCCCTGCAAGTAAATTGTTTACTACCCCATACATCTCCAGTGATGCTACTACCTTCACATTTCAAGTTTTCATCAGGTGTATTACTTCACTTAATTGTTCTTAGCTGTTTAAAGGCCTCCAATAGGGATGTTTCACAAGGATTGTCTATACCGGCAATTGCCATTCCTGATATGAAGAAAGGTATAAAGCTTTTTTTCCTGTACTAGCTTGAAGTCAAGAGCATTTAGGGTTTGCTTTTTTTATCCCATACAATTTCCTGTTTGAGGATCATAGAAACTATTAACTTTATGTAATTGTTTCCTTAAATTGCTGTTTTCAATTTGCATAATGTATCATTTAAGTAAAGGTAAAGAAGCATTTCATCTTGATAATTTCTGCCACAGCTGAGATTGCAAAATTGCTTCTTGTTAGAAGGAAATTTTTAAAAAGTGCAATCACTGCAACTTTCCAGATGGCATCTAACATATTTTTCAGTCTGCTGCAATAGTATGTTATAGATATGCTTGCTATTCAGCTCAAGCTAGGAAACATTTTCTCTAGCTGAGGTAGGTCTTTTTGCCCCACGTTTTCATATTCTGTCACATTCCTTGATAATTTCCTGATTTATTAGTTCCATAGCTCTAAACATTTTCTTGTCTACAAAAAATTCTCTTCAAGCTGGACTTACCAAGACACTCTATTTCTCCACTACTAATTTCTTTGCTATTAAATCTGATTAATTCTTTTCTACAGCCTTATCTGAGAATACCATAATTTAGTCAAAATGCCATTCTACATTTATCAGTAACTTCTCCTAACTTCAATTCTCTTCTATTATTAATTGCAAGAACTGATACATGCTGTACCCTATACCTCAGATATACCCATAAGTCGAAATCCTCAAAACATAAAACTTCCCCATGCCTGACACTTCTCTGGAATTAGCCTTTAAATATAGTGTTTCTGGAAATATCAAAGTCATTGTATTGAATAGTTCTGTGAAGGTCAAAATCTGTCAATTGATCTATAAATATGTATTGTTTGTACACATTTACCCACATTCACCTGAGCTTTTGACTCAGCCAAGCATATGAGTCTTATACTTCTGTAAAGTCACTACTTACATGCCTAAACTTTGGCTCAGTGTGGCAATACCAGCACAGACATTCGACTATTTAAATAAATTTAAATTTTAAAAAAATCATTCCTTTATAGGTGATAAAGAACATATAGATCATGGTGACTTAAACAATCCTATTGCTTAAGACTGCAAATCAGACTCAGTGCCTGCCAGAGAGAGAAAAAAAAAAAACAGAGTTAGCCTCAAGCTCTTCACCTGGGTCAGGAATCATTCCTGTGCACCTGAACTCTCCCATTCTCCCTTTGCACTTCAAGGCAAGCAGGGTACAGATCCTTGTTGTATCTGCAGTACAGGGTCACAGGCCTGTGCAGATAGGCAGCAAAGTAAAACAAGATTTGTCCTTGATTCAATCATCTTCCTTTTCTTACATTTCGAATGCTGTATTTCTCTATCTCTCTACCACTTGCAAGTCTGCAAGCTGATGCAACCCCTCACTTGAAATTCTTTCATTAGATCAAGAGCATTAAAATGGGGCATGCATATCCCTACTTGGTTGCTATATTAATCTGTCTTTTTCCATCAGAACTGGACAAAATTTCCAAGTTTTTCATTAAAAAATTGAAAATCTTTGTTTGGTTGACTTGAAAACTTAGATGTTTTAAGGATTTCTTTTTCAATCACTCTTGTTTTCAGGCTTAATTTTAACACCAAAGAAAACAAAAATCTATGGTAATGTCATCTTTCATGACATCTTTCTTGGTCAAAGTAAGCTCTATGACACATTTCAGCTTCAAAGAACTCCAGTGTTTCCTTTATGTTTAATGATTATGACATGGACTCAAGTGATCTGCAAGATCTGCAAGAAGGCAGCAAAATCAGCCACCAGCACACAAGAGTCAGAACAGATTATTGTCAGACCTGAAAGATTACAAAGAGTGCAGAGTTTATCTAGATTGTGTGCACATCAGGCACGTGGTTAATGATTCACGAGGCTATCAGCATTTCTTAGTCTGGGTGGAAAATGCTGTGGGATGTCTCAAGTGAATTGTTGGTGTAGCACTGCTTGGATGCAGTCAGAGACTGTGGAGTTCACATGTGGCAGCACCAGCAAGATCATCTGAGATGTCTGAAATATTAAATAGCTTCATCTCAAACTGAAGGACTGTGTTAGGCTTATTTCCTTGACAATGAAAAGCGTTTGTAAAGAACCAAATTGTAATAATACATGCAATTTTATTTTGAAAGATAGGGACTAATGACGCACAATGCCAGTAATGGTAGCTTAATTTGGCTTCCAGCAAAGATTATGATAACCCTGTGAGGTATTTCTCTGCAAGTGCTTTTAAAAATTTTACTTCCAACAAAAAAGTTTGCTGCATCCCTCCATAGTCCTTTAAGGAGCACAAGAAGTCTTTTCTACCCTGCTGCAGCCTGGTGCACCTATACTATGAGGTTAAACCAGGACTGTGCCTCCTGCTTAGGCCAGCTGGCACTGAGTGATGAGTGATCTCATTTTCTCCTCTTGCCCTCCAGTGAGGACAACTATGTATTGAGAAAACTCCCATCAGGAACTCCCACTTGTGTCCAGAAACCACTTGACTAGCTGATGCAAACCAAAACCACCCCAAAGGCTAGCTAGGTGCTTACCTTCTAGCATGGAGATAGTCAAGAAGAAACAAAATGAAAAATTAAATAAAATTATGTCTTTCACACAATTGACAAGGTTGGAAGACACCTTCAAGATATTCTAGTCCAACTCTCATACCAGCACCACCATAATCACCACTAAACCACAATCCAGGTGTCACATTCAGATGCCTCTGGAGCCGCTCCAGTTACAGTGACTCCACCACCTACCTGGGGAGCTTACTTCAATGTTCAGCCACTCTTTTAATGAAAAAAATGTTTTAATATCTAATCTGAACCTCCCCTAGAGCAACTTAGCCTCATTTCCTCCTGTATTTTCATTTGAGACATGGCAAAAAAGACCAATCCCCACCTCACTACAACCTCCTGTCAGGTAGCTCCCTCAGCCACTCCTCACAGAATTGTGCTCCAGACCCTGCACCAGCTCCATTGCCCATCTTCAGACTCACTCCAGCACCTCAATGTCTTTTCTGAAGGGAAGACCCCAGAACTGAACACAGAACTTGAGGTGTGGCCTCGCCAGAGCCATTTACACAGGAGCAACCTCTTCTGTGGCCAAACTACTTCTAATACAGGCCAGGGTGCCATTGGCCTTCTTGGACACCTCGGCACATCTGGCTCATGTTCAGCCACTGTCAACCAGCATCTCCTGGTCATTCTCACTTGGGCAGCTTTCCTGACACTCTTCCCCCAGCCTGTAGCGCTGCCTGGGGTTGGTGTGACCCAGCTGCTGGATCCAGCACTTGGCCAACCTCATGCAATTGGCCTTGGCCCATGGATCCAGCCTTTCCAGACCCTCTGCAGAGCCTTCATGCCCTCCAGCAGATCAACGCCCCCACCCAACTTGGTGTTGTTTGTGAACTTACTGAGAATGTTCTCAATCCCCTCATCCAAATCATCACTAAAGATACCCAACAGAACCAGCCAAAACACTGATCCCTGAGGAGCACTGCTAGCAACCAGCTGCTGGCTGGATGTAACATCATTCACCACCATCTCTGGGCCCAGCAATCCAGTCAGCTTTTCACACAGTGAGGAGTTTCACTGTCCAAGCTCAGGACTGCAGAGTCTAGCTACTGCACTGGGGGATGCTGTTGGAGAATTTTGCTCAGAAATGGCTTATAGAGTTTTGTTCAGACATGCCATAATCATATACAGCTGATGGAAAAGTAAGAGGCAGCTGTGAGGAGCAAATTCTCACAGCCTGTTTCTGTAAACAGCTAAGTTCTCAGGCAGTCTTCTCATAACAGGCAAACATTCTGTCCTTGGCTGTTTTGGGAACAGACATGAAGGTTTTGAGAACCTTTCATATCAGGGTGAGAACAAAAATCTTGGTTTCAATAACAAACCACAGGTATTGAAAACAAAAGGAGGGGTTGGTGTGTAATCTGTGACCTATCATGAGCTTGGATTTTGCAATATGTATGAGCTTAATTAACACTGTTATAAAATATGCCTGGTGAATCAATAAATGGGAGTTCGATGCTCATCAATCAGATGGTTGTCTCCCTTCGCTATCAACAGGATGCCAGCAAAGGCTTCCAAATTAATATATAAGTGAGGTTTTTTCTCTTCTACAGCAGGTATCTGAGAGGTTTGTCTAGTTGTCTAAACAATTTATTAATAAAGTGCTTTGTGACAAAATTAACATAAACAAATTGTTCTTGCATTTATTCATAACTCAGAAAACTCCTCATAAATGTTATTTACTTCACAGACAATTTCACTCTGATTAACTAAAGCATCCTTCTTCAGGAGAGCACTTGAGCATGTCCTCAAGTTCCACTGAATCCAATTATTAGGTTAGTTGAGGGAATCAGTTACAAAGAGAGATTGGGGTGGAGCACTGGACAAAGAAAAGCAGGAACTAAATAGCCAAGAAGGACAGAAACAGAATATGGGACAAAGCCTAAACAAAAACCAAACAAAGCAAAACCAAACAAAGAAAAGGGCCAAAAACCCAGGACTTGAGATTAAATCTGGTGGCCTTGTGCCACTGTACTTCAGCTCTTGTTGGAATCTGTACCTCACTCTCCAGCAGTTTCAGCACACACAGTAGAAAATGTCTTCTTTACTTCTCTTGTGAGTTTCTTCATGACTCCTGCTAAATTCTTTATTTTATACAACTTTCCCTACAAAATTCTTTAAATAAACATGTTAGTAGCATAGCACAAAGACATTTGTAACCTGAATTAAGTACTTGTGATTTCATCCAAGTTTAAAGACATTCATGTAATATGTATTTACGAATTAGTGAAAAAACCTAAATAATGGTTACAGGCAAATGAAACAGCAATGCATTTGCAAGGACATAATGAATATTCATGGGGGAAAATCCATGACAATGAATTAAGCACATGATTAGTTAATGATTTGGCTGATTTGCTCCATTTAGCATACCCTGCTACTATGATAACAGAAGTAAGAGATGCTATATAATTTACTCAATTAATTTGTCTTTCATGTGAATAAAGAAACAATAAATCAAGGGCTGTGACACAAAAAAATGCTCAGGCTCATTCCCTCTGCTCTCACTTTAAGCCCCTGTAACCTGTCCCTGTCACAGGTCATTTCTTCCCATGATTGAACAACCAGACCAGAGCATGTGCAGGGAGAGAGGCTAGATAATTAACCAAAGACCTATTTTGGAGTTCAGCACATGTTCCTACATGACCAAACTTAAACGTTTTTTCAAGACTTGCATGGCATACTTGTTTAAGAAAAAGACATAAAAATAATGACCCCATTGAGAACAAATTTTTATATTGTTCAAATTATGCCAATATTACCTGAGAATAGAGTTATCTTTTCCTCCCATCCGTTGTCCAGCTTTACTTCCCTGTTACCTGCCTTTCTCTCCTCCTCCTCCCCATTCCTAGGAAAAAAATGGAGGAAGAAAGGCCTTTGCTATGGTATCAGTATGACATGGCATCTGCTTGGGTTCAAGTTTAGACTTTTACTATAGGTGTGGATGGATGCTGGATTTTAGTGGGAGGAACCAGCACATAAAGTGTTGTGCTGGTTTTATTCCAGGGTTTGCAAGGTTCAAAGGAGAAGCTGTTGGTTTTCCTCCTCTGGGATCCCTGACTCCTTATGTTTATTTGAGAGTTAGGATGTCTCAGAAAGGGATTTCAAAGACTAGGATGCTAAAGAGGGACTGTCTGGAGGTGGCTCAAAGGAAAACTGAGAACACAGTATATCCTAATCTTTCTTCAACCACTTCTTTGGGCTTCACGCAGGTTTACAGTGAGATGTGTTTTCTCCAGGTTAAAAACTCTGGGTGGGTTGCTGCTAACAGCATTTTTTTTTCCCCAGGAAACTCTGCAGGTCTCATGTTTCTAGCACACCTTCTCAATTTTTCTCTCTGATGAGAGCATACTTCTTCCTTTCTGGTAGCATTTATATGCACTGGTTTTGCATTCCAGCAGAGAGAGCACTCAATGCCTAAGCACTTAAAAGGCATATCCAGCACAGGAACAAAAATTTTCATATGTAAGTTTTGATGTGCCTACTTACCCAGTTTTGTCCACAGACACTTCAGAGAGAGAACTGAGCAATCCATTAGAGATCAGCTCTTTCCAGACCTTTCTCAGCATGTAGACACATGCATTTTTAACAAATTTCAGAATATACTAGAACAACTTCCCTGTTCATCACCTTTGTAGTATCAAAGTGGTGGCCATTTATTTTCATGTGATTCTATTCACATCCCAGAGAAGACTAATGGTTTGTATTTTAGAATGCATCTTATTGACAACAATGTTTGGAAATAAGGGAAAGATAAAACATGCATCATGTTTTGATTGAAAAAGACCTGACAAGTGGCATGATATGTAGGTGGCCACATGTTTGATAACTAAATATCTTCAGAAGCAACAATATTGGTATCTTAGCTAAAATTATTAAAGCCCAAGATATTGTTAGGATCCTAGGCTCTTAAAATTACAGGAAAGATGCTTCCAGTTAGAAAAATTAAGCAGATTGAACAATTACCCTCCTTGTGTTGTTACATTCATAAACAGTTACAATGTTTTCTTGAATTCAGGGATAGAATTCACCACATTTGCTCTCCAAAGTGGCATTTTTTGTAATCTTATATGATAAGTTTAAAACACAGTAAAAGGGCCTTAAAATAATGCCAGCTGTGCCAGTTCTCAGGCACAGCTTGGAGCCACGCAGAGAGAATGGAAACACATCTCAAATGCCTCTGTGTATAAACACCTCTGGGACCCCAGGGAATCTGGCAGGGCTCTGCTTCTGCATTCCTAAGGCATCCCAGTTTCTCGACCTTCAGCTGTCCATGTACAAAGCACAGCTCACACACACACTGTCACCAAAGCACTGCTGTGCTTTATAGCTCACAATGAATCACATAGCACAGATGCAGTGCTGTTAGAGGAGCTGGAGGTTTAGAAAAAACACAAGCACAACTTCCAGCCTGAACTGACAGACGTAATCCATTTCCATAAAAGCAAAGACTGTTATTAAGGAGGATAAATAGAGGAATTAAAGTCAAATGCATGGTAAAAAAAGAGGCTGGTATATTGCAGTAGCAAAAACAATTCAGACAGGCCCAGACTTGTGCAAATAATCAGGCCTGTTTAACTTCCAGCTAGACACCTCTACCCTTACAAATTATCTCTTTGAGCCCCATATCAACACCACGATAACACCTAGTCACGCCTAGTCACACCTAGTCATAAAGCTGCTGTGGAATTCCAAGGATGGTTGTGTCCCTGGGAAAAAATAGCCTTCCTATTGCCGGAATTGTGTCCATACAACCCACAGAGCATTTGGGCCTCTTCAGCTGAGTCCAGTTCCCTTCAGGGCCAAATCAGAAGGCATTCTAAAACATCCATTCCATCTCTATGTACATGACCTAGTGCTAAGGCTTCCTGGAGGTATAGGTTCCCTAAACAAGGGGTCCAGCAACACTGTGAAAAACGTGCAGGAAGTTATCATCTCCTGAAGCAGCAATGGAATCATACATCTCTTTTATCTTCAGATCCTGGACAGACTCCTGAAGCAAAATACCTTCTATTATGCTTCAAGGGATCCCACAGGTCCTTTCCTTTGCTATAATGGCCCACTGGCTGTGGTTACACACAGGTTACACACAGAGGTTTTTTATGGCAGCTGGGAGCTGACACCTATATACATGTTGTAAAACAGGCAGAAGACATTCAATGTCGTTTATGGGCAAGTGCTCTAATCATTAGCCTTGTAAAGGAAGGATGGAACAACACCTCCATCTGCAATCATTAAAAGAAAAAATCAACAAAACAAAACAAAAAACCAAACGAAAACCACCAAACACCAAAAAAAAAAAAAAAACCCCAGTAGATAAAACACCAGGGAGCTCCAAGTTTTTTGTGTCATTTTGGCAGGCTCTCCCATGCTGTGAACCACACTTCAGAGTAGCTTTTTATTCAGCTTCTTGTTATCTGAAAAAGAAAACACTTCAATGCATTTTTTAATGAATTTCCTGTAGTTTGAAATGAAATTTTCTCAGTTGAGAAAGTAAAAATCTCCACAGAACAAACAGAAAATGTCATTTAAGAAAAATAGCCAAAATTGCAATAATACAGTGAGTACATCTGGACACACTGCCCATCCTAGAATGCCTTTGGCAATTTGTCCCAATAGCTTCACACCTCCTAGGTCTCCAGCAAGTTTCCGTTCACACTATCCATCAGAGCTGACACATAAATTCCATCCAAAGGCTTTCATCAGCATTAAAGCACTTCAGCAATACAGGTAAGTTCTCTATTCCTCTTAGAGACCCTCCAGCACATCTGAAAAACAAGCCTTTGATCTATAATTTCTCTAAATTTTGCTGGCTTAATCACATCAACTCACACCTTCATCTTCCCTCCCCTAACAGCATGAGGGTGCTACCAGCTCCTTCCTGCACTCAGACTGGGATTACCCTCCACCTTGTATTTGGAATTTTTCTTCCAGGCTCACTTGGCTGTGCTGAAGTTGACGCAACTTCTGTCTCTCTGTGCCTGCACTGGCTGCCCTCCTGACATGAAAATTGCTAGCATAAACTATGAAATGTCACATGAGCTACAGCCAGCCTTTTCCCAGATGCTTCTTCACTTTTATCTGGAGCTGTCATCTTGCTGGATTCCTAGAAAAATTTAGTGCTACCATTTCAGACCACTGGACAGGCTGAGCAGGTTTTACCTTTATATACATACCAGGTCAGAGGCTGTTCAGTAGATGAACACTGATATTCTGCATTTGAGAGCAAATGCTGAATTTGGTCCATTTCATTTTGGTCCAAATTCAGCATTTAAGACCATAGTTGATTGTGTCTTCTCCAGGGCCATTCCAAAAGAGCATCCAAATATAAATTTGAGAATACAAACTTGAGACTCAACCCTGCAGAAAGGAAGAAGAGAAAAGGGCAGAAGGCAGTGGTAGGCAAAAAGCCAGAACCTGACTTCCACAACCAAGTCCTCCTCAGCTGTGCTGTTCTCCTAAGAGAAGTACTAAGTACTACATATAAAAGTAAATACATTTAATGGGAATTGAGAGCTCCTATTCCCAGCTCAATATCAAATATTTCATGGGCCCACAGTAAGACCACTCAGACAGAAAACACAGGCTCAATTCCCTTAAACTCAGACTGAAAATATATAAAACAGAAGTCTCATGCTCCTACAACCAGAAATGGATCTAATGCTCTTAAGAAGCACTAATCACACCCAGTACACAAAGAGGTATTAAAAATTAATTTAGGAAGTGTTTTTCACCCTCTCAAGTGAAGTTCCTGATGATTTTCAGCCTTCAGGTTGAATCCATCTTATAATACCAGTAGCCATAGTTCTAAATTACATAAAACCTGACCCCAGCATCCACTGAAACTCTCCTCAGATGCCAAACAGGCCTTGCCATAACCTAACAGCAGAAATCCCTATCTAATCAATGCAAGTGACGTGAGTAAAATGTGAGAGGTGGGGTAGGTAGTATCATGCCATGTAGCATTAAGTGGCAGCAGCAGCATGTATGACTAATTTGTGCTACAGGCTTAGAAATGACAGCCACAGAAGCTAGGAGAAAGGGCTGTAGTCTCCCAAATCTATGATCTAGCTGTGGTTGTCAAACATAGCAGATTTCTTGGCATCAACATCTGTCCCTGAAGCAAGCAGCAATTACAGCACTTTGCAGCACTGCAAGCCATTCTGACAGCTTTCAGCTCAGCCTGCAAAGAGATTTGATGGTCCTGGCCACACTTAGCAAAATAAACTAGGATTCCCCACTCCCTGCTTTGCATGGGCCACTACTCAGACCAAAATGATTTCTCCATACATGCCTCTATACACATATTTGTTGCAAGCTTAGTTAATTTTTGCTGAAACACCAATTTTAAAAGTCTGTGGCTTCTAATGTACAGAAACTTTGCCAGGCCCAAGTAAAGAATAATAGAAAATCACTTTAGGTCATGTTAAGAAATAGAGCAGCTGATGAATGTTCTGTTGGCAGGTAAGGCAAGAAGGAAGTGCTCTCTTGGATTATCTCACAGGAATAAAAAATAAATAAATTAGATAATAAAGTGAGCATTGCTAATCTGTGTATTATTTGTTTCTGCTGCTGTGAGAGAGGCAAGGTAATTCATGTTGCTTTTAGCTTGTTGACATAATGAGATACATCATGGCAATGATACATCAGTAACTGGTCTGCCATCTTAATAAATAATAAAGCAGATTAACATTCATCATATTGCTTATTGCTCATGAAACCCACTTTATCTATTCATATCTAAAACATCAGGTTGATGGAACCATTTAGCTAGCATCAATGTTGCAGCAATCATTTCAGGAGAATCCATATTAAAGAGGTTTACTGTATTCCTTTCTCTTTCTACTTCAGGCCACAATTAGAAAGACAACTGTTTAAGAACTCTCACAATTGTATTTTATTTGACATCAGCAATACACTGGAGTATAATAGGAACAATTTTTTTTGCACAATCTTTCTTGCAAGATGGATTTATTTTCCAAATACATAGATGTTCATAATACAGGAAGGTAACAGTTAAGCTGCACAATAGCAAAACAAGTTGACAGCTATCAAACCACCTTTTAAGTTTGTTAGTATAGTCAGGTGACCAGCATTGAACATATCATTCAAATAATTTAGTTAACCTCTGATTTTTCAAATCTTCCCAGCCACATTGTTCCATGCAACTAAAATGTGCACCAAGAACAGTGTAAAAGAATTCAACAAAAGGCTTCCCTTGCTTTGATTTCCTTTCAGTTTTTCCCCATGTATGAGCCAATACAAAGGGATAAACATCAGAATTTGGAATGGCACAGGAACTCTTGCAACATGCATCCAGGTCAGCCACATGTTGCAGAAGTAGTAAGTTATTGACAGAGAAGATAGAACTTTCCTACAGGGGGTGTTTAAAAAGCATTTTTACTGTGTTTGCTTTAAGTGTATTTTCTGCATGCCACTACTTTTACAGAAAAAAAAATATAAAAGTACTTCCAAAAGCTTCATATATTTCACTGGGAGTCTTCCTTGCAATGTCTAAGCCTAAACCCAGATGTTTTGGTTGCAATGGACAGGGCTTCTCAGGAAAAGAAAAGCTTACAGTAAAACAAAATATCAGTAAATATCACATTTTTTATTTAACTTCTTTTTATTTTCAGCTTAAAATGACACAATATATATGACATATAGCAGAAGCTACACATCACATATAAATATTTTTTTGGGGGGGGGAGGGGTTCCTGATACACAGGTCTTAAACTTCGAATTAGCACAGAAGTTGGTATCTCCCAGTCTGCCCCTCAGCTGTGAATTTGTGAGTAGAAAGAGTGAGAGAAAGGATCTCCATCATTTGGATTTTAACAGCTCATTCAAGTGCCCCAGCAGTTTGGAATATCAGGACTAGCAGAGTGCAAGGGTGGTAGATAAAGGTGAGAAAAAGGTACCCAGGGCAACTTCTAGGTGCCTTATTTACTTACTACCAGCAAGTCAACACTGTGTTTGCATATGGACTTTTAACACACTGTCTCTGCTCTGGATGCCTGCTAGTGATGCAGCACAGAGCACAAGTTAGTCATCCAGAAAATCAGAAACCTGAAAACTTTTGTCTGTTCTACAACTGACCCGTATCTCAAGCAGCCAAACTTGGTTTATGCCACTGCACTAGCACTGGATCTTGAAACCCACCCCTAAATCCTTACTCACCATTCCTTAGGACTCCAGCCCTACTAACACTGTGCCTTCTGCTTGACTGCCAGGGTTTATCTGCCCCTGGCATGGATGCACACCCTCTCCCTGCCCAGATTCTGCTGTCCACCTGGGGTGGAGATGTGATGCATAGAGAGCCTGTGGCCAAAGGGAAGGCGTGGGAATCCCACACCATCCCAGAAACTGCTGCTCCTCACCTCAGCCACTCAGCCACATAGCAAGGGAGCAAAGTCAGGGACAGAACTTGAGCAAACCAAAACAGTGCAAAAGTAGCAGAACACGCCAAAGATTGGTTTAGATTGTTCATTTTGGAAGTTTAGAACAGCTAATGAGAAGCCCTTAAACTCAATTCAACTCTAACATCTTACCTCAGGAAAATGCCTCAGCTGTTCTTATCCAGAACTGGGATACCTTGTCCTGCTGAACAGATTGCTCCACCACTTACAAAAACATGCTCCAAACTCAGCAAGGCCAGCACTGAGTGCTCTCTTAAATGGATTGATATATTGAACCTAAAAATTCCTAGGTCTTCCACAGTTCACCCATGGCATAGCAGAGAGAAATCATGGAAGTGTACAGGGAAGCTGGTTAATTGCATATTTAGTAAGATCAACTTAGAATGTGAAGATCAAAGACAGCCTTTTTTTCACTCACATATCTTTTCTTATCTGATTTCACTATATTTATGTATATGATAGCCAGAGAAGAAGCGAGAAGTAGCATTTTAAAACCTCTCCACAGAATCTTCCCACCTTTTGTTTATATATTGTCTCCACATTGTCCAAAGAGAAAAAATATAATCCATGTATTTATTAAATGGCTACTGAATATCCCACAGCTAAGCTTAACAGAAAATCCACATGCATTTCACCTTACTTTCCTAAGTGAAATGTCTACAAATAAAATTCACATTTTCGGTACAGAGAAAATATTTTTGTATATAAAATGTTTAAAGATTTAACTAAATATCCTCCAAATTAGAGATTTTCTTTGAAAACAAAAGCTATCTTTGTGAGATAATCATAGACAGAAGTTTGCATAGAAGTGTTTCCTACCTTCCTGAAGTTTGCAATGGAGCTTTTGATTTCCATGTCTGCAGGTGAGGAAGCCTCTTTTAAAAAAAAAGTTTAAAAATGAGAAGAATTCAGCTTGATTTTTTTCTTAATAATTATGCAACAAAATGGAAAAACGTGCATAATTATGCAACAAAATAGAGCATCAAAGAGAACCCCCTTTTCCCAGTGTTTAAGTTACAGGAGAGATGGTGGGGGCATAATAAGTAGACCGACAAAAAGTCAGCGCTGCAGTTCTGTCTCTGGGAAGGCCCACAAGCTGCTGACTGTGGGTACTTACCTGGCAGCAGCACTAAGCATCTTCTGTTTCATTACCAGACCTGTATTTGTCACTCCCACCACTCTTCACTTCAGAGCATTTAGCAGATAGGCAAGGAGCAGACAAGGAGCAGAACACCTTGGTGCTCCTCTGGGACCTTCTGTGCTGTTGCTGAGCAGTGCTGACCTGAAGGAAGTTTTCACTCTGCCCTATTTTGTACTCCAAAAAAGCATTTTCCATCTCCCTCCCACTGCTCCAAAGACCCTGTTGCACTACAGGACAGCTTGGATGCACAGCAACATGAGGGCATCCCAGCTGGCAGCAGAAGCTGCCTCACATCTTTTCAGCCTTCTAGCCACAGCACCAGAACCCTTAGGGAAGATTAACTGTGCTGATCCTCGGGCAGGATTTGCAGTTGGAGCTGAATTCCACATTGCACTCAGCTTGCTCCTACGCTGCCTATTTGGAAAAGGGGTTTAGGGGGCATTTTCTTAAGTGGCTTAATCCAATATAAGCTCTGCTCAGCCTCTGAGAGAGGCAGCCACACTCTCCTTACCCTCTGTTTCTGACCACAGACTCCCATCTTCTCCCACACGAGCAGCACAACAGCTCTCATGCACCCACTGTGGGTACACACACACACACACACACCTTTGCCTTTTGTGGATCCAAGCTCTGCAAGTGCCAGCTTGTGAATGTACATTTTCAGACATGGCAACTCTAAATGCAGGTGCAGCCCACACGCTGTAGCACTGACTGGATTATCAGAAATGCTCAGCACCAAACAGCTCCCGTGAATTCAGGTACAAGAATGAAGTCTTCAGATTTAGTAGGAAAGCATAATACTTTTAAAAAAACCTGGTTTTTACTGTAATGAAAGCTGTTTTTTTCACCCACATCCCCTCTAATAACTGAATTAAATCAGAGACAGCATGCTCTCTATTTAGTCTCTTAAACATAAAGCAAGTTAATTCTAAACATTCCAAAGTGCTTCATTACTGAAAATTAAATGTATAGAGCACCAGAAAGATTATTTTTTTTAATGTTACTGTTTACATTTTTGGTTGAGAAATGTTCTAAAACAAAGGGAAGCAGTAAAACTTAATAAAACTCATTCTTTTCCCTTTCCTATTCTGTCTCCTAATTCTTCCTGGCTGACAAAGAAAATACCATTTTTGCAAACAGCTTCAATGGAACACAAATGTTTATAATAGGACATTAGACACTTTTCTTTAATACTTTCTCATTATACTTATAATGAAGGAATAATTATTTCTAGGCTGTTTCCTGCCAGATGCAGTTCTAGTACCTCTAATAGGACATATCTTAAAATAACTGCTTGGTAGCAAGAATTAATTTTTTCATCCATACTCATGTTTTCCCTTCTCTCCTTTTCTCTCTCTTCAAATAACTTCATTGATTTGTGTCTTTCAAAAATTCTGGCCTCTTTTTTTGTTGTTTTTTTTTAGTCCATGACTTGTCATTGATATAATACACAAAATCACCTCTGTGGAGGAAAAATGACCACAGGGGCACAGGAGGTTTGAGACAGCCTGAGAGAGCCTCTGTTTTAATGACAGTGGAGGGAAGGGCAGAATCCTCAGGCTGTGGTTTCACACCATCATTAACCCAGCTCAAAGCATCAATCCAGGCTCTCCACACCCTCCTTTGTACCAGCACTGAGATGGGAGCCAGATCAGACAGACCCCACTACTACCAACCAGCTAAAAGGAAACAAGACAAAATTGGGGGTTTAGCTGGACAAGTTATTTCAGCCTGCTTCCCCACAAACACTGAAATTCTTCCCCACACACAAAGCAAGGCAATAAAGAAGAAGGTGAGAGTGCTACACTCAGTAGTAATGTACACTTATGGTGTAGTCTCAAAAAAAGCTTGCAAAAAGCTCATGGATTCTGCTTGTAGCCTCTCTGGTGCAGACTGCTCCAGAAGATGGCAGAACATAAGCCAGCTCCAATTCAGAAGCCTCTAAGAATAAACATGCCCTGAGTCCTGCCTTGCCCAATGTGCTTCATCAGCCCTTCAAACGTGGGTTAAGTATTCAAGACCAGAATTTTTCACAGGTGGATTATTTTTTACCACAAAAGCACTGCTGGTATTGATTTGCAAAGGCATGTATCTATGAAACAAATATTTTAAAGTGATTGCTCAAGAGCTCTGGTTATCTGAAACACCTCAAATCTCCACCACTCCTCTGGTGATAGAGAATGTTGCCACAAAATAACAAAAAAAATGAAATACATGTACATACAGAATCATCTACTTATGAAAGGTTCATTTGACAACCTGGCACATCCTAACAGAAAAGGAGACTTTCAAGCTTGCAAATATAAAGCATACTGTGACATTACTCTTAGTAATAAGGTTAGATATCTCATATTTCAAAATAACTTTGAAGAAATACTTGTAGACATTCTTTACTTCTGAGACCTCCATCCTCATAGCAATTTTACTTACCATGGAGATGAGCCACCAGCACAAGATGATGATGCAAGACAAAGCAGTACTCAACTAATTTTTTCAATGTATTGAGTTCAGAAGTAGAGCTGAGTGTTTCATACTGTCATCTGCTTCTTCTACCAAACTCCAGTTAAGTCTTTTCCAAGGATGAAAACATATTCACAATCAATGGTTTCCTTTAGTGTTTCTTTATGTCATCAGATCATCCACAGACTGCTGTCAGTTAACAGCAACCTGGATACTGCATTCACAAAAACACTAAGCAAATGTTTTTGTGAATGCAGCAGCAAGATGACCAGCAAGATGACCAGCAGGAAATAACCCAGATTTCATGCTACTTGAAGATTAATTCAGTAATGTCACACTCTTTCTCCAGATCTTTTTCTTGAAAACAGGTATATGAAGACAGTGATAAAAAAAATACCTACCTCACATGGTATTTTCCATCCAGAAAGGTACTCTTTCAATATAGAACTATTAGCAAGTGCATCTTGACTCTACTTCCTTAAAATTCAGGGAAATTATATTATTTCAAGGAATATATATATATATATACACACACACATATATATATACATATATACATATATATATATATATGTATATGTACTCAGGCTGCAACAGCATTAGTATTTTTAAATGCTAGAACTACACTATTTTTTTTAAAACCATTAAAAAATTGATGGGAGTTTGGAGGGTTTTCTAAAAAAGGGAATCACCAAGGCTTTTGTTTTGCCAGTGTTATTTTTATTTTGAAAAAGCCATCATGCTCTCCATTCCTCTTGCACAAGAAAATGAAACTAGAATTATGACCAAAAATATAGTGAACTGCAATGGATACTAACTGGCTTTCTCTGAAATCCTTTCCAGCGGAATAATACAAAAAGCATGAGGAAGTCTAAGAGATACTTTTAGATGCAATAAGTTATGGACTAGAAGACAAAGCTATTTAATTCTGAAATAAATACCTACCAATTTCTAACTCATGTGAAAGCAAATTATATTTTGCAAATTCTATCAATTTTACAATAATTGCATTTTTCATTCCCTCCAGTTAACACAGAATATAACATTAGCAAAGAAAGATCTTTACAGGGTGCTCTGTACTTCGCACTACTCTCACTTGCCTGGGATGTGGCAAAAATTTACTTTCAGTCTGATTTACTCAGAACACACTGAAACTCTCCCCACATTCACATTCTCCAAAATAGCCACATCTTGACTCTGAGAAGAGGCCTACAAATGAGGACGGTACAAATTAACGCATATCAGACGCTTTCAAAATGGCACATTTTTCCTTCCAGTAAACTTCCCTTTTAAAGTAAACTGAAGAAAATTAAAAACACATACTGGTGCCAGTGGATAAAAGTAGAGATTCTTAAAAAAATGTAAACTCACCTTGGAAGCCCACAGTGAAAGAAATGCAGGATCTTGAAAAAAAAAACTAAATAATTTTAAAAGATGCTACTGTCATTTAACTTAATTTTTTTCTTGGATTTTTCCCCATTTTTTGGGGGGTTGGTGTCTGGTGGTTAATACTGATCCCCATAATGCTATTTGCCTCTCAGATTTTCATTGAGTATGAAATTTGTTCATGCAGTCTTGTTCTACCACATATAAATAGAGCAGCAATAAAGCTTATGCTTTATTGCTTTACTCCTGTCAGAGTATGAAGGGAAGCGTCTCCTTTTCTCCCCACTTAGCACTGACCTGCTGCAAACTTACTGCTGTATAGCCCTGAAGTTCTGTAAGATTCTACAACTCTGATCATCCTTGGCTTGATCAATATCATCAGCAGATGTTATACTAAACCTAGGCTTCTCAACACTACAGCTGCTTTTTTCCTAATCTATTTTTCAATATTAGGATTAAATAAAAACAAAGGTGGGTTTTTGTCAGCCATCTGTATTGCAATTCATAACCAGCGCTAGCCACACAGACCCCTTCTATTTTAGTGAGGTCAAGCCCTTATTGGCAAGTCCCAGGAAGGCAAGGAACTCACTAAAATTTCTTTCCTCCTTCCAAGTTAAGCAAAAGTTATAAGAAGTGTGCAAAGTCCATGATCTATTCTGCTACTCAAGCAGAGCTCTGGCAATTCTTGGGATTTGTATGTGTAGTGTGCTGCTATAGCACACTGAAAAAGGGTCTCCTAAGGCATCTGTAGGATCTATGGAAAAATGTCCTGGATGGCCAATGTGTGTCCCTTACAAAGCCTGTGTGTCATTTCTCCCATTCTGGCCTTCCCTACACTTCTAACAGCATGAGGAATATGGAAAGTCAGGCTTTGGATAAATTGGATAAATAGATACCGCATACCCTGACAGTCTCACATGGCACACAGACAATGAGCTACAGCATTAAGGGACACAGAGGCCAAATGACACACAGGAGGTGCACAGTACAGTGGAAGAAGATGGAATTCTGGGCATATAAAAAAGCTGAGTTCATTCAATTTTTGGTAGAAATACTGGTAAATCCTATTAAATACATTTACTTGGTTCCCCCATTTCTGGGTAAGGTCCATTCTGAATGTTGAAGATGATGAGATGCCAAAGGCTACACTTGAACACCCTGTAATCAATAACTCTCAGGTCCTGTTAACAGAAGAGCTCTAATCACATTCCCTATTAAACTATTTACCTCTTTCATTCAATTATCATCCAGTTTACTTGCCTGATGAAAGGGTAATATAGAGTGGATAACTAAGCAGTTTAAAGTCTTTTTTGCCCTTCAAAGACACATGGGAGAAGAAATGCACTACCAACATCCATTTGATAGACACAAGTCCCTTTTAATAGGCAGAAAAACAGATTCCAGTACTGCTGGTGAGCTCCAAGAGTTCAGGTCACCTTGAAGGGCTGGAGGCTAAGCTGGCAACCTTTCTCATCTTCATTATTTTCAGTTGCAGTGAAACCTGTTAACAGTGGGCTCACAATTGACTACAAACCACACGTCAGTTCCTGTAAAGGCAATCTTCCTGAACTAAGTTTTTAACTGTTTTTCTCAAGTGGCTGCATTAGTGGTCAGGGCTGCATCACTGCAATCTGTGGGAGTATTGCTGCTGGTAACAATGTCTCTGAGGAAATATCAGCGGACAACTACCTCTATTTCCTTGTAAAGATTTTTGTCTTTCTCTCCAGTTTCCTTTCCTCGTTGATAGATGTGAACTTATCTGAAGTGTTTAGTTAGTTTTAAACCAGCATGATACTGTCAAAAAAAGATTGTTCAACAAAGCCAATAGAAAAAAAAGAACAAAAACCTAAAAATATAGCTCCTGTAGAGTTCATCTCACTGAACTTCATCTCTAATAAGCTGTTCGGTCACTGAAATGACACCTGCAATGTTCTCCCTTAGGATTTTAGTTAGCAGATTTGGGCTGCTATATTAAGCACATAGCTCCTTTTGTGCTTTCAAGTTATGGTATCACTGGTATATTGCAGTGCTCTTTTTTGTTTTACTGTCTCTGATCATCCAGGGAGATTAAAAATAATTAGGAACAACTGTTAACAATAAATTCCTATTTACATTGTCCACATGTAATTTGGAAAGGTAATTATGGCAATTTCTTCATATGATGCAACATAAAAATGTAGTAAAGTTCAATAAATTAGTCCTAGACTCATCATGATTTTTTTTAATGTACTTCATTTTGAATTTAGGCATGGAAGTTTTGGAACTTTTGGTACTTCAGAAATACACTGGATATTTAAAGTAGGTAACTTTTTCTGTGGTATCATTAAAAATTTCTCCCAAAATGGAAGCATAGAAATAAATACTTGTAGTTTATTATTTTTGCAGTTCTTTTTCCTCCTTTTAAGTCTTTAAACAGAAACTACGAGTGAATTGAAGCAGCAAATTTAGATCAATCTTAGCTTGAACTAGTGTTGATCCCACGGAATGATGCACTAGAAAAAGCTGATTATAAAATCACTATACAGGGATGGGTGGAAAGAACAGACAACTGTTTCTAATGAATTGTTTAAAGTTCTGCCTGTGAGAGAACATCCTTGGTTTTCATCACAGAAAAAAAGCAAAGAGTAATTCATTAACTTCTGGTGCAAATATTAAGTTCTCCACACAGCAGGTCACCATTTTTCATGCTAGACGTATTTTATCACCTGCGCAATTATAAACAATAATTGCCAGAGGTTTCACTTTGTTTATTCTGGTTTAACCAAATAAATAATCCCTTGCATACCATCTTCTATTCCAACAATTTGTAACAATGTGACCTAATTAGAGAGGAAACAGCTACAGCAAATAGCAGTGCATCCAAAGATACAAACTACTGCAGTTGGACATCATGCACGGGTGCTCCATTTCCAGTTCTCCATTATGCCACACAATTTTTTCCTAATGAGTGCTGTAGTCTCAACCATCTTCCAGATGTAGAAGATGAAAAAGGAAAGAACCATACCTGGCCCTTTGAGAGCACCCCTTATGGAAAAGAAAGACTTAGGCAACTGATTATATCACTCCATTATAATAAAAGTTACATAAGACATTTCCACTGCATTCTATCATCTACAGTTCATTATTACACATGAAAGAACCATCTGGGATCCATACTGCACACTGCAGTATCTCTTGCTGGCTATCTCCCAGGTCCCACAAGTTAAAGGTCAGATTCTCAGCCATGAGCTGGCTAAAAGGCTTGGAGAGACAGAGGCACAGTCATAGTTTTACCATTATGGGGCTTTTTACCCTGACTCTTGTCCCAGCATAGTCTAGGGCAGTCTTATGGCTCCCTTTTGTTGCCAGCAGCTTGTGGTCTCCCGAAGTCCCTTGGTCATTCTCTGGGCACAGAACCACTGAACACTCACCTGATCTGCCCTGCAGCACAAGACTTTGACAATAGGCCACCAATCTCCTATCCAGTCAGCTGAAGCTAAGGATTACTCCAGACCCTTTAAAGGCACAGCCAGAGCATAGCTGAGAATTTGGCCCTTGATTCTCACTTGTCACCTGCACAGAAACACTAACCATTTGCCAAGCCAGACAGTTCTGTACAAACATTTCTTTTATTTATTGGCAATTCGTTTTCTATCTGTTCTAGTGAAAATAATGTTTATGATTAGGATTTCTATCAGGTTTAACTATTCAACTCTTTAATAATGTTGCCTGCTTGCATACTGCAATTTGGTAAGAAAAGCACCTATCTATGCCACAGTTTAAAGTGAAAAAATGGATTGTAAATTAACATTTTTAGCCTGGGATCCACCTAGAAAGTTTACTTTCTTATACCACAGCAGTCCTTCTCAAAAAGAGTGTCTTTCATTCACTCAGTGACATGCCACACTCATCCATGCACAGGAAATGGGGCTTTTTTTGCTTAATTTTCAAGCCACTTTTAAAACTGTGTTGAAAATTTAACTTGACACAAACGTTACATAAGGAGGTGGAGGGGGGAATGGAATATGTGTTTAAAGGAAATCAGGAGTGTAACTGAAAAGTATGGGGGGAAAAAACAAAAAACAAACCAAAACCCAAATCATCCAAAGAAAAAGCAAAGAATTTAAATGAAAAGTTGAACATTGTGGTCTGGTCCTCATCTACTACAATTGATGTAATTTAGGAATAAATCCACTCAAGCTGGTCAGCAAGGTCAAAGAAGAATCACCCACTTAAGATCACCTTACCAAACAAGAAAATCCAATTTTGAGAATTACATCAGATTTCAGATTTTACAAGGTTCACTCATTCTTAGTTTGGTGTGAGAATTTCCCAGGTTACAATGCAAAATAATGCTTAGTAAAAATATACGGAGCTCTACAACTCCTTTGCATAACTTTCCTGGAGTTGCACTCTCCCAGGCTGGACTCTCTTCCCTTTTGCTGCTATTGATTTTCTTCCCCCCATTCTGTCGATTTTAATCTAGCAGGGAAAGTCCTTTTCTAGCAAGCACTGTCAAAATATACAGACCTCACACTCAGAGAATGCAATGCTGTGTCCAGACAGCAGTGCTGGGTGCCTCAGGCATTTGTGATAGCCAACATGCATATTCCTAGCAGTCAGATGTGTTCCACTGCACAGCCGTGCACCTCTGCCTCTGATTTCTTTCAGGTGCATGTTCCTTCCAATTGCAAGTTCTGTGCAGCCAGAGTAGCTTAAATCAAGCAAGTGTTGGTTCATTGCTGGCTGAAGGGAGGAAGACCCATTACTGTTACCCATTACTCTGTTAAGAGTTAACAAATTATCCCCAGTAACTCCAGCCTTTAGAACGGGAAAGTACCACACAGCTTTTATAAATAAGAATTACTGACCTTTTTAAATAGTTTCAAAAGAAGAAACTCTGCATCAAATGTGAGTATAATTTAGGAACTACTACATAGCAGCAAAACTACATTAGACTTTCTGATTTTTCCATGGTATCCTTGGATAGATACACCACCCAGTAGACCATGTTAAATGCTCCAAAGGTAACAGGAAATAAAATGCGTGCATATTTGTCTATCTTACTCGTGCCAGAGTGGGAGGTGGGGGGAGGAGGTGGTGTGACAGCAGATGGCTTTGCAGATGCTCCTAATGTATTAGGTGTGGTGGTCTGAATCTGCTCCAGTCTAGATCCAAGCAAGTGCTGAATGGAAGGGGATCCAGCTGTGGCATGCTGGGATACAAATCCAGTTAAAATTGGGGTAGAAGGAGGAGCTGGAGGGGTAGCTCTTGCAGAGGATAATGTCTCCGATGCGTTGATTCGTGTGAAAGGGTTGGGACTTGATGCAGAAAGGGAGTGGGGGGTAATGTCAGAAGACCCCTGAGCTACAGAGGGAGGCTGGACAGAGCTGTGCCTTGTGTCAATTCGGCTCCCACCATCAGCTTCAGACTGTACTGTGGCATTTGTTCTTTTCCTCACATTTGAATTGGCATCTGTACTCTGCAAAGTTACAAAAAAATACTTGTCATTCTTTAAATAAACACTCAAACAAAAGCAATGGAAACTATAATCAAGCACTATCCAAGTAATACTCACAAATATAACCATAGCTGATCCTGAAGAACAAAGATACCAAAAAAATTATGAAAATGGATTTAATACCATATAAAGTGACAAACAAGAATTCCTTTTACCTGTGGCTGGAATACCAGAGTGAAGACATCACACTCCATGTGGTGCAGTACCTATATAAACTGAATACCATGAAGCTAAGGATTCTCAGGCTAGAGTCACACCTTTTTCCAGGCTCAAGCTCAAAACAAGATTCCCCAATGTCACCTCTTTCTCTGATGATATAAAAACATTCTAGATGCAACTTTCCAGCCATGAAGGTTTATTTATTCTATATATCTCCAGAAAAATAACCACCATATACTAGGAACCCTACTCCTCTACAGAAGAGGCTGTTAAAATGCAAGTATTCAGCAAACCAAGTTGCCACATTGCTATTCTTTCAGAAATAAAGCCAGTGCTTTTTCACATCAACCATAGGCAATAAATTAACCAAGCACAACTGAGCCAGGGAATAAATTAGTCTCTCATCAATTACTCCTCTCCGTTCATTAGGTAAGAGAAGTGGTGAATTCTCCATCACTTGGTGTCTTCAGGCAAGTCTGGATGTCTTTCTGAAAGATATTCTTCAACCAAATAGTACTTATTAGGCTGCATGAGAAACCAAAATACAGATAAGGAAGTACAGGAATAGAAAATCCATCAGAATTTAACATTCTGACTTTTGGGAGTAGGACTTGGCTTCTGCCTTTATTCTCTGCACTTAACAGGAAGACTAACATGTCCTGAACTTCCTTCTGGAAAGGTATTTAAAGACTTCTGACCTTCAGCAATGCACCTAAATATGATGTAAAACATATAATACTTTAGATATAATATGTGAATATCTTCTAATTAAGAAACTAACTGATTTCCAGAAGACAAAGACTTGAGGACAGATAGGGTACATAGGTCTAAATACAGACAGGATGAAACAACCACTAGTTATATATAAAAAGTCCTATGTTTTATGCCTCTCTGATGATTCCCAAGCATTGCCCTGCACCATACCAACTGTGCCTTTGGCTCCCCTTCCCTCCAGCCTTCCCAGAGAACCCTGCCAAAGCTCACAGCAGAACTCAAAGGGAGAGAAAGCAGGCAGCAATGTCTTTCCTCCTTCGTCCAACAGCAGCTCTCTCCAGCCAAGTGACAGAGCAGTAACAGAGACTAGGTTAGGTGTTATTCAAGTACTAGCAGTACCTTGAGTAGTGACAAGAGTGACACTGTGTCTGTCTGCTACACCAATTGTGCTTTCACTGTTCTGCTCAAGGAAACCAAGAAATTGAAGCTAAAAAGAAATCTAAAAAAAAAAAACCTTAAAAAAAAAAATCAAATTACTTGATAGTATTCCCATCATGACCAGAATGCTGGTCCCTAATCCTGTTAATTGCAGTACAAATCTGTCACTGGCAATACTGTTGGCCTGAATTTATCTGAAACTGTCACAGCTTTATGCCTGTTCATGTCTGATGTATTTGCCAGCTCACAGTTGATATATCAAATAATCCGTCTTAAATTTCAGTTTTCCTTCCTGCATAGAAGCATGTCAATCCCTTTTATTTATTATTCTGCATCTGCAATCCAAAGAAGCAGAGGACTAGAAGAAACTGGTTTTTCCTAAAGAAACACTAATTTACTGTTTGATAGAGAAGCCCAAGTCACACTTTGGGAAGTGCAGAAGTACACACAGATGTGAAATTTGGATACTTTCATACTAGGGTTGTCAATGACCCAAGAACAGTAAAGCCATTTTCAAGACTGCTAAATTGAAATGATAAAGTACAATCAGGACAGGGGTACATTTACTAGAGACTTAGTAATACCTGGCAGAGTGCTGCATGTCACTTGAAGGCTTGCAAAACTAAGCAGATGGAAGTCATCAATGCTCACTGCCCAAAACAACATCTCTGTGCCATGGAGAAGCTGGCACTAGTCAATGAGAGGAGGTGAGTTTTATCTTTTACATGCAGATCCTTGGACAACCTGGCTTGCTCAAGTGTCACCCACTGTAAAGCTCTCAAGTAGTGCCTAGGAAGCAAAAATTCACAGGCTGGGGCAGGGGTTGCAAAGTAGATCTGCACTGGAACCAAGACATGTCTCAGCTCCTTCCTGTTCTCTACCTACATTAGACAAGTAGCTTAGAAGTGCTGCTGCTGCTGGAGAATGGAATTACCACACCTTCAGTCACTCCACATGCAACCAAAATGAATAGTTCAAAGAGCAATACAATAAATTAGGTGCCATTAATTTACAGAGACACCATTTTATGTTCTTACTCACTTGTACAGTCACCTCTTTCCAATGACCATCTCAGTGTATTTCCCTTTTGTGCACCATCATCTACCGACACAGGTAAGACAGACAGGCAACAGTCAGGCTCCTCACATTCCAGTCATCTCCATTTCTTTTGTACGAACTTGTTTCCATCAATATATCTGCATAATACCTCATCTTCCTCCCCAGTCCAACTGTCATCTAAATGACCAAATCAGACCTGTTGCTATTGTATTCACTACTTATCTTCCATTACGGTCTCTATTCTAGAATAAAATTACCTATACTATTTCAAATGGTCAAAATGTGTGTCTGTGTAAAACCCTACTGGGCATTTGTTTTCTTGTTACTGACACAGGAAACTTCCAACACTTCAGAAACCTTAATTTTAGAGAGAAACACAATTTTCTCATAACATACACAAAAATGTACACATAAAGGCTGAATACAAAACATTATAAGATCTAAAAATAACACAGCATAACAAGCACCAAAAATGTGGGATCATTTTTTTAATTCCCTGGAAACCACCTTCCAATCTCTCAGAGCATGGAAATCAGAAATGGCATTTCTAACATGCTCCACAGACAGTGTATCACAGACACCCGGTTGTTGTTGCACAATGTCATTGTAATAGTTTGTATTTGTGTTCTTGAGCAGAATCTTGCTCTTGAAAGGTACTGAAACACACATGCTTCCTGGAGCACCACAGCCATGCCTTGTCAAAGCTCAGCAGAATGCGCTCTCCTTGTCAGGGTGGCTTCAACAGCACACTGACCATCATTTATCCTTCCCTTGCACTTGTTATACTCAAGATAATATCATGACAATAGTTCCTTCTCCTCATTTAAAGCACTCAGGTATCCCTCCTTGTTGAGTTGTTTGCTTAAAAAATATCTTGCAAAAATTCTTATTACTGGTTTTATACATAGGGCTCTTCTATATTTCTCTATTCAACATTGCAAAGATAACTCAGTTCTTCCTACTAAAATAACATTTCTCCTCTGTACAGAAGCTATCTCACAACTCTACATCATCTGAAGATTAGCGACAAAGTCACTAATAAAAATATCAAAAAAGCCTGATTCTGTAGCAAGCCTCAATGACTCAAATTCTGTTGTAAAACATAGTAAAATACAATGCTCAGTTTGTGTTAGAAAAACATTCCACAGTCATTTCAGTTATGGTATATACCCCTAGTAAAAGGATAATGTGATAATGACAATCTGACCAACAAAATTATAAACGTATGCAAACACTTGCTACCTCCCAAAATCATTTCACTTTATCCTTTTTAAAACAACAGCACAAAACACAAAACTGCCTTTTAGTTTGGAAGCACTGACTAGGTTTGGATGGCAAGGTTTGCATGACATAGGGGCCACAGGGGTGCATTCTGTGAGAAGCTGCCAGAAACTTCCCCTGTGTCTGACAAACATGCACCTGCAGCCCATGGAAGTCCCCATGCCAGAGTATGGAGCAGCCTGGTTTTGAAGGACTGCACTCCATGGAAGGGACCTACACTGCAGCAGCTCATGAAAACTGCAGAGCCTGGGAAGGACTCACACTGGAAAAGTTCATGGAGGACTGTCTGCCCCAGGAGGGTCCTCACACTAGAGGCAAGACAAGAATGTGAAGATTCTTACCCCAGAGGAAGAAGGAGTGGCAGAGATAACTTGTAATGAACTGACTGTAACTAAATCCCATCCCCCTGAACCACTCTAGTGCAGGAGATAAATTCAGGAGTAAAATTAAGCACAGGAAGAAGGCTTCAGAGAAGATATTTTAAAATTTAGTTTTTGTTTTCTCATTACCCTACTCTGCTTTGACTAGTAATGAATTAAACTAATTTTCCCCAAGTTGAGTCTTTTTTGCCCATGATGGTAATTGATGAGGGATCTCTCCTTGTCCTTATCTTGACCTATGAGCTTTTTGTTGTATTTTCTCTACCCTGCTCAGTTTAGGAGAGGAGTGATAGAGCATCTCTGGTGGGCACCTGGTGTTCAGCCAGGGTCAACCCATCACAGGCACAAAAACAAGAAACATAACATGAAAATCAAATAGGAGCCAAATGAAAATTCAAGCCAAGAAAGGAAGGGCTTATCCAAAAGTAAGGATTCTTTTACGAGGGCAAGTCAGGAAAGCACTCAATTGTCCAGAGCCAACAGGACTGCTGTGCTAGTCCAGACGGGGCTCCACAGGAAACACCGAGGGCACATTTTTCACATTCTCACTCTGGATTAATACAGGTTCTGATTTTCTGGAGGTATTTCAGTAAGACTTTTGGGAGACATTTAAAATTGTGTATCTCAGGGATGCAAAATGGGAGCCTGGAAACTACCATAACATCCAGTCTATTCCACTGTGCAGTGCCAGGCTTAATAGATCTGAGAAAGATTGCCTGTCTATAAAACAACAATTTCTGCTTAGGTAAATGCTGCTTCACCTTTTCTTTGAAACAGTCTATCCATCTGATAGGTCCAATCAATTGGTACAACCAATTCCACACACACCAGAAACTCTGATCACCACCAAATCAGAAGTTGTAAGTGATTTGCTCTGATAAATCCCCCTTCAAGAGGAAACTTTCTTGCTATAGATCCTGTCAGGAGAATTCAGCCTCTGAACCTTTACTGGCAGAAACAGTATGGATGAATTTCAAAATTTTCAGTGATTTGAGTGCACAATTTCTGTCTGTGCATAATCAAAGTTCTCAAGAGCTCTGAGAATACATATATTGTCCTAATTGCAAGACATCTTCATTGGCTAAAGCTCTGTGGTTGGCTGGGATACATTAATGTGCACTAATGTATACCTATTTTATTTTTAACAGCCAATATCACAAACAGTGAAAACTAAATTCCAGCCTTCACGGAACTTCAAACATTTATCACCAAAACTTTGATTGTGCCAGAGGTAGATAGGTGAGTGTAGTAAAGCCAAGGAATTGACCAAATATGGGAAAATGTGGAGTAAAGTCTTTTTCAGAAGAGACTCATAATCACTCCTCCTTCCTACCCAAATGAATATTTCCTTAGCGAATACAACTAAAAACTAAAAACCAAAACAAAAAACTTGCTCAGTAAAACAGGTTTAGAAAACTCCCATCCTATGCATAAGCATACTTCACTGAGGAGGAAGGAGGCTGTAAGATAGGACAGGAGGTTCAAATTCAGTCAGACAAATTTTATCACATAGCATGCAATATGCAAAAAGATTTTTTAAGTATTGACTGCTTTAAAAGGCATTCAGATTTTGCTTTAGTTTTAAGTATCACATACTATTTCCCATGCATTTTAACCTTAAAAGAACTAAATTAGTGAAATAATCATTGAATACAAATTCTTCCTATGTGTAATGTCCTGATGCAAGATGCCCTTTTGCTAGTACTAGAACAGAAAGTCCATTTAGCATGAAGGTAAGACATCTATACCAACCTCCTTACAAATATAAGTAAAATGTGGTAATTAATGTTGTATCCTTCCCTTTACCAGTGGATTCAGATGCAATTAACCATGAATAATATAATGAAAGAAGCTTTCAGCATAGCTCAGGATAAATCTATGCAATTTATTGCTTAATACTGTGGCAGATTTGTGGAGTAAGTCTGATGGTCAATTTCTATGACAGAATGTATAGAACAAACAAAAAAAACCCCCTTCAACAAATCTATTACCAAAAATCAACTCACACATCATTTGCTTTTCCATTTAAGCTGAACTTTGATGGATACTGCTGTTTACTACAGCACTAAAATGATGCACAAATATGAGCTGATCTAAATTCTTCAATATTTAACATGGTTTGTACACCATAAACAGCTGCTCACATAATGTGGAAATTCTGAAACTATTTCTAAGCCTATGTAAGCCTCAACTTGAGCCAAAAAAAATAAAGTACCGGATTGTTTTTTATGTATTACCAGTTTTTGACAAGCGAGGCAATTTTGCACTTCAATGAAGTCAAGATTGCAAATTTAGCATGAAGTGAAGTAGCGTGCAGCAGCTGAGCTGAGGTTCAAGGGAAGGGGATCATCAGCACAGCAATATGCAGTACTGAACTGACAAACTTAGTCATCTTGTTACAGAACAAAGAGAGCTGGTAATAACCACACTGCATATTTCCTATGATAAGGCCAACCTAGAATCCATAAAACAAACAAGAACATAATTTAAAAGTCACAAGTCGTGTCCTGGGGAGAATGCAGCAATGATAAAAGTGATTACCAGAACACCAGGGAAGTTAGTCCTTAGGACTGTATTTAAAAACAAAAGCAGTGAGAACACTGCAAGCTGTGAGAAACTCTTCTGTTGGTGCAACATTGTACAGTCAGCTGTTTCATGCAACTCAAGAGCATCTTTCTGTAGACCGTTAGTGCTCTAGATAGCAACTTTAAATCAGTCTCTGTAATTTTAAATTTCTTCACAGTTTTTATGATGGGCACATCTTTTTGAGATGTGAATCCAAAATAAGCAGCTCTTACTGCCTGAGCTAGCAGAGTATCAGTAGTACTCAGCATGGAAAATCCCCTTCTTAGGCTCTCTGATCACCAGGAAGCACAGCCATCATCAACTCTTGAAAAACAGGTGCACATTAAAACTAGAGCCATGTATTGGCAATATAATTCAGATGCATTCCTCTAATCTTCCTCAGGACTCCTTGGAAAACAGCTCAGAAGTTGTGGGGTTGGATATACAGACACTTCTGAAGACCTGTGTCAGGCTCACCCCGTGACAGAGCTTCACAGCATCACTGTGCAAGATCCCAGGGCTGCTTTTGCACTGCTTGTTTACTCAAGTGGAGAGCTCACTGCCGCAGGTCAATACATTTTCTAGTTCACAACAGATCTTTGCCACAGGACATCACCAAAATGGTATCTCTTTCTGGGACTGAGGTAGTACAATACTTAAAGGAGTAAATTCTCTTTTCCCAGGGATAAATGCACAGCAGACTTTACAAGTCACACCACCACCATCTGGTACCAGTTCTAGTGGGAGAGAGAGCTAACACTTCGACATCCAGCAAGCAGCTGTCAAAGCTGGAGAGAAATGCCCTGGGTGGGATCACAGCCTAAATTACATGCCTTTGCAGAAGGAGCCACCCAACTGTATCCAGTGCTTCCAGCTCTGAACTCTTTCCTGAGGCAAGACAGCTAAGACACACTGTAAAAAGACACTCAGGAAAAGACTCTGTCCTCCTCTGCTGTAACCCAGCAACCAGGAGGGGAGCATGGGTTTGATGATCGGAGACCACTTCTCAAATCTGTCTTGACTGTCACAGGGATATCAACACAGCCTTTTCACATCTCAAGTGTTTCCCCACCAGGCCACTGGATATTCTAGCACAAGTGATCATCCTTCCTTCCTGGAGATGTTGCTTTCTCCACACTTCAATCTTGTCCTTCCATTGCAGAGCACGCACAGACAAGCCAGCTCCAGAATCAATTCCTTTCCTTCTCCATGGCCCCACACAAATTATTTAACATAATGAGAGCAGCTTCCATAGAACTTAGTATGCCAAGGACTACTTAGCAGTCTGGCTACTAATTTAATTCTCTAGTATTGAAAAGGCAGGACTCAAGTCTGCTCAGACTCCCACATGGATTTGTCGGAGGCTGTATCTAAGAGGCATACTGGCCACTGAGTTGAAACAGGGTAGGCATCCACCTAAGATGCATGTCAAACATTTAACAAGCAGCAAGTCAGTTTTTTACATGCCTCCCAGGGAAATTTAGTAATTAAGCCTTTCAGGTGACTAATCACCATTTTGCATACTTCATCTCCCTAAGTAAAAAACAAAACCCAAACACAAAATTAACCAGTCAAAAAAAAAATTTCTGAAAATGGAAGCACAATCAAAGCAGTTTTAAAATTGATAACAATTTTAATAGTTTATTCAAATAATCAGGTATGTAACAATGAGGTGTTAGTAGAATGGAATCAAAACTTAACAGCCAATAAACACCTTTATGCTTTTCTGTCAATTTTCCAAGGATACAATTAGTGTCTTTCATGACAGCACAACTAAAACTTCAATGAGAAACAGGTAAATGAATATATAGGAGTGTCAGCAATGTATTATATGAGAGCATGGGCTTCCCAAACTAGGAGAACTCAATTAATCCAAGCAAAACTTCATTCAAAAATTTGAAAGCTTAGAGCAACCAAAGTCTGACATCACTTACTGTTTAGCTGCAACAACAAAATTGTTTGTATGATAATTTAGTAATATTTTACTATTAAAATCTACCATAGTGGTTTTTATCCTTACCAATCCTTCCTGAGAAAACAGTCTGTTCTTCTGGGAGGACATTGTATAGCCTGCCAAATTCACACTATTTGACATTTATCAGGGAAGCAGCATGTTGTCATCAGTGTAAATAATGCTGCTTGTCCCAAATCCCACTGAGTCACCATATTGACCTGCTGCGAGCAAAAGCAAAACTTGGAGGAGAAATCTACCCTGGTTTACTACTATGTTGCAGAGCCAGTCAATCAGAATTTTACTGGAATAATACTAGAGACTTTGGGTTGCTTTACAGAGCCCTGGAATATAGCCAAGTAAAACTCCACCTGCCACAAAATACAATTAATTCTAGTCCCTAGATCTAGCAGTGCAGAGAGCAGTGCAAATTATTTAGAAAGAAAAAACAAAGGGGAGATATAAGAGCCAGCTCAATATCCACTCTGTGCATTTTGCAATCTGAATCATGTGATGGGAAGGGAAAAAAAGAAAGAAGAGCACTCCATTCTATGTTCTACCACTAGACAGGCATAAAAGTGCACAAAAAATAAATTACAAAAACCATGGCAAATTTATGCCAAATAAATCCATCCACTTGTGTGCTGCCTAAAAGCCTTACACATGCAAACATGTGTGCACTGGTGCACACAATTCTTAAAGATTTTATTTATCTTATGACAAAATGAAAGGAACTGAAAACGTAACAATGGTGGGGAACAAACCTATTAGCCTAAGTCATGTCCTAATGAACTGGTGATTTGTGTGACATCTCTGAAAGGAAGAAGAATGGCTGATTAGGAACCAAGGACCTTAGTTATTTTCTGTATCTTTCAAATTTCATCGACCTTAAAGCCATAGTTAAATTTGCTTTAGTAGTTTGCTGAAAGTGCTTTGAACACTCATTTCATTGTAGATTTTCCCAAGCTTCTCAATACTTATTTCTTCTGATTCCAATTTTCCCAGTGTAAAAAATGAAGTCAGACAGAAATCTTACAGACAACTGGAAAATTCAAATGTATTATGGTGTTGTTGGATGCACCAGTATTGAAAACTTTTGTGGAGGGGAAACAAAACTAATACATAAATATAAATACATGAAAAGGTTTCAGCAGAAAATATGAAGAGTCTTGTGTTCAGAGACATCATTTCATACTAACCATTACAGGGAAAACTATAAACTCCCCAACAATTTTCAGTGTAAGGGTTGATGCTGGACAATCTGAAAATTTTATCCCTGTCACCATAAAGAATTGACCTTGACTTGATGTTTCTGAAATCCTACAAGATATTTTTTTGACTATGTAACATTTCCCTCTACAAAAAAAGAATTTTAAAAGGGAGTAAATTGACATTATATCAATAGAAGACCTATCTGAATGCTTGCAACTCGTACTGTCAGAAAAATAACTTATTATTAAACAGAAACATACATTGTATATTCTAATGGAAAAAAATTAAGGAATATGGTTTTTTGGAGCAAGACAATCTTTTTGTTTTTCCAGTAAATCATCACAATGACAGAGAAAGACATTCACGCACATTTTTGGAATTTAAAACAACAGGATATACTATTTTTTAAAATAACTGCATTATGCTTTGGTTTCCAAAAAGAAGCCTTATCCTAATACTGCTTAAATAAAGTCTTCCACAATTTAGAATAAACACTGTTAAGTATTTTAGCATCAGATGAGTAACAGCCAAGTATTATTATTACTCTGTATTTCCTTGTCTACTTTGTGACATTTCATTCTAATACTTACAGGAAATTGAAGAGTGATCAATTATAGTATTTCCTAATAAGGCTTGGAGAAGACAGCACTACAGAAGGATTTTTTGTTATCTACCAGGTGCTGCAACTAAACTCCTGCTTCTTTTTGTGCATATTGACAAAAAAAAAGTCATAACAAACCCAACCTTCCCCCCAAAAAAACATTTCCACTACAATAAGGAACAACTTCATTGTCCGCCTTTACATCCCAACAATTTTGGTCAAGCACCCTGCCCTTTTCTATCTTCACTATAACTGAATTCTGGAATTCAGTGGGGTTTACAATCAAGTTGGGTCAGAATCTAGGCACAAATCCTATACTACATTGCCTACTTCCATTAATTACTCTGCTCACTGTGCAGTAGAGAAATGTCTCTACTTACAGTATAAATTCATTCCACAACCCAAGCATATTAAAGGTAGAGTAATATGAGGTTGTTGAAGAAAGACAAAAATTTTTAATATAGCACTTTAATTTGTGCTATTTAAAAAGAAATATTATGTGACATATTAAACAAAATTTTTACATTTTATGTCTCTTATTTATGCCCAAGTCATATTGTTTGAGCCCATTTTTAGCTTTATATATTATGAATAGTGCCAGTTGATCTGTACAACTGTCTAAGTCTAGTGAACCAAGTAAAAAAAATAAAAACAAACAAAACCCCAAACAAACAAAAACCCAAACAAACAAAAAAATCCCAAAAATAACGAAAGAAACCAAACAAAAAACCCAAACAAACCAAACCAAAAAACCATACAACCAAAACCAATAGCAAAAAAGCCCCAAATTAACACACAACACCCCCCTCCCCCCCCCCCCCCCCAAAAAAACCCCCATGCAAAAACTGCACCAAAAAATAAAGCAGAAAAACAACAGAAGGCAAATAAAATCAAGGAAGCATAAAAAGCCCCATAAAACATTGGACCTGACCATCACAACTAACAAAATATTTCATTAACCATTTTGGATCTACCTTCAGGTATCCAAAAATTGAAACTTCCCACTAAGTCACTGCAACCTTCTCCCAGGTGATTAATCTCTCCTATCTTTCAAGCAGCATTCAGTACAAAATGTGCCAGTTGTGTATGACCTGCACCCACTCTTACCCTATTTAAACCTGATTCTAGCATATCTTGACTGTAAATCATTAACAACAAAAATGTTGACTAATGAAATTAGAGCAGCAGAAAACTGTTGACATGTCAAAGAAATTGTTCAATGGCACAGCAGCTTCCATTTGTATGGTCCTGTACTTATTTAGATGGAACTCTATGCATTTCTCGAGCCTGACTTCCTTCATTAGGATCTGAGTTTTAAATGCCACTGCCCTAAAAAACCCAAACCGTAACACCCTAGGCAGTGGAGAAGTAGTGAAGCAGAAAAAAATGGTCATTATATTTAAAAACTGAAATGATGTCCTAACTGCAGGACTGTTTAAGTCACACAAAGGAGATAGGCTGTGCATGCACATAAGGAGTCCAGAACCAGACCTGTGGTCCAAGTGTTGCCATCAAGACCAAGCTGCTCTTCAAATACTTCAATTCATATATGAGGCAGGAGGGTTTAGCTCCACTTCACTATTGCTGGGACAAAGGAAGCCATTATCCCACTACTCCAAAGAAGGAGCAAAGTAAGTGGTACTACTCTAGGTCTGGTATGTTTTTGGTACCTCTCCAGTACATCTGTGTATTCAAATAGAAGTTTTGTTCCAGAGGCTAAAATTTTCAGTTTCACTTAAAGTGAAACTTTAGACACAAGAGTGTATCTGCTGACATCTCACCATTAATCAACATCAGGGATTAACAACAACAACAACAACAATTGGCACACTAAAAAATGAAGTATCCTACCTATAGCTTCAAGATTGTATGCAGCCCATCAGAACAATTTATCAAGCCCAATCTGTGTTCTGTAAGTCAGGAGTTTGGGGAACAGAGCTGGCCATCAGCCAGATTAATTGCTCTAGATGTCTGGGGGCTGACAAAGGATTTCCACTTTTCTCCCACCCCACCATGTAACTTGAGCTGTGTCCATAAATGACTAAAAGATAAGTATTTCATACCAGAGAAAATATATCTGAATCACACAAAAGCAGCATGCAGGTTGTCCACATGACAACATTTCTCGTAAACTTGCAAGGTGGATTTGAGTCACAAAGCACCCAAGCAAGGAGAGGAGTGTGTGCCTACATGGCAGTGAACAGCTGCACCCCCGAGTTCCCCCATTAGAAGCTACAGGACTTGCTAAGGACAAGATGATATTTAACTGTCTTCAGAATAAAACAAGAAAAATTGATAGTTACAACCTACTTGTGGCTGAGTTTGAAGAAATAATTCCATTCAAAAGGGGTTTTTTTGAGTCTGACCTGATTTTTTCTGAGTTTCACACTTTTAACAAACAGCTGAGGTTGAAGCTCCTGTTACCACTGTTTAGGAGTCTATTTTTTGAAGACTACTTTTCAGTAGCATTCTTCATCTCTCCAAAACTGGGTAGGTCTTTAAAAATAAACTTCATAGGCATACAGTGAAAAGGAAATAGTACAGAAGCATAAAAATAGACTCAGGAATCCAATAACAAACTATAAATCATTCATTTCCATCACACATTGACTTGCAGCAATATTTCTGCTTATACTAACAAAAGCAGTTCAGAACATTTAGGGATAGATTCATTCCTTCTAAACAGAAAGCATTTTAACTTGCTCCCAAAACAAAGAAACCACAGGTAACCAAGGTTTGAGTTACCTCTCTTGGGTTGAGCACATATTTAAGTGCTGTCCTGCTGTGCCTGACAGAAAGTCTGTCCAAGTCCCTCGTGAGCTCCAGGCAGACCTCAAAAAAGCTTGGGTCTTACTCCTGGGATGTCTTCTGCAGAACTGCACTCCTCATTGAAACACATTAAATTTGTATCAAGTTAAAGACAAGAAGAAAGAGTTGAAATAGGGTAGGCAGGGGAAGGAGTATAAAAAATACTGAAGATTACCATGGCTAAAGTCAAATCAAGTGATAAAGAAACACAAACTACATCTGCAGCTATTGCAGGCTTGCTCCTGCTACCCTCAGCTCAGTAAATTAGCTTGATGCCAGGATTTTTTTCTTGGAATTAACACAGTTCAGACTACTTAGCTAGACTCTGAACTGCATTTAGTGCTTACTTTAATCAATGTATTAATCAGAAATACCCATCATGTGGCTCCAAAAAAGTAAATATAATTACATAAGAGAATAACTTAGAAAACCAGATAGCCCACATTTTCTACAGTAAATCTTTAGTTCTAGTGAAGAAATATATCCAAATCATTTTATCATAATGATAAATGATAGGGGTTGCCTTTGATCCAAGACAACTATAAAAGTTGTTTTGACCAAAAAGAGAAAAATAACCCACCATTGAAAAATTCTAATTAGCATGAGTAATATATGAACTTATTCAATACAGAAAACTCACTTTAATTCTCTGGTCAGAAATTGGTCAGATTTACTTGTCATAAAAGGACTTCTAATAATGTGCAATTAATCTTTACCAAAGTTTACTATTAATATGCCTAATTTATAATATCATCAGATAGGAAAATCTTCATATTCTATAGCTAATCCAGTTTCATAACCCAACTTGCTCCCTCATAGAATCCTTCAAGGACAATCCCATCATGTTACTTTAGGGAAAAAAAAAAGATCAAATGAGTGAAACCATACAGTCCATAATACAGAATTAACAGCTCATAAAACAAAACCCTTATTTCAAACTATAATGTCACCATGTTTGTTTTCCTTAAGAACCTCAACAATTTTTCAGGGGACCTACAACAGACAGCATCCCAGTTGCAAAAAAAGTGGGCAGAGACACCTGTATGCCATTTCAAGGTAGGCTAAAATATAGGCTCAAGGCAGGAATCTCCCCTCCCAGTTAGTAGAAGAGCCAAAGCCCTTTGCAAATGGCGAGATATTCAACAGAAAGAACTGTAAGGATTAGGTATTCAGGCATCTTCTTTCCTAATAATCATACACATCCTTTCTGGGCTAAGTGAAAATTTTTAATTTTGCGAGACTGGAAAATTTAGTATTATAGGCAAAGTCTGTTTGAAAAAAAGTTCAGGTTCAATATGCAACTTTTCCTCTAACTCTGGTAATTGTACTGCTACCAACAGAATTTCTACCACAACAGTGCCAGCACAGGAGAGATTTTTTTTTAAATACTACTAAATACTATCATTTATCTATTGAGAAAAAATGTGCAGATTCACATTAAGAAACACTGCTTACAAATTACATACTACAGTCCGGATATTGTCCTGGATTCTTTGTGCACCACAAACTCACCACCAATCTCAGTACCAAGGAAACTGAGATTTCATTATCAGCACTGACTAGACAGTATTTGTGCAGAACAAAAAAAAGCCAGATTCATTATAAGGAATAAATAAATAATTCAATAATAATAATAGTATAATGATTAAAGATAAAATAATACAATAAATAATAATGAGGAATTTTTAAAAATTATAGATTAGTCCTTAGAAGCAAAATATAGCAAGGAGTACTTTACATGTCAGGTTGGAAAGCAGGGTGTAACATCCATGTAAGGTTCTAGAGAATTAAATCCTAGCTTCTGTTCTGCACAGTGGGAGACCAGAAGTAATCCTCCAGTCATAGAAAGGATTGCACAGTAGTTAAGCCTTTATTAACAGTAGCTGTGGGCTCACCTTGCACACCTGTCTTAAAAGAGCAAAGTCTTAAACCTTAGTATAGGCAGAATAAAGGAGAAACTCTTGAAAAAAAATAACAGTTCAAGGTACAATCAACACTATCACTCATTTACATACTCATAACATTAATGTGTAACCCCTTGAGTAGATTGCTCCCTTGAGTGCTTTCAAAATCTCCCAATCTGTGAGAATGATACCACATTTATCCCAGCAGTATTAATTAAGCAGTGGAATAGAACTCTTCACATCTCATTTTATCTACCTTTCAAGTTGAAAAAAGATGTGTGTTCTGTTGTTGCTGTTTTAAAAAAAAAATAATAGCAACAGTAAGAAGAAGAAGAACAATAGGGGAAAAAAAAGGAGAGAAAGAGGAACTTCTCCAAAATGTGTATAAATGGCTAAGCATTACACACTACTAATTTAAAGTAATTCCGTCCATGAATCAAAAGAGTTCTTTGAAGCCTCCATGAGAATAAGTTTTATTAAGCTACCTGAGTAAATGACTGTTTTCCTATTGTTTAAAATAAAATCTAATAAATAAAACTAGGATTAAAATGTTCTTAAGTAATTTATTTTCCTAGGTATCCAAATAAAACCTACCACCAAAAGCAGTATTTACTTTCACTCCTCAGGAGCAGCCAAGATACTCTACTAAACCTCTTGCTGCACAGTCAAGAAGCTTAGCATAAGCTCATAGCACTAATGCCTCTGTGTACAAGGTGAACTTCGTGCTACTATAAACATATTTCTTGGTTCCTGTCTCTTACCAGCAGGAGTGACAAATAACAAACTCTCCAGGAGCATATCTATCCTTCTAAGCAGAAATGGGAGCTAACATAACAACACAGCCAGGAGATTGAAAACAGTATCTACTGTAGGAGAGCAAAGAAGAGGAAGAAAAATGGAAGTGGGTGGACAGCAGCTGCGCAGCGATAGAAAATGGAAGGGGTGGGAAGGCAAAAATGAGAGGATGAATAGGGAAGGAGACAAATGAGATGTGAAAAGAGACAGAAGACAAAATTAACAAGAGTTAGTCTAAAACAGCACTTCTTAAATCCTGGCTCAGCCAAAGGAAATTACAAAGTCAGGCTGACAGGAAGAGTAAGTAAATCACAATGCTGCTGTCAGCGTCTCACTTCTTGAGTGGCGTTGCCAAGAGCCAGTCACGGCTGGGAAGAAATGGCCCCTGCACGGCTGGGACAGGTCCTGCAGTGGCTTTGTTAGCTACATGCCTCATCAACAGCTGCTTCAGACAGTAAGCACCATTTATTGGGAATGGGAGAACAGAAGAATGGGTAATCACAAGTGAGCCCAACTGGAAATGAGATTGAGCCCTTATTAGCTAGTCCACACACTAAAACAACTCCCCCACAAGTCACACCAAATCCAAAGCATTAGGAAAGCAGACAAGCGTTTTGCTAAAGAGAGCCACAAAAACTTATCAGCAATTGAGGTGAACTACTGTGCAAATTAAAATAACATCTATGGTAGACAAAAAGTTTCCATCCAACATTCTTCAAAAATTCCTGAAATTGTAACAGATAAAGAAAGAAATTTCTTGGCAGGCAACACATGCAATCCAAGATCTGTGATGTTTAGAGAAGTGCTCCAAGGTACAGCTGGAGCACTGTATGCTTCAACGTATTTTAATTCATTAAAGACACTAGCCACATAGGATAACCTGATGCCCTTATAATCTGCAATATCTTGGCCTGTATAATCAGTCTATACAGAATCAATGTGGAAAAGGAAAAGGAAACTAAGTTTCCTCAAGATTCCCATCCTAACTGACCTTCATCAAAACACAAACATAGAAGAGACTTCACATATGGATGGACATAATTGCCACCTCACCCCTGAGTTTATTCAATAACCAAATAAGAATTAAATCATGTTTTACAGGTCTTTGTAATTGAATATAGTATAGTATATTAGCCATTAATCTGATGTACAATCTTCATTAGCTCAAAGGGAGCCTAGGAGGAAGATAAAGGCCAATTTATACTGAGAAACACTACCAAAAATGCAGAAAATGTTTGCATAAGCTGGAAACATACCGTGAATGTCTCTTCTGTACTTCTTTTCCTTTGTACTGGAGCAACTGGGAATTCAAGAAGGGACTTGACCGTCTTCCTTTTGGCTCTTTCCATTTGAATGTTAGTGAAATAGTTGACAGCAGCAAACTCAATCAGAGCAGAGAACACAAAGGCAAAGCAAACTGCTATGAACCAGTCCATGGCAGTAGCATAGGATACTTTTGGCAGTGAATGTCTTGCACTGATGCTCAGCGTCGTCATTGTCAACACTGTGGTTATTCCTTTTAAAAAACAAAGCAAAAGAACTGTTGAATCAAAGTAAAACAAGGCAAGAACAGGTAAGGACCTTCAAACAAAGAATTTCAAATCACATATGAGCCGTTCTCTGCTGCTTGTGAGTACGGCATTAAAGTCATGGCAAGCATCACATATCCATGAGCAGCTAAGTCCTAAAACAGCTTACCACTTTTTAAAGGAGCCACAGAAAGCCATGACTTCAGCAGATCATCTACAGCTCACATGAAAAAAAAACACAGAAGCCTTCATTTTATATGTTTTTCACATCAAGTTCAGTTGAATTTTTTACAAGTTATTTTCTAAACATGTGAATAAGATATAAGTTGTTAAATTGGGGAGTACTCCTCAGACTGCAACAAAAACATGACTTCTCCTGTAAACGGCTCTGGATGCCCCCTATTACTCTGCATCTGTGTCTCTGATCACATTTGTAACCCAGGAAACATTTTGGTGCCAAGGAAGAATATTATGCTAAAAACTCTGTTAGTTAAGAAATCATCAGGTTTTTTTACAGCCTTCTGCTACTAGTCAGCCAATGAAATTTAATTAATTTTCATCTTCTGAAATAACAACTTTAATTAAAATGTGTGAAGCATGAACACTAAAGATGGCCATCAAAAGATGGCCACTTCATGGTAGTACTTCGAATGCAAACACATGCCGCATAAAAAACAAATGAATGGAGTCTTTTTTTCTTTTTTCATCCAGAATATCCCATATCATAGAAATGTAAAATCCCAAGTATGCATTGAACACTGCATAAGTCCTACTATGATAACCTCAGTGATGAGTGACTACAAATAGAGATGCCCTTACTCTTATGAAAAGAACACTGTATCCATTCTAATTCAAGATGCAATTTCTATGCTTAGAAGAATTTAAATTCATTATGTTTTTCAATAGATTTCTCACATCCCCATTTGCTAAATGATGGTATTCCATCAAGGTAATATAATAAAAAAGGCTTCACCTACACACTGCCATACAGAGAAATGCTCACAAGTAAATCAGTCCTTCCTTCCAAAGAAGAAAAACAAGAGTAGCAGCCAGGTCATGACAGCTCAAAGGATTTCTCAGAGTTTTCAGGAGGATAAAAAATACAGATGCAAGCTCACAAAACCTTCTTCAGTGGGAAGGTGTTGAAAACCACACCACTGAAAATGTTTAAGTCTGAGAAAAAAAAAAAAAACAAACCCAGGGAAAGTTGGTTATTTGGGTTTTGTTTCCTTCCCTGGATGAGGCCCATCTCTGTTTAGCCCCATCCTTTCTAAGGACCTGAGTAGACCTTTGTCCACTTCAAGCAAAAACTTTGTCTGAATTGTTTCTAAAAACATTTTCTTAATAGATGTAAAAATAGGGTAAAGTAAAATAAATGACCAAACATTAACCAAAAACAAGGAGGTAACCTGACAATATCAATTTACTGACAGTCTTTGTCAGATTTTTCTTTATTAAATCATTCTTCTGCAAGACTTGGAGCTGCCAGTACAACTGTCCCTATTACTCCTGCCAGCATCTAGCAGTCTATAGAGAGGCTTTTAGTAGAGCATTCTCTTCCTGCTTTAGGCAGCTTTTTAAATGTTTTTATCCTATTTCTTTGTTAGGAAACATATTTCCCCTTAGATTCTTGCACTTTGTCTTCCACTGAAGATTTTCTGTTATTTTCACTGTGCCACCTCATTCAAGCTGTATTTTGAAAAGATCGATTTTAATATCTTGTGATCAGTTTGCTTTTTTAATTCATTTTCATGATGGCAGTGGCAGAAAGGAAAGAAAAGCACTAAATATGAAATTACAGTAACAGAATCTAAGCCTTATTCATAGCGAGCTTCCACTAATGACACAGATACCTCCCAACAAGACATTGGAACATCTCACACACTCCAAAACAATTTTTTGTACAAGTATTCTATAAACCTTGAGTTCAAGTACTTTCACTACTATCCACTGGAGGATAAACCTGATCTGGATGTAGACTAAGGACTTGAGTGTATTAGTCAGAGCCAGGTCTTTCCAGTTTTGTTCCCTCAAGCAGGTAGAATCCCTAGAGCTGCGGAGCCATTTGCTACACGTTACCATGCCACCCTTCTGGCTATATATTCCAAGTTTCTCCTCAGAGTCCAAAGATTCACTTAACAACATTCTTCATACATCAACAGCAAGATTCCCCCTGACTTTAAATTATCCCCTTGTTTCTGCAATAGCATGGAATATACTCTGAATTTAAACTATCCCCTTGTTTCTGCAATAGCATGGAGTATACCCCAAGGCACTGAAAAGGCCTATTCTAGTGAGAGTTATTAAAAGAGCAAGTACAAGAAAAAGTTAAAAAAAGGAAATAATTACCAAAAACAGTTCTAGCAGGTACTGATTCCTTATTTATCCAAAATGAAACTTGAGAGAGGATCACGGTCATAATGCATGGGATGTAGGTCTGAATCATAAAATAACCCATTTTCCGTCTCAGATGGAAATAAACTGTCATAACAATATATTCACCTAAAAAAAAAACCAAAAGAAAATATTTTTCTGTGTATAAAATTTGTTTCAGACTCTCAAGTAGGATTGTTTAAGGTGATGCTATTTATGTATCTTTACATTCACAGACAGATATCTTCTTAGAACAAGAATGAATGAAGGTTTGTTTAAAAATCCCAGAAAGAGTAGGTCCTTAGACAGAAGTTGATATCAAAAATGCTATAATACAACTAATACTGAATTACATTTTACAGTATAAGCAGGATTTTAAAAATCCTTTTGACAGCTGTTGAAGATGACAATCCAACAACACAATTTATCTACCTACCACAATATCTGTAACATTGTGGTACCTACCTGCTGAATAAAAAATTAAGAACAATGATACACATCAAATGTTATTCAAGCATCTCAACTTTTTGCTAGATTTATAAGTCAGTCCCACTATGATAATGAAACAAATCATTGAGAAGAATTAAAAATACTCTAAATTTATCTAGAATGTTGTAATTCATATTAAGCAAACAGACCAAAAAAGCAGTTTTACCATAAACACAACAAACTGTCTACAATAAAGCACTACAGAATGAGCCTTTTGGGACACCAAGGAATTCTTTTTTATTAACTCATAATAATCTATATGCTGAGAAGTAAATTTCTAGTGAATTGCAAAATGCCATTTTATCTTTGAGTAAACCATCCATAGAGCAATACATCAAGTATGCTTGCTTTACTGGTTTCATTTTGACTATCTCACAACACCCAAACCTGCTGATGCTTAGAAAACGATTCCAAATTTTAAAAATATTTTGGGAATATGCTTGTTTATCACCACACTGCTCATCAGTGATACTTCAGTCATTTTGGATGCCTGTAGTTGCCATTTGCCTTATTTCTTACAGCACAAATCAGCAGAAATATCTATTGTGACTAATGTATTTGTGCCTACCCTTATCTGGCTAGAGGGTTTTTATGGTTTTAATAACCCATTCTGTATGCTGTACTTCTATCCCAAGCTGTTTGCACCACCAAACAAAGGAAGTCTTTTGCACATAATGTGGATACAGTGCTGAGAAATTACTTCCTCACCCAGGCATCCTCTTGACTCTTCAAACTGCATTTTAAGCAGTGATTAAATGCTCATTTTGTCCCTTGGAGTAATGATCTCATTCTAGCTTTCTGAAAGACTGTCGCAATCTACTGTAATGAATCTGCAAATGTAAATCTCAAGGACAGAAACCTAATTCAGATTTACACCCTCAGCCCTTAATACATACCCTATGACATTCAGTAGAATAAAACGTACAGGAAGAAAAAGAAAAAAGGCTTTGGGCAATGTTACAGGTTAGTTTTACCTCAAGTTGACTTTTACTGATGAGATTCCTACCTGTAATAGATTTTATAGTTTCAGAGGATACCGTATGCCCAAGCAGGTCATACTGAACTAAACTGGAAGACTCCTCAGGAACTTCCACTGACTTCTCAGGTCCTTTTGTCCAGGTATAAATAATTTCACTCTTTGGATAAGCATCTACAACACAGCATCAGTTTGTATAAATAGGAAACTTTTTCTCATGCCTTACTAAGAACCAAAGCCAAAGCTACTGAAACCAAACAGTAAAACATACATGAACAACTTCAGAAGATACCTTTCATGTTAAGTTACCCCCCAAAAAGCCACCCTTGGAGTAGAATAAATAAGAGCTGAGGTAATATGTCAAGTGTCACAGATAAATTCACTTCAAATATGAATGTGAAGACTAAACATAAATTCCTTATGGATCAGCCCTTACTGGGCATGTAAAGTTTATCTTTATTTCAGCAATTTCTAACTATAATTTTACCATTACAATATACTAATATAAAAAAGAAAAGAGTATGTACAAAGAAGATATATTTTGAAGGTTGGGTGCACATTACTTTACAAAAAAAAAAGATGATTATACTAAAAATGGCAACATTTTAAACTTCTGTTTAAAATATTTGCCAGAAACCGTAGGTCAGCAAAGAATTCACAATGGCCCCAAAATAAGCACACACAAAGAAACATTTTACATTTAATTCAAAAGACATGTCTTAGGGCTAGCATTCAATCCCTACACAGTCCAAACTCCTGTTAAAATTGAATCAAATCAGTCTTACATTTGAAATGGTTACACGTTATTTCAAGTTTCACTGTGGGAAACATCAGACTAGTGTTCAGCAATTCCTGCTGAGTGGTGATTCTCTCTGAAGAGCTGTTACTGTGAATGAGCCCCCACTATCAAATCCCCCCTATCATACAGCTGATATCAAAGGCAAATCTTGCAGCACATGGCTTCCACTGATGAAAAACCGTATCAGAGCTGTGTCTTTCATACCTCTGTTCAGGCTGACTATCCAGCTGTATAAGCTAAATTTATGCAATGCAAAATCTCTGAAGGCTCTGCAGCAATTCCTGACTTCAGAGCTCTGGGGTCAAGGAGAACAGATTAATGTCCAGCCATTGGAGGGTCTAAAGCAGAGATGTCAGTGACCAAGAAGGCTTAAAAGAATAACAAGATAGTTAATGGAGTGCACCAACCATTTCCAGGGGGTCTCAGAGGTCTCTGCTTTGGATTCACATCAGGGAACCACGGCTACCCTCTCTAGTTTTTATGCAGCAATCTCAAACTGTTCCTCTATCCAAAATTTGGATATTTTTCAAAAACCTACATCTGACTTCAAAGCAGAAAAGTCATCTGCACTAAGATTTTTCGCACCAGTTAAAAAGTTATTTATTTTGTCTAAACTTGCCATGCAAACTCCTCTTACAGGCCAGCAGATAGACAATTACAAATAGACATCAAATCTCTACACATAACCTACACCTCTTTCTTAAGATGCCAATGTGCTTCCACTATCTGTAGAGAAAGTCAGCTAACCTGCTTCCCTAGGTGTCTTTTACCCGGCTGTTTAAGGTAAGTTTCTCTTCTCCAGACAACCTCTCACTTCACTGAGTATCCAATTCCTCCCCAGGAACCAAGAAAAACAACAAATTTCAAGCAACAGCGTGTCCAGAGTAGTGGGGTTTAACATAATAGCTGAATCACCACCTGCTTTTTAGTTCTCTGGGTTTAATTTTTGAGGTACTAAATTGAAGTATTGAGGAAATTAACAGGAGTTTTTTCTGCATAGAGATTGCATATCAAGACATAACTCTCTAAATTCATAAAGTCTAGTAACTGCTTAAAATTTAATTCTACTATTTAAATTCTGTAGTCACAAGAAATTTGATAATTGCAACTTACAACTCCCAAATTTGAGAGGACAAGCATGACCATCCATGGGAAAATCCACTAATCTCATGGGACACTCTGCACTTATTGTAAGCCTATAATGGAACAAATTAAATAGTCTCTGGTTGCCATTTTGTCTAGGCAGTACAACTTTTGCATACAGTAATTGTAAGAAGTCAAACAAATACATTAGATACCTCATTGTGTACAGGATGGTGCCATTTCTCATTATTCTGAAGAGTTTATTTGGGGCTGTCATATTATGTGCAACAGACTTTTTCCCATTCCTGAAGAAAGTATCAGGAGTCCATACCTTCGAAACCATCAAGTTGTTAAGTCTTAAAATTTCAATAGGGCCATCATATTTTAATCTTTTATCTACCCATGTCTGACGAAAGAAGACATCCATTGTATATTCCTGTATTAAATTGCAGAAAAACAAAGATCACATTTGCATGTGTGTTTCCTGTAAAAGAAGAAATCCCTCAGGAGCAAAGAAATCATTAGAGAAGAAAATCCTAAGTCCACTACAAAAACATCTTTCCACCAATTAAAGTGTCTTGTGTATTTCTTAATAGCTTAATTTCTTACATTAGTCATATCAATAAACTGCTACACATTTAATCATTAAGGAATAATTAACCTAATTAAGTTTCAGGAAGCAGACAACTGAGTTGGAAGTCAAGCATATAACTGGAAACAAAATTATCTCTGACAAGAATTGTCAACAGATTTTTAAAGAAAATATATCCATTGATCAGCTGCTGCTGGCTAAATTGAAAATACCAGGACAAATGATTAGTTCCACTTTAAAGTTAGGAAAGAAAACCCAGCTTCATCTCATGGAAAGTAAGCTTTTAACTGAAGAAAGCTAAGTAAATCTTTTGCCATGCCCACAAAACAGGGATAATAAATTATATAGAGATTTGCATATATATCTACATTTTTTAAAAGTATGTAACTATCCCATTAACTTTCTCAGAAAAGCCACTCAGATGCTCCAAAGAAAACACGCAAACAACTGCAGAACGGCAGACAGAGGCACATCATGAGAAATCAAATGTGAATGAATGGATGAAAGAGTGCATTTCTCATCCCAGGAAGCTAAAGCATTTCACAAAAAAGCTGCCATGTGGCAATGAAAAAGGTCACGTTTAAGTCCTTTCGAGCTTACAGTTTTGATTTTGTTGTTAAGCCAAACAATGTTTTCTGACTAGATTTCAAATTTTTCTGCATAATGTCTCCATTGAAATTACTTGTAAAACCGTAACTATTTGCATTGGCAGGAGGCATGACTACTAGTAATGCATCTTAGGATTGCATATCTTCTTTTCCACAACTGTATCCTCCACTGTGATTTATAGTCAATCCATGAAAAGTGTCTCCTCTAGTGTCATTTCTTGCTGGCAAATTCATAACTCATAAGTAGCAGTTTCTGTTATTAGCTTCTACCTGACAGATTTTGTAATATAAGATCCCAACCATTTTCATTAAATGAAAGCCATTCATAAAATGAAAATGGGTACAAAAACAACTAAAAAGACGTTCTGACCTCCCCTGTACTGAGACCATAGCACGCGTCACTGTTGCAGCAAGTTTTATGAGTGCAGCCACATTCAGATTACATTGGGTCACTAATGGATATATTAACTGAAGAGTATTCCAGAAACAATTCCTGCATCCCTAAATAGCCTCCTAAATCATCCTTAATGAAGAAAGGGGAAATAAACTTTCCTTTTTCAAGTTCCTTACCCATCTTCAGTCCATGTTGTCACTTCTGCCTAGATATATGCTCCAGTACAACTAATAACTTCCCCTGAAAATGAAACCTGAGAGATGACATGCAGCCCTCACTGCAGATTTGAGGCACTTATTACTAGATTTCCTTGGGACCACATTCTTGTACCCCTTGTCACTCTGAAAAGCATCACCCTGCACGTGATAATCAACAAAGGGGTAAGATGCATTTCAACATGAGAGTGCTGTCACAACTGTAACTCTGGAAAAAAATACCTTACTATCACATACCTTTCCATATAATGAAATTAAATCAAGTGCAACACAAAGTGAACAACAGCACTATATGGGAAGAAAATTACTACCCTGAAACTGCTTTTTCCATGAAGAAGTTCAGTTCAACACATATGGCTGCATTGTTTCCATGGGATTTCTTGATTATGTTATAAAAAGATCAACTGCTGCATGATTTAAGGGTGCATCACTGTATTTGAGAAGTTGATGAGAGTTTTGCTGGATTTGACCTTGAAATCAAAAGCCATTCAGCCACAAATAACAGAACATGCAAATGTAATATTTCTCCTCTGTTACTGTTTCATGCATGTGACTTGGACATTTAATTTCTGAATATACTTGTGAAAACTCTTTTCAGACAAACATTTGCTGAGAGTGATGCTTAAAGGAGCACAAAGATCAGCAAAGGGCATTCATCTGAAATGGAAACGTCAACAAGTATTTTTGAAGTGATGTCATTACTATTCACCTGAGCATACCGCAAGTTTCAGAAATGAAAAGCAATTTCAAAGATATTACACATTTTCCCCACAGTAGACTTACTTAGACACTCCCTGCAAGGCTGGATTCTGCCTCTGTGCCGTGAAAATCTGTTTTAAATCCCATGAAGTGAATTTCTTAAGCCAGCCAAAACCCACTGAAAGTGTGACCAGAATCAGGCCTTATGTATCTAATTATAACCTGTAAATTAAGCTGTTACTAATCTTGCCTAATTTGCATGATTGACAGAACAGTACAGATGAAGCATCCACTCCTACTGCAGCTAATGGTTTCTCAGAACCAGGAAATGGCATTTTAATCCCAGAAATACATACCATTTCTACATCAGAAACAGGTCCAAAACTGGTGACATATATATCTGTTTTGACTTCAGTAACAGGACCTAATGTATGAAAAGGAAGTGAGCAAGAAAATTTGAATTTTGCAGGTCAACAATTCCCATAAATGATCCTGGTGTGTGAACAGTTACCACTTTCAGGGTTCTGTGGACGAGCAAGAGCAAAATGCAAACAGAGGTCAATTCAGATAAGTCTCAAATAAGAAGCACTTCTCAATTACCACATAAGTAAATCAAAAGCAGCATTGCCATGCAAATCCCCATTCAGAAAACCAAAGTTGACTCAAGCACTAAGAAAACTGATGCCAAAAAATTAAAAGGCTCACTGAAAACACCATTCTACCTTACAACAAGCACTGAATCCCAGAAATCCACTTTCCTCAAAGCATTTATTACTAATATTTGGACATACAGGCAATAACTGGGCAACAGACATTAGCATGCTATGCACCGAGTAATTTAGTATTGCAGGATCAAGAACTGCATCCACTTCCTGAGATGTACTTAAGTGCTGTAATACTAATATCCAAAACAAAAGTTGGAGGTCTAAGTACCTTTGAGGGTTTGAACCAAGATGCACATTCTGCTACAATGTCTGTCGTGAAAGAACCAAAGATACTTAGGACACTGCCAAAAACAGTGCACTGAACAGAGGTTTTGCACTCTCACAACTGCCTATGGCAAATCAACCACCAGAGAAAGCAGTTTTATTTTAATGTATTATTTCTTTTACTACCTTGAAGTCTTAAATGGGCATTTGCTCTTCCGTACACTCTACATTTCCCCTTAAACCACAGAAAACATGTACTAATTTCACTGGGATTTAGGTCTCTTCCTAATGTAATAATCTAGAAGGCTGTTAATCATGATCCGCTGTTATGACGATTTTGTGATCAAAGCATTAGCAAACAGTTTAATTCAGGTAATTAACTCACATCATAAGTTTGATAAAGAAATCTACCAAAGGTCTTACCAAACGATATCTGTTTGAAAACAAAATGCATCATCTACAAATTCACAACCAGATTCTAAACCCCTACAACTCAAATTACTATAAAGGATAAGTGGCTCAAGTCTGATAAATCAGGTTTTATCATAATATTTGCAATCTAAAAATGAAAGAAGGAAAGATTCAACAGAGTTAGCAGCAGAAGAATGTCCCACTTGAAAAGAAAAAAAATTCTAAAAAATCAGTCTTCACAGATGTCACTTTGAATCAAATGGTAAAAGATAAAAAAAGAAGTAAGCAATGGGAAAATAGGGAAATTGAAGTTCTTGCACCTAGAATAAGTCTCAAGCTGTGAACAAAAAGTAAAAGAGAACCATGCAAAATTTTTTTACTATAGAATTTGCCTATTATTTAGAGATGAAAAGCTAAGAATTTTTCATCTAAATGTCAAAAAGATTACTTTGCTGGAAGCTAGGTTTCTCAGAAGGGCATTTTTTCAAAATAAAAGTAGAAATTCCACTGTACAACAGTTGGTAGCTCAGAGACCCCTGGAAAGTTGTATAGTTTGGCATGTCTGTCTCAAAGAGGCTTTTAAGAAGCAACCACCAAGTTCCAGATTACACACTTTCATACCAGGCCATTTGTTTTGCAATGGGTTACTGCCTGAACATGGAAGCTGCTCCCCTTTCTCCAAATAATAAAGCGTTCATCAGTCAGGGAAATCCACGATCACTCATTTTACTAACCACATGGTCCAATGACATTTCCTGAATATATTGATTTCTGGAGAGCAGAAGAGCTCCAAGAGATTAGAAGTGAAGACATTTATCTACAGTGCTAGAAAATAGCAGAGAAAAGCCCAGTCATACTTGCATGTAGGAATAGACGAGATTCAATTACCAGTGATCTCCCATAAGTACACTTTTAAAATTTATCCAGGGTTGATTTAAATAGATAGATATTTATTTCATTTGATCTTGAAATAGTTCTGCAATCAGTTCTACAGAAGTGAAAAATTCATTTTCCCACATAGCTTTAATAAGAAAATACAGGAATTGGTCTTTGTTACTCAATAATAAGAGAATACTGAATACTGCACTCAGTTCCTGAAGGATTCCCTTTTAGGAACTGAGTTCAATATTCAGTACTCCCTTTTTACTGAGTAACAGAGACAAGTGCCTGAATTCCTTTCAGGAACTGCTTTACTTGTTAGTTCTAAGAAACTAAATAGGAATAGTCCTTAAATAAATCCCAGACCTTTAAGTGCTTTTCCTCTGATGGTATAGTCTTTTCTTTAGCTCACAGAACACTGTAATTTTACAATCATACCAAATTGAGCAAAGGGACAGATTTTCCTACAGGCATGAGCTGCTTCTCCTCAGACATTGATTTCTTTTGTTTTATTAAATGATTACAGCTTCATGGACGATAGGCATTGCAACTGGTTTTTGAAGTTTCTCAGAAAGGGGGAAGCTAATATCAAGAAGCTAATCTCCAAATCACCAAGCCTACAAGTTAATGCTATTTAGAAACACTGCAGCAGCAGCACAAGACTAAAACCATGTTTGAATTGTTTGAATTCACTCTCCAGTAACTGCTATTCTGCCCTCAAATATTTATTAGTATGACCCATGAGAAAGAAGGAAGCAGGAACTCTCAGACAATTATGAGGCCACAAATATATTTCAGTTGCTTGTCCAACATGATGGCAGAAGAGTAACAAAACAGATGTGAAAATCACACCTTATTCCACTAGAAAATGGCAGATGAATGTGTATCTAGAGATACTTTAAACATCATAACAGTTATCCAGCTAGTACAGACATACAAATCCTTGATTTGCAGCCTTTGGCCTTGGCCAAACAGTTCAGTGTCTGGTAGGAGCAAAGACAGTGAAGCTGATTATCTCCTTAATGCTTTCTCTCCAATTGCAGCCCTTTCATGCTCCACGTCTTCCACCTACACTGGCCTTAACAGTTGTGAAGTGACAAATCTTGGATTTTCCAGCACATCCCAGTACTTAATGCCAACCCAGGAGTATCTATGGCGACACCAATACCTACCTCTTATTCTTCTTGTTCTAGAAGAAAACATAGTTGGTAACAATAGCGGGGGTATAAATAGTGAGTCATGCTGCTGCCTCTTTTTTAAACTATTATTAATCGTGGGAATTCCTGTCAACGAGGAGGTGATCTGTAGTCACCTAACCTACTTTTACTGGTGATTTAAGCAGCCCTCCAAAACGAATGTGTTGCACCACTTAATCAACTCAGGCTCTGCAAGCAGAAGATCCTATTAGAATCCTTAACGCTCTATTACTGGCAATAAAATGCAGTGATTTGTAAGAAGGCCAATTAACTTTAAATATGACCATTTGGGCTTACCCCTCAATGGATCTTCACAAAGTATCTATCCACCATAAATCTTCAGGAATGCTGAAGAACTATTTATATCATACTGGTGTGTATTTTTGTGTCAATGAAATAGGAGGAGAGTCCTACACACTGCAGTGGGAACAGTTACGTCTGAATCACTGCTTGCAAGATAATATACTTTAAAGAAGCTCAGGCAGGATTAAAAGCAACCCCTGCAAAAAGCCAGAATAGTTCAGTGTTATAGATGTTACATGTGGGCTGAAGAAGTGATGCCAGGCCCTAACCCTGGGAAGAGGAGTGCAAGAGAGCTCTCCCATGCATTTTATGTCAACATATGGGATGAACTGCAGCACCGCTCCCAGTGAAAGACTTCGGGTTCCATTATCCCTGCGTCTCCATAGGCAACTGTCACTGCAGAGATCCCTGCTGTATGTAAACACTCAAATCCTGAACAAGCTTTCTGTATATTGCAAATTTTGCCATCAAGGGTCCTGCAACTAATCGGAAACATTAACAAACAAGCCTGTAAAAAGGTTTCAACATACAAAGTGCAGTTACGCTGTGCAGTTATTGGTGCTATTATGAGATCAATCCCAGGATATATAAACCACATAAAATCATATTACATCAGTTCCTACGGCTACATTAAAAAAAAAAAAAAGTAGTTGCTACAGATTTTTTTTTAAATATAACTACGTGTGAAAGATTTGGTGTTTTCTCTTTCCAAGTTCTTGCTGCCTGAATAGGGTTGACATTTTTTAAGTGAGGAAAAAAAGAAAAAAAAACCCCATCATATGAAATATGTTCTCTTGTTTCATTCCATCAGAAAGAACAGCTAAGGTCACCTGCTATATGTAAGAATTCTGCTCAGAAGCCAGAAGTAGATAGGGCATTTTTAAAAAATTAATGCAGAACTCAAACACATGGGCTACATTCTCTACCAAAAGACAATACAACAAACACAGCAGCACGCAATAACCTTTGTCTCTATGTATGTTCATCCATCAGCATGTCTGAACCTGAAAAGGGAAAAGTACACCTCCAGAAATTAGGAGACTACTATTTCTTTGCCTATTTATCAGCAAAACATCTCTGCTGAGCCAGCCAATAAGCCTGCTACTGGTGCCAGTTTTCATGATGTGGACACCTGTCTACTAAGAACTGGACTAAGAATATCAGCTAATTTTACACAGATCACTGAACAACAGACAGATGGTAATGACTTCAAGCATTACTAACGGAGGCCAAATTCAAATCTGTCACCTACAGGTATCTAACACCATATCCTGTTAAGCTTTGAGTCATCAACTTTCACCAGCTGAGAAAGAATGGACAACTGCTGGGAAAAAAAAATGACCCACTTCCCTTTTCAATGCTCACTTCAAGTCCATTTGCAATCTAAATAGTAAAAATAAATTATATTATCTATTATGCTGAGCAATGGAACCTTTAAGGTACGCCTGAGTTCCTAGTAAGAGCAAATAATCATGCAGATATTTTTATTTTCTCTAAAAGGAGAAAATTGCCGTTGCACTTCAAATGTATTCTGTGTTTATTTTCTGACTAAAGTCCTGCATAGACAGGAAATGAAACTCTTCAGAAATGCTGTTCATCAGCTGAAGAACACACAGACTAAAGGGGCACAGAATCCTTCTCCTACCCTTCCTAGGGGAGACAATGGCCAATATATTTAATTCTACCAAGTACTCAGCTGTACTACTGAGTTGCACTCAATCACAAGATCATGTGAAAGAACACAAAGGGAGGACAAAAAGAAAAAGGGAAATGGATGAACACAGTCCTATGCCTTCTATTCAGGAGTCAGCAGCGGATGTGGCAATTTCCAAAGAGAAAGCCACAGAGCTAACACCAGTAGTCAATAGTGAGACTCAAAACTTGTGCCAGGTTCTACCTCACACAAATTAACAGAACTCAGGAAGGGAGAGGGCTCCATCTTTCACCAGCTGATGGGCACCCACACCTCAACACATCAGCAGCAGGTTGTGGGTGATGCCACAGCTTGTGGTCAGTGGGTTCCACAGCCAACCTGAGAGCCTGGGGCAGGAGGCAAGTCACACACCACTTATTTTCTTTGGTTGGCCATACAACTGGCCAGTAAAAGCAAGATACCAGAGATCAGATGTTGTCTGAAAGGCACAATTCATTAAAATTAGCAGATACACAGCAGCACACAGTCTTGTCACTCTCATCAGCTTCAGTCTCCTTATTCCTTCCTATATCTCTAAGTCCAGGTTTAAGTGTGATTAGGTACTGTATCATGCCAATTTCAAAGACATCAGCATATTTTTCAAAGTTACTATCCAATACAGGTTTGAATCAGCTCTTGCAGGCCCTTACTAATGTCAAGAGTCACTCAGGTAAAGTCTGAAGCCATGCAAGGGTTTAAAATGGCAAATCAGATCCAGGCTTTTTACTTCAAGTGAATAAGGCTCCTTTCAAAGACTTTGGACTTCTACTGTCAGTTTGAAACTAACGACCAGAAAACAAGGTGATTTTCAGAGAAAATACAGCTTCTGAAATTTAATGTAATATACAAAATTTTAAAAGCAGATGAAAACTGTAGACAGGGTTTACCTAGAAATGCTTCTACTTCAAACTTTTACAGCTGAATCAAAATAGTACTCTGGTAGTACGCTCAAAGTTTTCCAGCAGATGATTTTAATTAATGTCACTACAAGCAGTTTCTGTAAAAACACTGTTTTTATAGAGTGGTTTTGACCACAAAACCTACTTGGATTATAAATTGCATGCAGAAATTCAGGATAAGGGTATAACAAAACATACAGTGTAGGAAATGAACTAACTTCACTTCCATCACACTATTTTGAAACATCATACAGCATTACTTTACTCATTAGTCTCTAAATACCTTCCATCTACCCAAATTCAAAACTCTTATGCATTTAAAGTCTTCCTGACAGCAGTTGCAGGGCTTTTTTCTTTTCCTACATGAAACTGCCCATTCTGCTTTATTTCATTCAATTGCTAGGTGACATTTCTTTGCTACTAAAGAGTAGCAAATCTAGAGAGTTAGATTCTCCCCCTCCCTCAGCTTAATTGAACTTTCACCTAAATGGTCTTTTAGTAACCTTTTTAATAAACACATCTGGTTTTGTTTCTCACACTACCAAACATCGCAGTGCATCTTAAGGTGACAGCAACTTTTTAAGTTTATTGAATTCATTTAATTAAGTGAACTTATGGTTCAAGGTGTCAATGCATATCTACCACCAACAGAAGCTTCCACATATTCCACTGGTGTTCACAACTCTCCTGGGAGACCACGTCGACATTTGTAAGCATGCTGAGGCAATCTGACTTCTCCTCCAAAACTACCAAAAATTGTGCAAATTAATGATAGTATGGAGAATATTGATCCAGTTGTAGGCAATTTCCAAAATCAAACATTTTCTACTTTGCTCCGCGTGTGAATTATCTTCATGTATTTTATTTGTGGTAATGCTGTAACATGCCAGCAAAATTCAGAATTTGGCTACCTCCCCGAGTCTGATTTTAAACATAATTTGTGCCAGAATTAGAAATATTTTCATCAATATCAGTTAGTTCTCTGTGAGGCCTTTTGTTCTTAAAATAAAACCTTCCTTTCATTTCAGGCCCTGTGAAAACTAGATGGTGAATCAGCTTCAAGAAGAAAACAAAAATAAGTATTCTGCTGTTCATCAGAATGTGATGTAGCTTTAACATTCCCAAAACACACTACACTTTCCATCTCTGAATATTCCCATCCCCTCTGACATTTTGTTTGCAATGCTATAAACTAGTGAGTGACCCACTTTCAAGCTACAAATCCCACTTCCGATAAAGATTTATCAGGAAAAAGCCCCAAAATAAAGGTAAAAGTTGATTTTTGTATTCTCTATTTGAATAAATAGTCTGTAGTTATTACTCTGAGCAATGTCAAAAAGTGAAATCTGATCAGTTACAGAAATTTCTTTCTTTGGTTAGTTTTGCTTTTGGTTTTTTTTAATCCAAAGTTGTTCTTCTCAAATCGGGTGTAGATAATTTTCACTGTAAGGAGCTAGGGAGGCAAGCATCATTTTTAAAACCAAAGCATTTTCCTCCATGTTTTACTTAAAAGTTCAAAACTCAAAGATGAGTGGTTAAATCTTAGCCATAGAGATTGCTATGAGGAAGGAAGAAGCAAAATAATATCCATTTTGTGAAATATTGGCCCAGAGATATTTTCCCCAGGCTGAAATCTGAGTTTTTGCTTCCCTCTCTCATTTACTTCAATATTCCCAATGTGAAAGTTCAAGAAGATACAATGAACTTTTTCTCCTTGATTGCGTTTTCTGAAAGTCTTCCACACTTACAGGGGAAAAATACCTACTCTTGCAAAACATCTGGCAAAGGACAACTGCATTAAAATAAAAATCACCATATATTACATATTTAGTGGTTGTTTAATTTTGGAAATCTGATAATGCTCATAAAGCATCTTTTCTAGATGACTAATTACTTGGCATTCAACCTAAAATGATGCCAAACTTAGCACATCTCTTGTACGCGTGCAGAAGTGTCTGTAACCTCTCCACAAAGACTAAATTGCAAAAGACTATCAGTTCCCAATGACTCCTCCGGGTGTTAATAAATTTAGCTTCCTTCTCACTTGATGTGTAAGCTAACTTAAGAAGGCCTCATTTATTCCACACACTCAAAATAATGAGAGTGGTCCATGGGTGCCAGGTGCTGTCCTTTGACAATCACAATCATGCATGTGAGAGCACTGCATATGGCATGTGGGGAATGTGCTGGCATACATGTCAGTGTGGATGGATCACATGTATGGAGAAGGTACTTTCAGAGGAGGAAGAAAGTATTTTGCAACATAAACCTACGCAAGGATCTCATTCAATCCTGTATTGGAAGCAGCCTATAAAAACCTCATTACAGCTCTGAGCATCATGAAAAGGTCTGTAGCATTTTTTAATAAATATTTTAATATTACTTTTAGTTTCAAATTTGTGTTTTTAATACCTTCTTTCCAGATTACAAAATAAACTTTTATTTTGCCTGGATCTTAATGATTTTTGGTTCCAAGACCCTGCACAAAAACATCAAAATCATAAAGAACAGCAAGTCTGGCTGCTTCTTCAGCACCACAAAACTGCATCTTAACAGCCTGGGGAAAGGAAGAGGCCCAAAACCCCCACACGCAGAGCACAGGTGAAGGCAAATTTAAAACCCCGCCACGTCTAATTCCTATACAGCCATCAAGTCTACGACTTCTAAATCAAACCTGGAATTTCAGCAACTGTGGTAAAGAACTGGCACCTGAGCTCTGATTTTCCCTAACTAGGGGAACAGAATCCATCAGACCTAACCTCCTAGGCTGCCAAAAGTACACTTGGTTCTTTTAGGACCCGATCGTGGCATTTACGGGTCAAAACCCGCCAAGACCGAGAGGAATATGGGTGTTAGACAGGTCACTCCGTCCCCACCAAACCAACGCGCACCAGCCTCAGCGCTTATTTTTTCCTCCAGCGCAGCAGCAGCCGCCCGATGCCGGGATGTGGGCAGAGCAGCAAAGCGGGGGCTGAGGCCGGGACCGCCCCAGCGGGGCCCCCGCGGCCGGGACTGCGCAGCACCCCCCGGGCTTTCGGGCCAGCCTCTGCCTCGCCGCCGGCCCCTCCCGGAGGGTTCGGACCCCGCAGCACGGATGGGGACACACCCCCACGTTTTCGGTCAGCAGCGGGTCGGTCCGAGCGGTGAGCGCCGCGTCCCCCGCCCCAGCCCAGCGACCCCCCGCCCGCCGCCGGCACCGCGCCGCCACCGTACCCCCGAATCCCGGTCGCAGCCGGTTGTCATAGCCATCCAGGAGGCTGTTCAGGATGTTGGTAAAATTCTCCGGCCACAATTTCTCCTCTTTTTTGGTCTGCCCTGGCGGCCCGGTGAGACTGCGAGGCAAAGAGGGAGCGGGTGAGCGGAGCCGCCGGAGCCCGAGGGAGCGGCGGCACCGGACCGGCCGCCCGGGTCCCCCGCCGCCGCCGGGCTACTCACCAGGTCGCCAGGCACAGGCAGTGCAGGAGGGCGATGGAGAGACCCGAGGACATGGCGATGGCTGGCTCCTTGGCAGAAACCATCTTTGCATGCCATACTTCACGCCTGGGCACGTTAAACGCCTTGTCCGGGGCGGGGAGGGGGACGCGGGGCCCGGCGGGGGGGCGGCGGCCCCCGGCGGTCCCACATGCGCGGCGCCCCGGTTGCCAAGCGCCCGGCACGGGCGGAGGAGCGGCGAGCGAGTTTCCCCGCACCGTTAACTCTCTCGGGGCAACAGGCGCCGGGGCCCGCCGCTCCCCCCGCGCCCGCCCCCGCCCCGCCCCGCCCGCGGCCCCGCGCTCCGCCCCGCGCTCCCCTCACGGCCCGGCCGGCGGCCGCCGCTGCCTCGGGCGGCGGTGCGGGGGTGCGTGACAGCGCGGGAACGGCGGCCGGGGGCGTCGCGGGGGTGCCCGCGCTGGCGGAGCCCCCGCTCGTCCCGATCGCCCCTGCTCCCCGCGAGGGGAACAAACCCGAGAGCGGGGGCGGGCGGGGCAGAATGATTCCCCAGCGAGGAGGGCTTGGGGGCAGGAGGGTCTCTCCGCTCCGGCAGGAGAGGAGCTGGCAGGAGAGAGGTAGGAAGAGGAGGTGAAGGAAAGCTTTGACTTCAAGGTTAAAACAGAGCGCGCCCAAAACAGATGGAAGCGAGTGGGTTATCCCAGGTTTCTAAAAGCAAAAAAAGCCAGAATAAGGGAATCGTTTCACGTTATATCTGATGGGTTTTTTCTTTTTTCTTTTCTTATCATTCCTATAATTAGGAAACATGATTTGGTGACCCAAAAAAATTCCATTATGCAAGGTCCAAGGGATTCTGAAGAATTACAGTAAAATCCACTCAGAGGTGTTGTTAGTCTGTCACAAGCTATTGGGATGGTTGGGTGGAGGGGGAAGACTGGGGGAAAGGAAGAGAATGGGGTGTGTTCCACACGCAGTAAGTATTGGCAATAAACAACTTGTTCTTCTGATCAAGTGTGCTGCGGAGACAATCTTTGAGGTTTGAAAATCAGTGTGCATGTCAATTTTAATGAGGGTGGTGAAATTCATCGTGCACATAGGGCAGGTATTGTAATTGACTCAATGACTACATGTCTTTTACTCTCAATGCCGACCGTGAAATGTCTTTCTTCATTACTTACTACAGTATCTTTTAGCACTGAAATGCCTGATCATCTGCAAAACCACTGTACATTTGAAATCTTCCTGATTGTACTTCAGAGCTTGCTCCAGCTAGGGTGCCCTTTGCTGTTTCGCTTGAAAAACAATTAAAGCTGTGCTTGAAATCCATTTAGCGTGCTGACGCTGTTTATCTTTCAAAAACTCTGTCTAGGCAGTCAGTTCTGCTTCCAATTTTAAAAGCCCTATTCAGGCCTCTGCAGATTACTAGTCTGCTTCCTGAGATTTTGACAAGGATCCTCATCTCCTGACTGCTTTACAGGATTCTGATCTGACTGCCTTAGTGGAATGACAAATGTGCTGCCAAAACGTCACCGAGGGGGCCGCCTGCCTATGGATGGCGTACACGCCCTGTGCAGTATTTACAAACCTGGACAGCACAGACGGTGCGATGTCACACCAAGGTCACTTCAGCTCTTGTGATGAGGCTCTGTTTAACTCCACACACAGGTGAAAACCAGCACAACAGAGAGAGTCCACTGCTCTGTCTCCGTTATCAATCTGATCAGGAGCAACAGAAGGATGGATGAACAGCTCTTCAGAAGTCTGATTTCACCAGAGTCAGATAAATTTCTCTGGGTTAATCAGCCACTTGGGATCTTCTGTAAAGTGTTGTGATTTGTTTCTCTGGATCAACCTTCTGCACTAGCATGGTCTATGCCAGGGGGATACTGAGAACTCACCTCCAGTAAAGAGAGTGTCAAGTTTTTCTCCCTTGAAATAAAAAGTAGACACTTATTGCAGAATATTGAAAATATTTCCTACTGAGATTATCTTATATAGGGATACATCAGTTAAATTTTGCTGACAGAAGTGAAACTCAAAAAATGAAAGTCAGAACAATAGAGGGTAATTGAGAACTGGGCAGAATCCTGCTGGTTAGTCACAAACTTGGAGCAAAACGTGGCTCTACGGCACTGTCACTTACTGCAGCTGCTGAGGAAGACAACGAACACCCAGGCAGAGCTGGGACGCCCTTGTGTTTAGATTGTTTTAATACCTTCTGTATATGTGTAGACACCTGGGTGAGCTGAAATAGAAAATCTAGTGGTATTCACCAGTAATGATCTCACCACATGAACGTTGTGAGAAATGCTATCACAGAACCCTCTAAAGCCATGCCTGGAGTCAGTAGTTCTGCTACAGCTAGAAATCAAAGAAATTCTCCCTTTCATCAATTCTAGGAACTGAGCTGGTCTTTGAATGATTTCCAAGTTCTTCAGAACAAAGAACAACATTATTGATACTTTTTGTCTCTTCAGTACAGGTACTTCAGTGAGGTAACTGAAGTAACATTCAGTAAAAGTAACATCAGGTTACAAGATTTGTGGACATACCATGCAAGGGCAAGAAATACTCATGGCTTCTAAAAGGACGCTCATGTTGTTTTTTCCAAGAAAATGTAGACATAGTGCCCTCCTGTCATACCAAGCCTGCCTTGGGTTGTATTGATGCAGTATCTGGGTGCCACAGGACTGCATTTACTCCCAACAGGTGCTAAAATTAATGAAAATTCACTTTGTATAAATTCACTTTGTATAAATTTAGAAAATTAATTCTAAAACATCTCAAATTCATGAGTTGTTATAATCTCCCTTAAATCCAGCAATGATTATCAAGAAATCCATCAGATTAATACCAAAACCAGAATGTTGTCCTTGATATCTGAAAAACTGAATCATTTGTAGATTAATGAAGCATTTACAAAACTAGACTTGAAGGAAAAAGGAACTTAAAGCAGTTCAAAATAACAGTAAACATTTCTGTAAGCCACATATAGCCCCTCTGAGTGTTTATTACTTCTGATGTATGCATTGCCCTGGTAAATTTCAATGTTTTCTCAATTACAACTTAAGAGCTATTCTGGGGGTTTTTTTTTTTTTTTGGTAATGTATTTGTAGCATAAACACACAGCAACTCCAGAGGTTCTTCTTTGTCACCAGCAGATGTATGCTGTTTTGAAAAGTACTGCTTCAAATGGTCTTTGATCTCTTCACAGAATATCTGGGTTATATCATCTCTCTAAAATAACTTGATGACTCCAAGAAGGATTTAGTGGTCACAGGCTGGATTGATGGTCCCCAAAAATGTTTGCTGAATTCAGCATTTTCCCAGCTTCTCCAGCTTTTACCATCAATTCTTCCAAGATTTCTCTGAAGAAATCTCACCCATCGGGGACTATTGTAAGAAGGGGACTATTTTTGCCAGGCTCCATATGCTCAGAAAGCACTTGAATTTTTTAAATAGATTTTTTTTTTCTGTCTCTCTACTGATGTATCCTACTAATGATTTTTGATGAAGCAGACATTCTGGCCAAGCCTCAAAAGAAGGTTTATCCAGAGCTATGGATCTTAAGTACAGCTTAATAATTTTTTATTTGTTACAACACAGAGAAGCAGGTTTTCTTATCACCCTTCCCATTTCTACTGTGCCATCAGATTAAGTGGAAATAAAAAGGAAGTCAGTTATTTTCTTGTGTTAATCATTATCTAACCTTTACAGGGTTTGTACTTTTTGGTTTTGCTGCTTTTTCCCCCCTTTGTAAACCATAGGCTCTATCAACACTACAGATTATATAGGCAAATCACAGGTTCCATTCTTTCCCCCAGCAGATTTAATTATTCAGCTGATTTTTTACCTGATTCAGTTTTGGCATCAAATCCATGAAGACAGACAAGCTAGGATTAAAAAGGCCGTGAAAATCTTTAATGCCCAGCTATATGTTGCATAGTTAAAAACCTGTAACTCTTAGAAAAGAGAAGATAAAACTGGGATCACTGCCAAGTATTTCAATGTTTCTTTATCTAAATAGGTAAGTCATTGATTTCTTGGATTTTTTAGTTTCTATCCATATCAGTAGAGTTTCTTACAATCTTGAACCAACAACTTGTCTTCACATACATCCTTTTTAAAAAATCAGGGGTTGAGGATGCATTCTTTGGAAAATGCATACCCTCAATCCCTTTTTTGGCAAATGACCAAGAAAATATACGGATACATTTACTGTACAAACTAAAGGGTCTTTCATTCCCTTCTTCTCCAACATCCACATTGATTGCAGAGATCATGGAAACCTGCATGCCTTAGCTTTATCAAAACTTTGATCTGGAGTTCAGGGAAAGTCTGTACTACCTGTTCAGGGAAGAGTTTTCAATCAGGGAGGATACCAGGATATTGTGGGCCTTGACCACACCTCTAGTGATGTGCTTATGGTTAAGGAATATAGATTTTGGGTCTATTGATTGAAACCTAAGTTCTGCTCTGGGAACACTAAGATAATAAGCTCTTTCTGGGTCTTCTTCCCGTTCCAGCTTCCCCATAGTTCCCTTTCCCGATGTAGTTCTCGAAATTTTCTTTCCAGGTTCCTATTTCAGTATCTGATCACAAAGTTTTTACCTACGCACTTGCCTCTCAAAAGAACTTACAGTCTAGATAAACAAGACTAAGTAAGGACTAGATACAAGAAAGTTCTGTTATTTCTGTTTCTCTGGGAATAGAGACACAAAAAGTGGCAATGCAACACAATGCATGAAATGTAACAGCTTCCAATATAAGAAATTTGCAGCAGAACATGAGCTTAATTCCAGTTTGCTGTGTCCCAGGTCATTTTTCTAGTCACATCCTCACCTGTCTTTTCAGAGCACAGCATAAGCTCTGTGTAAAATTGAACCTCCAGCTGGCCCAGCTTTGCTTCACTTCCATGGCCAGAACTCCTACGAAACTGCAGGAGCTGATGCCGACATGCATTTAGCTGTGTATTTTTTCCTCTGACATATGGTATTTACAAGACTGCTCTACAGTACCATGGTTATTTTAACACATATGTCCTTGATTGCTTGGAATAAGACTAGAAAATCCTTTGAGTACCAAATATAAATATATATATATACACACGCACATGTATATATTGCTATTACTGATTGCAATAAGATTTATATGGATTATAGTGATTGACACATGGATGTTTAAGGAGGTAAACTGTGAGCTTTATATTTAAGGGGACCTCTCAGTGTTTGTGGAAGCATTCACTGCAGGAACTGCAATCTGGGGCAAAAAAGTGTTGTCACCAAGAAAGCACTAGAGGATTCATGTGCCTTCATGTCTTCTTTCTCATCTGACCCCAATACTTTCCTGGCACACACACTCATATAATTTGACACATCACTGACCCATGTCACATCTGCAGCCAGGGCCATCAGGACAAGTTGTAGTCATGTCCTCATTGGCAAAGTGGGAAATCGAAGAGATCTCCTGATTTCTCTCTCTAAAATGGGCATCTCCAGAAAAAGAAGATAAGAAAACCCTCTTCATGCAGGGGGAAATGCAGATGTTCCTAAAAGCAATACAAATGTGTCTCTCTTTCAATGAAGTGAAGGACATGACAGCCAAGGTTGTGGGGAGGAACCTGAGAAGACACTGCCCTGTATCTTGCCTTTCCCTGTCAGGGCTCCCACATTTAATACAAAATGTGTCAAAAATTTTTGGTTGCCACGAGCAACAGTTGCACACTTCCTGCAGCACTCAGAAGCAACAGGCAGGGCAGAGAGGGGCAGGGGGCTGAGGAGGGGAAGTTTGTGGGGGCTGCCGTAGCTCAGATGGAGAGGGGAGGAAGGCTGGATGCTCCCAATTGCAGTCTCCTTCAGATTCCTGCTTTCAGGCTGAGCCTGCTGCTCTGCCTATTGGTTTTAAGACAGCTACATCCTGCTGCTGGCAACTGCTCCCAGAAGGAACAAGAGAGAAGATGCACCAACGAACTGCCTTCTTGGAAGGCTTCATTGTTCCCAGTCATTACATGTCTACTAATCCCAGAAGTTTATGAGTCATGGGCAGATACCTGGGGAGTGACTTAAATATTCCATGGAAGCCACAGTGAAGCCATTGGCAACAGCTCTAGTGATTTTCTCCCTGCCTTCCTGGTGCCTGGCTTGCACCAGAGGAGGAGGAGCCTCATTTTTCTTTAAAAGGAGGAAAGGAAAGGTTGCAAAGTCTCTGGATTGTATAGTGCCAGGAAAAACCTGAAAATTTTACCTAGATGGTTTACAAGTACTGCATAAAGAACCCAAAATCCTGCAGGCAGGTAAGTAAAAATGACTCTTCTCATGAGCCCTGTGGGGCTGACTTCTGGTTCTCTAAGGTCTGGGGCTAGCAGTGCTTAAGAGGCCCTGTTGATGCTGCTCTTCCCTCATGTTGCCATGCTGGGGGGTTGGTGAGCTGTGCTCAACACCACCTCTTCACTGACAATGGTGTTCAGCTAAGAACTTCGCTGTGGTTTGGTTCATTTCTCAACACTGCTCCCTTTGCTGATATCAAGCACGCACACTTACAGACTTTCCTTTCTACCTTGAAAGAGGCACACCCTTCATAACATTTGGAGAAATATAATGGCAGCAGAAGACACAAGGAATACACTCACTTAAAGGTGTCCTGCATCTACTTTCTCATAAGAGATAGCTCATATAGTGATACACCAAATATAGTCAAACCTTCCTTATAATAAGAACATTTTTGTACTAAATAATAATATCAGCATTTGTGCATTAGGTAGAGAATATTCCCTTTCACATATTTTAGTATAAAAGCAAACAGAATGATTGGGGGGGATAATACAAATAGAACTGCCAAGCAGACTGGCCCAGAGGTAAGTAGCTGAACAAATTGGTGTTTAGACCTGTAAGTTCTGCTAGTAAATGCAAAATTTGCCACTGTGGCAAAACACTAAAGCTACAAAAGACACTCAACTAGTCTGCTCTTCATTACCATCTGGTGGTTGTTGCATGGAGTGGCATTACTCCCATCTCAACGTTACTGAGGAAAAATTTCATATCCTCAGAAAGAAAAGGAAAGTAGCAGCAGTGGGCAGCACAAGGCAGGTGGTTTTGTTTTATAGGCATCAATAAAAAGGCATCAGGCAAAGAAAACAGTGAAATGATGAGCAGGTAGAAAAGAGAAAAAATTAAGCACTTCTTTCAAGTATTTTGAGGTATACCTTAGTATCATTTGCAAGGAGCTGAGAACTGCTTGGGATGCACAGTGTGCTGTTCCCTCCTGCTGACAGCAGTGGCTGCTAAGACCATTTGACAAGATAAGATATTTGTTAGCTGCTTTCCATAACTAGTTCCCAGATCTTCACTACTCTCCCAGAGAGGCATTTTACAGTGGTAGCCTAGCAGGAGGCCATGTCCTCAGTGGCAAGCAAGAGGGATCTAATCCCATTCTAAAGCAACATGGGGAGCTAGCTCACCTCTTGCACAGTGAATAGTCTCTGTATAGTCTCTGTATATCCACTGTATAGTCTCTACCCCTTCCCCTTCCTACACAAAGGGAAATTGCAGTGTAATTCAGCTTGGAAGTGACTTTTAGAAGTCATTGGTCCAAACTTCTCAAAGCACAGCCAGCCTTGTAGTAAGCCCAAGTAGGTCCAGGGCCTCTGAGGAGTTCCTCACCCTTTTCAATCTTCCTGGATTATTTCTTATCCTTGGAGTATTTCTTATGAAGGGAGGGTACTTCTTTCACTCCTATACAGAGTGAAAGAAGTACAATAATTGACAAAGTGCAACACCCTTTTGCTTTTACCCAAGAGTATGAATCAACAGGTAATTGATATGCAGTGACAAGTCCTCTCTAAATAGTTTACAACAGTACCAATATGAACTCCGGGACACAGTCACAGAGTGTGCTAGTTTGTTCACACCATGGGGTGGATCCAGTCCAGCTGCAGTATTTCATGTCTTAAGTACTAGATTGAATTTTTCAAGAATGGCATGAAAACAATCATTATTGTAATTATAAAATTCACAGGGCACAATGCACTTAAAAACAGAAATATTATGATACCTTGGATCTTTTCTCAGCTCTGCCATTGAATTCTGTAGCCTTGGATAAGTCATTTAGGCCAAATCTTCTAACAAGGGTAGTTCAGTCTGCATGCATCAATTTATACATAAGACTGACACAGACCTTGTGGAGGTGAATACCCAAATCTGCATTTAAAATTTTCATCCCCACACCTCCATGTCTGAATTTCCTGTTCTTCAAAATTTAGAAAAGCCTTCTATATTTGTAGGGATATTTGAAGGCATTAATTAGTTCAAATGCACACAGGGATTTTAAAATGTTTAGAAATACTAAGTATTATTACCAAATAGGTCAGTATTTAACCAATGCCCGTGTCCTTAGTAGTTTAGACATTTTGTCAACTTCGAGTCTTATTTCAGATGTTTAATACCTAATCAGCTTTCTAAATATTTCTCTGCTGGACACAGATATGAGAGTACATGAGATTAACACTCTGAGAAAAACCCTGTCTTTGGGAACAGGCCTTCACCATCACCTCTTAGCCCACTCAGACATGACAAATGAAGACTTCCACTTCTAACGGTGAAAATGATTGGGTGGAAAATCCAAGGGACAAAAAGGAAGCTGAATATTTAACAGAGAAAAATACACAATTCCAGGAGGCAGAATTCACAGGATGAATGGTTTTTAGAGGATGGATAAGGTGTTCTTGCTGCCTTATTAACCCAAAGCTATATGTGATCTTTTCTTTACCCAAGAAGTAAAAACCTTCCTTGACTTATGTATGGTTTATATACTAGGGTCGTTTAGGACCTGCTCCAAAACTCACTGAAGTAAACAAAAACCCTGCCACCTATGTGGGTGATTCTGGATCAGAACAAGATACCATTTTTCATTCTGAGATCCTTATTTATTATAGTATTGGAATTTTCTCTATATTTAAAATACTTTGTTTTCTTATAGCTTCATAATTTCAGTTTAATCCCCTTATACAAATTTTCTAATTCTTCAGTTTCCTTTCTGACTACAGGCAGGCAACATTTTGCTTTCTGAAAGGGTGGTGAAAAGGAATTTGACTTGTCTGCCACTCACATGGCCTAGCACCTCTCACTAAAACACATTTTGCACATTTTCTGAAATTAAAACCTTGATAATGTCCTGAGCTGAAGTAAAAATTAAGCTTTAATATACCAGGTGAAGGGAGAGAAACACTCTGAATCAAAGAACAAGCCACGTAAGGAGACACTGAGACAATGGAAGACACAACAAAGAAGTTGAGAATAAGAGAAGTCAAATCATGCGAAAGATTGCTAAACCAAACCTTACAGTAGGAAAAGATGAGAGAAAAAGGTTTCCAAATCATTAATATATTAATATTTGTTCTTTTGGCCTCTTCTGCACACAAAACTAAATCTTCTTTCAACCTCTATTCAATCCTGTCCCAAAATGGTACTGAAAACTGTCTGAAGCTAATACTGACATCACACAAATGCTTGATGCTGCTCAAGAGAAGCTCAAGGGAACACGGGGATGCTCCTGCATCCCTTATCTCACCTTTTACTGCTTCCTGAGCTTTAACATGCTGCTCATTGCTCCAAAAGAGAAGACACGATGGTTTCACCCTCTGAGCTGAGGGTTTGAAGGCAGCCATTAAAAGTTCAGTCTTTTCCAAAATGTATGAGCAGTGAATAAAGCAACACTCCATGCTGTTGAACCATTCCTCCTGAACATCTCTTCTAAGAGAAGTTATCCATGGGAGCATCCTTGTGCCCCTGTGCCTGCCACTGCAGTGGGAAGAGATACAAATGGGGGTTGGAAAACCACTAAAGCATCCCAGTTCTGTGATCTGGCTGAGGAACATCTTTGCCAATTATCTGCTTCTGTGTCCAATTTCTTTTTTTCTTTGAATTCTTAACTTTGCACTTATTTTAGCCTTTATTTTAAGGTTCTTTTTCAACTAGCTAAAAGCAGCTAAATGACAGGGCACAATCCATTTCTCAGTACATGGACCGCTTCCAGTGACTGCTGCCAGCCCACACAACATACATAAATCATGGATTTTAGACCTGAACCCCTACATCACTTAAAGAGAGAAGTAAAATTACTTGTTGTCTTACACTTCCCTGATGACAAAGTGACTCCCAGCAGAAGAGATTCACACGTGCTCTTTATTTCAGCAAGCCAGAAGCATCTGTCTCACTCTTCAAATGTGTTCCTAAGACAAGAAAGGAGTGTGCAAGCAGCTGGTGTGTAGGACTATTGCATTTGTTAGAGTCATGCCCACTTTGTTTTCTCCTAGCGTAGGTATGACTGTGCATGGTGGTACCTAATGCTGTCATTTTCATGGCTGTAAGTTGACAACAGAATTCCAAGGGAATTTGCCATCATCGAAGAAAGCAGCTTGCAAGTTTTCAGTCTGGCAGGTTTTATTGTTATATTTTGCTTTTTCCATAAAACTCACTCTTAAATGTGAGAGGTGTCATATTTGTAAACATATTCTTGAAATACAATGCAAATTTGTCTTATTGTCACCTCCATCTTTGGAAGCAGCAGACAACCTTGATCATGAGTGGAAATATAAAATGCCTACCTTTCATGAGGCAGATGCAACAGCAAGATAAAGAACTGCTTCTATTTCTGATGCCCATTCTTGGCTCTGTTCAAGCTTTTCCTTTTTAGGGTTTTAACATACATTTATTAAATATATATAATTCACAACCTACATATTGTTAAAAAACAGGTACTATAAAATCTCAATCAAAATGTCTGTTTCCTTTCTTACTGAATTTGGCTCTTTGAGGAGTATGTGATTTGGAGTCTGGGTCTTCAGTGCAGTAAGATTAATTTTGGGTAGATTTGATTTTAAAACTGGAAGTGGTGGCCAATAGAAAAGACCTGTGTTCAGCACCAGCTTTCATCACAAATCAGATTTAAGTCAAACCCCAAAATTTCTTATGTAAAACTAGCTTGAGGAACAACTAGCCAGGATCTTCAACCTTCTCAGCAATATAATACACCAAATAAGGAGAGGCTACGGGAGATTGAAAAGGAACTGGAATTACCATTTCTATGGAAGAATTATAAACCAGAAGTAGAGGCAGAAAGCAATGTTACCACCCTTTAAGTCCACAAAATACTTGGAACTAGAAGGGGAAGCTGAGTAGCCTACCTCCTGCTCAACTGCAGAGCCAAGCTCACTTTCTTCTCTGAGATGCATTAACCTCAAAGATAGACCAGGTTGCTTAGGAGTATTTTTTAATTCAAAACTTCTTGAGAGTATATAATGCAAAAATGTATATTTTCTCAAAGAAAATTTCATTTTGATCCAGTTTTTACTTGGTTCTTCCTGAGAAAGGAACTCTCTGAGCTACACAGTTATGGAACATATCTCCAGAGAAATTGCATATGTGACTAAATTCAGCCATTCTATCCCCCTATTGCTAGAAGAAAACAAGCTAGGCTCTTATTTACGACTCACATTCACAAGTGTTTGTAGTGAGTGCATCACATCACTGAAATGGGAGAAAGAGACACATTGCATTCTTGTGGCTCTGTGTGGTAAAATGCTTGTGAGTATGAGAATACTATTCATAACCTGATAATTTTAATAAGGATTTGCAGTGAGCTGCTTCAGGAAACAATGGAAAGGCAAATCTGGGTTAAATTAATCCATTTATCAGAAAAATAATTTTTGAGCCATTCAGCTAACAGTGCTTTTATTCTTATGCCAAAAAAAAAAAAAAAGGGCAAAAAATAGCCTTTACAAATGAAGACAGGAGCTGGCCTAAAAAATATAGAAGCAAAGTTCTCAATCCTGCAAATGTAAAAGCACCTTGCCACAGTATGCATCAGCCTCTTAAAACCAAGGTAGCTGCTTGTAATCAAAATGTGTACATATGCTCAGTTTCTCCAGTTTAAAACATGAGCTGTTTACTCTTTCTGTCCTGCTTCTGACATATTCCACTACTGTAAAAACTCAAATTTAGGAGCTGTATAAAAGGAAGTATCTGAAGTACCTTTAAAGAAAAATCAAAATAGTCTTTCATATTTCTCTGTTTTTTAAATACCTCCTTAAAACCAGCTTCTGCAGTGCTGCCGTCAACTGCCTTCCTTTTTCCAACACTTCAGATGACCAGCTCCTTGTAGTTAATATGTCCATACAAACTATACAAATGCATGCAGACTAACTGCTGCCTTCACCTTCTTCATGTCTGTCTGAACACTTGTGTCTTGTCTAGCCTTATTTACCCTGAATGATTTGTTCTCTGAAACTAAAATTGTCTTTTTGTATAATCTCTATAGCAACTGGCACAAAGACCTTACTCTTTAGCCCCTACTACTTCTCTTGAGCCAGAATCAGAGGCTGAAGGAGCTTCTGAATCTTTCACAGCTGGGATGAAGGACTTTGAAGCAAGGTTGTTTCCCATAGGTGGTGAGGAGGGAGGGCAAAGAAAATGTGCTGCTCTACGGTTTTCTGTCATTAGGGGTGCAGTACTGGGCATGCACATCTTGAGAGGAAACAAATTCTCTAAGGTAAGAATGGATGTTGAACGGTGGTCTAGACAAAAAGCTGGGAAATCTAAAAAGGGATTTCAAATGAGTAGTACATATGTTTAGCTGACATGATTAAAAGACTCACTAAATTATCCTGGCTATAATTATTACAGGACAAAATCCTATAACTCATATACTCTCATTTTGAATATTAAAAGTGAGTAACTGATTCACACTTTTGATATTTACTACTAATTCCTTAAAATAACTCTCCTAAGCATTTTACAATCCTTTAAAACAAAGTAGAATATGCACTGTAGAAAGACCTTAATTGCTCTTTACAGGGTATAAAGAGAGGGATGAAAATAGAGCACAAAGAGGAACCTTTTTCTTTCCTGAGATAAGAGTGAGGGCTTGCTGAGAGACCCAAAGGAAAGGGAGACAGGTGTGAGGGTGAGGTGATCTCCTCAGTGTGCAGCAGTCCCACACTGCCTACAGATCCCAGGATAAAGCACGAGTTCAGCATGGCAGTCCTCAGCTCTTGTCGATCACTTGCACAGCTTTGCTGCTGCACTGAAATCCCCAAGGCACACTAAAAGTACTTCCAGCTTGCAGTTTTCTGTCATTTGAGAAGATGGCTCACAAGCTCTACTTGACTCGAGGGATTGCTGTAGTTACAAAACAACAATAGCACTATCACTAAGCAGATGAAATAAGTGACCTATTTCATTACCTGCCTCTTTATGTATAAATATGAACAAGATTTGTTTTTTACCTGCCCAGGTAGTCATTTCACAATTTCAAGGTTTCACTTCATAGTTTTCAAACCCAACCATTCATCTTAATGGTTAAAAAAATTGATCTAAAATTTTGAATTTATATAATTTATATAATTACTGCAAAATGTCGCCTGCTCTGTGCCAATTAAAAAAAAATGTGTACCCATCCTAATTCTCATTTTTCTTTCAACTGTGTATGTAGTATGAAAAATCCACACAGCAGTTCCAATTGGGCACATCTAGGAGTATCCAGTGTCTGCAAGTCCCTATTTGCACTTTCTCAAAACCTGTCAATATCACAATTACCACCTCCACATACAAAGATTACACTATGAGGGGCACAGCTCCCCATTTGTTTTGAGCAGAAGCACAGAGACACCTTCTTTCATTCTACTTTTAAGAAGGCACAAAATATCAGTAGAGAGAGATTGAATAGTCATAATGTTTACATTTTCTCCCTTTATTTCTTTGAAACTTGTGGTCTAAACCCAGACACCTGCCTACGAGCTTATCTAGTGGGACACAGAAAGAATTTGCAAATTTCCCTCTTTTTGAGTAATCTTGCTTTTTTTTTTTTTTTTTTTTGAATTAGCCAACACTATCTGAGCAGGACATTATCTTCATATGATGTGCACTTTCTGGTGCCAAATTAAAATGAGCAGTGCAAAAAAGGTATTTAGTAAAGTGGAAACATCAATTTCTGTAAGAAAAAAAGATGCCATCCTGAAAGATTAAACATAATGAAGGTAAAAAATGAACATGCATTTCATTATAGATTCTGCATCATGCTTTATGATTATATTATTTGTCTTGCTTCTAGTAAGTACTTGACATGCCTTAGAATATGAAAAAAAGGTCATGGTTAATATGATAAAACTAGTGGATTTCAATTGGTTTAGTTTATTATTGCTTACATATGTTGAACAAATATGAAATTATTCCCTGACCAAAAGGTCTGCCTTGTCTAACAAAGACCAGAAAATATATTTTTAAAATCTTATGTACAAGTTGTATTTCTATCTCATGGACCCTGTACATACCAATCCCAGACTAGTAATGATTGGGAAAGAAACTTGGCACTATCATTAGCAAGAATTTCAAGGTTTTGAACAACAGTATGAGGAAATAAGCAATTAATAAAAGACCATAGGAGCAGAAATTGAAGCCACCACAGGTATTTGAAGACCAAACTGGGCTTGGTACAATGGGGTTACAGCTCTCATAGGCTGTGAGCTGACCACATGCCACCTCAGCACGCTGCTGGGGTCACTAAGCAGCACACATGGGTCAGGGTGGTAGCTCTGCCATGGGAGCTCAATTCACTGACAGAGTGGACAGGAAAGGTAATAGCAATAGAAATACTTAATTATTTCTGTAAAGGTAGAAATTTCCATGCAGAGGACATGCACTTTTCTTGGTATAGCACCTGTGTTATATCCAGTCTTATTTAAAAACCACAGATTTATAACTCATATTTCAGAGGTGAGAGAACTAAAAATATTGAAAACTAGTGTCAAAACTCTGCAGATTAAACTCCTAGAATTTTGGACACTGAGCAGCCTGGTTTCCAAAAGTGCAAATTAGCCATCTACTTAGTTGCCTATATTCTGGGGTGCTCAGCAAATTCCAAGATGCCCAAAAACCATGTGTAGTACCCACCAGGTTTCACTCAGCCTCGCTGTTTGAGCAAACCCCGTTGGAGTGGATGGAAAGACACACTGCCGCATTTTGAAACGAATTTATTGACTGCAGAAGCAGCTGTCATTTGAAGCACATGACAAAAACAGATCACCAGATGTCTCATCACCTGTATAAGCTTTTAGAAAACATTTGTAAGCAATAGGCATAATATTTGAGTGTTAGCCCCTTCCCCATAGTCATTCATTTTGTATGTCTTTGCTCTTTGCACAAGGTGTGGTTAGCAAGAATTATGTCACATTATCAAAATTACATCAAAATTTTTCCACATCGGTGGCCTGGAAAAGCATACTATATTCTCCTAGAAACAGATGATCTGCAAAGAGAGCAGAACTTCCAAATTCTTAAATAATTGACTACTTCAGCTAGCAACACGTGTGAGAGTGGAAGTCCTGCTGATAATAATGTACCTTTTTAGTCCTGAAAACAATGGAAAACAGGTCTCACACATGTTTCCATCATCCTCCCCATAGGGAAAGAGAAATCCTTCTCACCCCCTCTGCTCTGGCAGCGTAATGCCCTGCAGCTCCTTCTTTGTATGGTTTTTTTAAAAAAACATATAAAGCTCCTTGTTCCCAAGCCCCCAGTAGTGAGGGATTTGTTCAGTATTGTCTCTACACTGCAGGATATTTGTAGTTGTTTCAAAAACCAAGTTTAGAGCCCTCATGTTCCCAGTAAACAAGCTGTACAAAATGGAGTTGAATTTCAACAGTTTGGGTCTTATTTTTGGGATGTTCAGTGGAGGAAGCTCAAGGCTGGTGTCCAGAAGCCAGGACAGCTTGGTTGGGAGAGCTCTCAGAGGAACCAGCTTGCCCATAGAACATCCTCATCCTCCTGGAAGTACATTTGCTGGGCTGAGGCATCCCTGATTGCAGGAGACCTGCATGACAGGCTTTGCTCATGCTTTCTCAGACCAGACCAGAAATTCACCTAAAACAGTTCAACCATTATTGGGCATTCAGTCCAGGGCCCAGACTACAGCTCATCTGAACTAAAGCTGCCCTGAAATGTGCAGTAGATTAAGAATTCTAATAGAAAAAAACCCTGCACTTATGCCTCAAGACAGATTTTGGCAAGCCATGGAGAGCAGTGGTCTCCATTAAATACAGGCATAATTGAGTTTCACACGGCTTATGACAAAGCTAAATGTAATGCTGTATACCATCAAGAAGTAAAATATATAGCTGTATGGTAAATCCTAATTCAGAAGAACCAGGTAACTTTATGATGGCTGTGTGGGATACAATTCTAATTAAAGATACTATTTGGCTATTTAGCAGAGGTAGGATTTCTTTTTTTTAAAGCACCCTACACAAGCCACACCAATTATAATTGTACAAAACTCTTTCAAACAGCAGTCCTGAAGTACTCTCAAGTTGAGCTGGAGGTCATATTTTTCAGCAGCTAATTACTGAACTAGGAGGAAAAGAAAGAAATATAAAACTCCTAAAAGAAAATCGAAAATATTTATTATATACTGTTACAAAGAACTGATAAAATAATTATTTTCATAAATTTGTACACTTGTGGTTGGAGAAAGCAGATGTGAGATTAAGGACTCCCATAGTAATCTATCAGGAAGCATGTTGGGCTCCTTCTCCAAAAGGGACAAATTTTCATAGAAAAATACATTGTTCAAAAATTTGATCCAAAAGCTGCTCAAAACTATTGCTAGAATGTGTGTCACAAACGATATCAATATTCCAGCATTTTTCAAATATCGTGGCGTATTTTAGCTACAAGAAACATCACCAAGTCTGCCATTTCTCAGAAACAAGTCTGCATGACGCTGTAGCAGACTCAGAAGCATCCAATACGTATCCCAAGGGCACCGCACGCAGGACTGTGAAGCGCACAGAGGAGATGGGCTGAACCTGAAAGGGATAAATGTTAATTCTGCTGCGCTACGGTGCAGTGAAAGCGAGCGGCACCGGCAAAGTCATGAACTATGCACAGGGCTCCGATCAGTCACTGTGTAACGATGCACAAGAAAGGTCAGGTTACATTACAGCATCCATTCCGAGAGTCTTAAAAAAGAAGCTGTAACGCAAGATCAGTTACATTGGTTAAAACACTGGAACTCCAGATCAGTTTCCCGGGGCACCGCGGGTACTGCTGCGGGAGCGCCGAGCGCTCCGCTGCCCTCAAGCCTTCGCCGCTCGCCAAAAGGCGACCTGCAGCAAAACGTGCTATTGCTGTCCGAATGGCCGTGCCCCTTTCACTTCACGGCTAACATAACATCGAGGGGAAATTTCACGCCGAAGCTCCCTCAACAATCATTCACTGTCTCTTGACGAGAAGCCGGCGCTCCAGCGAGGGGGATTGCGCCCGGCAGTGGCAGCCCCTTCCCCTCGGCAGTTCGGGGGTTAGGGTCCCGCTGTGCCCCGCCAGCCGCGGGGCCCCGCCACCCTCACGGCTGCCGCGGTACCTGTTCCGGCGCCGCGCCCTCGGGCCCCGCTCCCTCAGCAGCCCGCGGCGGGCGCGGCCCGGCCGGGCCCGGGCGGCCGGGGCGGGCAGAGGGGCAGCCCGGGGCCGCGGCGCTCCGCTCCGCGCATGCGTCCCGCTCTCGGGAATTGGCTCTCCTCGCCTGTCCTCACCAAGTTCCAGTCCGCGGCTCGTCCCCCGTGAGGCGGCGGCCGGGATGGGGGCGGCTGCGAGGCGGGCCGGCCCGCGGGCGCTGCTGCTGCCGCTGGCGCTGGCCGTGGCGTGCGCGGCGCGCAGGTGAGCGCCGCCGGGCTGCGGACGGAGGCAGGGAGACAGGCGGGCGCGGGGCTGCCCGGCCGCCTCCTTAACCCGCTTGTGCTTCTTCCCGCAGCGCCGACGGGCCCAGCAACATGTCCTACGTGAAGGAGACTGTGGACAGGCTGCTCCAAGGCTACGACATCCGCCTCCGCCCGGACTTCGGAGGTGAGGCGCCCGCGGCCCCCGACCCACGCCCCGGTCTCCCAGGTGCGCTAACACCGCCTCCCGCTTCCCCCGCAGGTCCGCCCGTGGATGTGGGCATGCGGATAGAGATCGCCAGCATCGACGTGGTCTCGGAAGTCAACATGGTGAGTGACCCTCGGGCCGGAGCCCACGGCGCCCCGCAATGCGAGCGGCCGGGAGCCCGGCTGCGCGGGGATGCGCGTACCGAGCCACTGCGATTGCCGCAAAACAACCGAACACGTCGCAGTTGCTAGGAAAAGTTATTTGCGTTTTTGGGATGATGTTGGCATGCCTGTGGTGGCACTTCAGAAGAGCTCCCTGTCCCGGTCAGAATACCTGCTGCAGGTTTGAGGTTCTGCGTCCCTCTTGCCCTGGTTTGCCCTTTGCGTAGTCAGCAGCTGCCGTCGGAAATGCTGGAGTTTCTTGAACTGTAGCAGCAGATGGCCAGGTGTGCGTGTTTTCATGTTAAATTATTCAAAGAGTTAGACAGTTCACTTTGCATGCTAGTAGCCTTGAGTAAAAGGTGCAAAGAGAAAATAAGGACTTCTAGAAAATGCTTTCTTTCTTGTAGAAGGGGAAAAAATAACAACACTGCAGAATAAGTACATAAGGATGCTTCCTGCTATCAAAATCAGAAGTCTCGTAGCTACAGGTGTGAAACATACTGCGTTTGATTTCAGTTCTCCTGCAGGAAGGAATGCTAATAGGCAAGCAGGTTTAAAGAGCAAAAATGTGACTTTAGTGCCAGCCTCCTTTGACAGCCTTTTCCCAGAAGAAGACAATGAATCAGTTGCAAGTTTGAACGTTGTACAAAATCATGTTGAATTAGTCAGCATCATGGGCATTTTGCTCTCACTCTCTTTTCTTGTGTTTGATCTCACTTGAAAATCTCAGTTGCTTTCTGTACATAAGGGAACACCTACTTAGTTAAAAGAAGATTATAAACCCTACATTTCCATCCTGATCAGCTGTTTGTTTCACTGGGTGATATTTGCCTGTTAGAATTAATTTACCCAAAGGTGGGGATTTTTTCCTTGGTGTATTAGTTAATAGCTGCCATGCAAACAATCTCTTCATTGATTTTTTTTGTTTTACTTTCATGCTTAGTTTTTTTTTCTGTTGTTTGTTATATGTATCACAGGTTCTGTTTGTGTGCTACTGTTCTATTTGCTTATGAATATGCATGGTAGAGTGGGGAGGAAACAGAATTTGTCATGTTGTGTATAGCATACCAAGGTCTGCTGACAAAGACAGCATTTTGCAAGTTTCAGCTCCTGGTTTTCCTGTTCCTGTATTGTACTTCCAGGGAGGAGCATGGTGCAGACCACACAAATAAGGCAGAGGAAACAGAACACAGATCTTATCAAAATAGTCAAAGAACAAATCTATTCCAACTCCAAGCTATTTCTGTGACACTGTAGTGGGATTGCTGCTTTCACATCTGGAAAAAGCCAAACGGAGCAAAGCACAAAAACACCTGTTCTGAAAAGTCCAAAACTTATCTTGTAAAGTCTCAACACCTGAAATACTGTTAATCTGTAGGGGGTGGGTGTGACAGTTTCCAGTGGCAATCTCACAGGGATTGTCACCAGCTCACAGCACTTCTTAGTTGCCTCCTGTACCCATCAAAGCTTCCTCTCCATTCCAGCACTTGAAAATCCTCTGGGAAAGAGAAGTAATATGCTAAATGAAGTTTTTATATAATCTCTGTGTGTAGGGGGCAGCTTGACTAAAACTGGTCAAAAAGTAATAAAATGTTTTCATTTCATAAAATGCCACATCTCACAGTGGAAGGAAGCAACTGGTCCCAACTGTAGCTGTAGCCATTCCTGAATGCAAAATATGGAGTCTCCATTCTGAATCAGTTTAAAAGGGCTTAGATATCACAAATGCTACCTGTACATACCCATATCTGGTGTTCTGTGTTGCAAGGTCTTTATGGTGTTGCTAGAGATTGTCTGCCTGGTTTTGGACAGTGATCAGTAATTTCATCCATCATTGCAAAAACAAGGTGGTTGATATCTTGGCATAAGAAGAAAAGGTTTTTTACCTAGTAAAATAATGCTTTCTTCTGGTACTTTTTTTATTTCTGAGAAATCATAGCCTTGAGATGCTTAATGTTGCAGTCACATGTAAGTCACAGAATCACAGAAGTTCAAGGCTGGAAGAGACCTATAAGATCATCAAGTCCAGCCGATGTTCTAACTGTTCAACTAGATCATGGCAGCAAGTGCCACATCCAGTCTTTTTTTGAATTCTTCAAGGGATGATGACTCCACCACCTCACTGGGGAAATGATTCCAGTATCTGACTGTAAGTCATTAATCTTCTTTTACTTTAAACTCAGTCTTATAGATTTTTTTAAAATTTATTTAGTAAAAACTACGGTTCTGTGGCTTCAGAGCCAGAAATGTTTTTCAAAAGATTTAAGTTTATAGTGTCCTCTGGCAATAGGGCAGTTTTGTTGCTGAAGGCATAGGAGTAAGGAGGTCAATACATCATGTGAGGTCCTCCTGACAAGAGGGTCTGGTTGGATCCCCCAGAGTTCAATCAGTCTCACCCTAGCAGTATTTGAGGGAATTGTCTTATCCCTTGGCTTCGCTCAGGAACATGAAAACTTATGTCTAGAGTGATAGAGGCACACATTTCCAGTCATGGTGCCCACAGAGTTATTTTGTGTTCCAGTCTCAATGCATAAATAAGAGTAAATATTGTATATAGAGAGAGAGAGGGAGAGAGAGAGAGGATGTGCTCTCCTTTGGTGTGTTAGGTGGGACATGGTCATGTAGACTGTCTGCCATGTCAATGGGGTGATTTGTATGTCCAAGTAGATCCAGTCCTTGGGTAAAATGTTGAGATATAGGCAATAGAATTATTTTGAATTCTGCAAGCACCAATAGTAGTTGTCTTTTCCAGCAGCTTGGCTGGTTGAAGTGGCTTGTTCTAATCTGTGAGACTATTGTAAAATTACTCAGTTAATGAAGCAAGACTTGCACAGTCTTGAAGTCAACTGTTCTAGTTTTTCTCCCTTACTACTCAGTCCTCATCTTCTCAGCTCATTAAATAGCATTATTTTATACCTGCTTGGTAGTTCAGTAATACTGTGGTGAGCTGTCATACCAGCTTTTACAGAAAGATTATTTGAAATGCTCATTCTTATGACTCTCCCATTTGACATCAGATATGTTGTCTTATGTTGATTTTTGCAGGTAATAATCTGAAGAGCTTGTCAGACAACAAACAAGCAGGAGAAGTAGAATGTAAACATCCTAGTTACCATTGCCTGTTTCTAACCATGCTTCCTCCCTAATGTACCATGAGATAAGTTTTAGTTCAGTTTTCCATCTGATTTTCACAGCCTTGCTGTGGTAAGTGCAAGCATTACCTTCCAAAGGCAAATGGTGACCTTTCTCCGTGTCTCAGTTAATGACTGTTGAGCTAATTTTCATTCATGACAGAGCTCCATAAGTATAATAGACATTTACATGAATATAGAGTTCATTAAAACCATGCTATGACTAGATCTATTGAGCTGCTGTGGTGTCTGGTTCACTCTGATGCCTTTATGTGGTTGGCAGAAGGTGCTGCTTGTACATCAAGAATAAACATGGGCAGAATGATTGGCAGTAATTAGTGTCATGCTTCAGGGCAAGCAAACTAATAATGTATTTCTCTATCTACTAAGAAACAGTCAAGAGAAGTAACTGGACTCAGAAAAAACTGACACGCAGTAATGTTATAATTTTCTCTAAAATGTGTTTCTTACTGACGTAAAGGTGGTCAAATCTTTATAATGAGCAAAAAGATGTCATGTGCATGTCCTAAAGTTTAAAAAAATGTATATGATAAAAAACCTTTTATAGAGTAGTTATAAAAAGATGCCAAAGAGGAAAGAAAAAAAAGGAAAAAAATCCCTTTATTTTATATTGGGAACGCTGTTCTTGACCTGCCATACTGATCTTACACTGATGATGATGTAATTTCTGGGATCACAGACTGAAGGTTTCATGTCTCAGCAAAAAGAGGTAAATAAAATCATGGGAAGAATGTATAATTTTTTAGCTTCTCTAAAATTGTATTCAAGGCTCTTACATTTATCTGATCTCCCAAATGAGCCACAAATCTTGCAGAGATTAGTTTATTTAACATTCCAACCTGTTGGGTAATGTCTTTTATAAATTTGAAAGAATTTATATAGCTTAAACCACTGACTTTTTGTATACTTTTTGTAAAGTGGATAATTAAATAAGCAACTGCATAAACGTATATGTATGTATATATATATATATATATATACACACACACACATATATATATATATATATATATGGTTTTCCAGTTTGCCACAGAAGCATCCAGGGCCTAGAAGAGCAAAGGCCTTCCCCTTACTTTAGGGTTGATGTTAGCCCAGGTGGCTGTGGCATCCTGCAGTGGTAGATGTTTAGCCAAGAGGATCTGAATCTGTGGGCTTTAACCCTTGAGCTGGGTAATGCTTAGAACCAAGGCACTGAAAGTTTGACCATTAATCCTGGCAGGCCACTGCTCGTGCATTAGATCCCAGCTCCAGAAATGGTAGAAGGACTTTATGTACATGGAGGTTATCTTAAGACACTTTTTGCAGATTGAGAAAGACAAGCGGTGTTTACTGGAGTAGCCAGAATTTCACACATCCTATTCCTCTTTCCTGTCTTAATTAGGTATCTGAGAATTTAGCATGGTGGCTGTTGTGAATCTCAACATAGGAAATAAATCCTGGGAACCAAATTGGCATTATGAGCCCCATCTCATGCTCTTTGCATCACAGCAGCCAAGTCTCATTTTTTGTAATTGTAAGTCTGGTTTATCTAGAACTAAAATGTCAAAAATTCCTTTAGCCCCAGCCAGTGTGGAAACACAAATGATAATAAATGGTCCTTGGTCTAAATATATTTACCAGAAGATGTTAATATTAAACTAATTAGATTAAACTTATTTTTTTTCTGGAAAGTCATAAAGCCTAATAATTATTAATGAAAATTTACTTAGCAGTAGTGCAGAAGAAGAAAGGAGAAATACTTTTTTGTTATATAGCAACTGTCCTAAAGAGCATGAAGGAGATGCAGAGACACTTCAATATTAATAAGAATGTTCAGTAACTGATTTTATTTTTTTTCAGCAAATATGGAAAAACTAATCAAGTAATAATACATAAAGGCCAGATCATTTCATCACTGTCTGTTCCAAACAGGAGTAATTATATTAGAAAGTGAAATGTGGAATGAATGTAGAAATGGGCAGCTTGGGGTTAAATGACTGGGTCACTGTTAGTGGATGTTTTGTTGGATCGTTTTCAATTTGACAAGAATAAGCATTTATTCAACAAAATTGATAAACAAGCAAAACTTATAAAGCAATAATGTGAATGTTGTCTCATATGATCCAGAAATCTGATATATCATATTTTTTTAAATCTCGAACAAAATTGAGACCAGCTTCAGGGTTGATATAAGCTGTAGTCCACATTTTCCTTTAGGCTGACAGGTACAATACTTTTCTGATTTAAAGGCTTAGACAAAATAGCTGTGAATGCCCTTTAGAAAATATGTATTTCTTTTGTCTAATGTTAAACTCACAGTTCCCCTCAAATGCAACTCTCCTGACTCCCACAATAGAGAGTTAATCATATCATAATGGTGCCTATGAAATTAAAGGAGTGACACCCTCTCCTTTAGTAATGGAACCTTTAGCACCCAGTCTGAGGTGTGTAGGATTTCATTAAATAAGGGGTATGCCTGTAAAGAGATAGGCTTTTTAGTTATGTGGAAGGGAAAATGAAAGGATTTCCCTGGCACTGCCTGTTTAGTGTACGTGCATCGGACAACATGGTTGTGGTGTGACTGCTGGAAACATCCAGCTGGGGATCTGTTATTGTGCACAAATCCTACAGTTCAGTGGTACAGACCTTTGGAAACATTCACAGTGCCAAGTCATTGTGTAGTAATGGAACACAAATTATTAATTCAAAAAGACCTATTCTCCTAAGTTAACTTCTTTCTAAAAAATGAAAAATAAATCCATAAAATTAAATTTCATGCTTCTTTTCTCGTGTGCAGCGCAGGACAAGTGGTTATTTAAAAGCTTTCACATTTTCCACAATTGCATTTCCCATTTACTTCTGATTTTGGATTTTACATCTGACTTCTGAAAGAGAGTATCAGAACCTTTCAAACTAAGAATTCTTCGCAAGGAAATTCAAGGCATGCATTTCAAATGCCTGCAAAACATAGTCTTTTTTTTTTTTTAAATCAGCTTTACTTTGTACTCTATTGCTTGAAAAGTTCCATACCTCCTCTAGGCCATAATAATTAATTATCTACCAACTGCAGCTCAGTAAAGACCTGAAGCTGAAGCTGTGCAACCAAGAGAGGGAACACTCACACCACTAGCTCACCCTGAGGTTGGAAAAGGGGGGAGAACCTCAGTGGAGGAACAGTGACAACCTGAAAAGCTATTGCCAGAAAGACCTGTTCCTGTTCACAGGATTCCAGGTATTCTGTGACAGCAGCTCAAACTGTTAAATCAAACCCAGAGATTGGCTTTATTTAAAGGTATTCCCAACCGATGTGTTTTGTTGATCACTGTATTCTGAACAGCAGCTGCTTGGGAGAATTCTCAGTAGTTTTTTCTCTCCCATCCATCTTGCTTGTGCTGGACTTTAAAGCATCAGTAAAGGCCAAAAAAATAACTATAAGGTCTTCTGGCAGATGTTGACAAGTAGCCAAGATGGCCACTAGAAAGATTTTATACTTTAATGCTCTTTTAGACTCCTTATTTTCTTCTAGAAAGAGAACCCAGAATCTCAAGGTATGCACTTTCATGCTTGTAGAATTCTCTCACATAGAAAATGCCTGTAACTCTGGCAGTGCTCCAAAAAACATATTAAAATGAAATTATTTCCACCCCAAAGGCTAAACTACTACAAATATGCTCACAAGGAAATTGTTCGTAGGAGTCACTGAATAATCTAGCAGAATAACGCCAGATAATGCAGTTGATTCTTTCTTTAAGTAATAACTGTGTTAAGGTTTACGTGGGATGGAAAATGTAGATCAGATTTCTTGCCTATCAACTTTTAGAATAACCTTGCAAGATTAAATGGTTGCTTTTAGCCAAAGCAGTGTCACACTGGGGTTGGTTTCATCCCCTGTTGGGGCAAATCCTTATTGGTTTATGTCATGAACTAAGGAAAGGTAATTTAAAAGATTCAGAGGCAGCTTCTAGAAAGCTGCATTATTACTCAGACATCCACCTTATAACAAGATTGACTTGTATGGTTTTAAATGCTCACGTTACAGTACATAGTTTCAAAGCACAGATTAATGATTTCAGACTGCCAAACTTAATTAAAGGTTGGAATAAATGTTCTCCATTAAAACTCGTCAATCCGTTTGACTGAGATGGAAGAATTTCAGTCATGTCTTTTTTAATTGCCTGTAGAAAGAACTGAAGAGTTAGCAAAGTTAAAACTGTTGAAACACATAAACGGTGTCTAAATATTATGCAGGATCTTAATCATATTGAAAGAGGAATTAATTTAATTTTGTAGCATAATTGTAACCTCAAGGGTCTCGTAAGTGTAACTGAAGTAACATGAGTAGAAGTCAATGGCATGTAGATGTGTTTGTGCTTGTGTATCTCAGAAGCTTCTGCAAGCCCTAATTACTGCAGTGCACTGCTGCCCCTCCAAGTGGCCTAGATGCTGATAGTCCCATGTTTTCAATGAATATGCTCACCAATAAAATTTCTTACACCACTAAAATGAAGTACATAATATCTCCACCAGCTCAACAGTTTACTCAGCAGCTTGCAGGAGCAGTTCAGCTCTCCAGGTTACATAATTTTTAAACCTTTGTTTCTAATTTTCTGTGTTGTTGCTCTTCAACAGCATGAGAGAGTAACCGAGACTGGAATTATACCCTCCCATCCTGTGTTCTTTGTTATGATTTATCCTTTCCTTAATCAGTGTTTTTTTGTAAACCATTAACTGATCAAAATAATACACTGGTCAAGGAGGGAAATGGATGAGGTTTGGAGGCTTCATTCACATTAGCACATTTCATAGGCAGTGCAGTTTTGTCTCTGGTTTCCTATGAAGGGAACAAAACATGGGATTGACGGCCACCTGTAAATTCTGAAGTTAAATATTAATCTGCAGATGATTCTGACGTATTACTCAAGCAAGCTTATTACCTGGGTTTATTGTGGAACCTCATGGTTTCAATGACTTTTGCACAGTTGCTGTTTGAAAATCCAGGCAACAGTGGTGCTCCAGATCATAGAGAACAAGTAAGTGGAAGAGGTGTTGCTGAGGACAACCTGTTGTGCCAGGGAATAGCATCAGGGCCTGACTGGGCAGGAAAGGACTGCTGGCTCAGCAGGGACCCTGCTGATCTCACTGCTGCTCTGTAGGGCCCATCAGGTCAAGCTGCTGTCATGACAGATGGCTAATTCTTTTCAGATTTGAAACAGCAATAATGTGGTAGATTATTTTTTATAGTTTTATATTTTTTCTATTTAGAACCTCTTGCAATGCAGGCAACATTTTTTATGAATTGCATAGTTTGTTTTTTTTTTTTTTTCCAAGAATGTTTGTGGGGCTAGAAGGAACTTGCAATAAAGCAATTGTTGTGCTGGTATTTTCTCATCTAAGTGATTACAGTAATGAAGAATTCAGCACACTGTTATGGAAAGGAATTTAAAAATATGGAGCTGTGTACTTCAAACATTATGAATCTGTTAAACTCATTAGTATGCATAATTTTGCAATTTTTAGTCCAAAACAATGGAAAGTCAGTATTTCATGTAACTTCCAGTAAACAGAAGTGATCAGTACAACATGTTGCAATATTCAAGAACTCTGGAGCAAGAAGCTGGACAAACTTTATGCAACAGCAAGCCAAATGCAATTTTGAACCAATACACTTTGGTTGAAATACTTTATTAGCTAAGATTTATATTTATCCGTGTGCTCTTGAGTTAAGAAAAATATATTTAACGTCTTGGTAGGGGAAAAGATTGTTCCCATTTATTAGCTGTTCTTTCCCTTCGGAATATCAGCTCCAAATGGCTTCTCTGGAGTACGTGGAGCATTGATGTGCTTGGCTCACCTTGTTCATTGGTTAGGTTCCTCTGAAAACCTGAAGTTGCATCAGTATTGAGTCAAACAAACCTTACTTAAGATGATTATACTTTCCTGCTGTAACTGCATTTTCTTGGAAAAAATTTTGCCAGTAATGTGTAAACTCAAAACAAACTGCTCTGAACACACAGACATCAAGAAAAGACTTTTTAGAAAGCTTAATTTTGCTTCTCAGATGATGCCTCTGAGAAGCAAAATGCAAAAAGGAATGAAAATGAGCAATTGAGAAAAAAACAAGAAGTCTGTTACCCTCGTGGGAATATATTCTCTGTCATTGCAGAATCTTGGTTTGCAGACAGCTTGGTTTTTTTTGAAGCATTTTTACTATTTTCCTGCATCCTAGCTTAGTGTTTAAATTAAGGGTTGGAGCAACCCTCAGTATCAACACAGGCTGGGGGATGAACAGATCAAGAGCAGCCTTTTTGAGAAGGATTTGGGGGTGCTGTTGGGTGACAGGCTGGACTTGACCCAGCCATGTGCACTCAAACCCCTGAGCCAAATGTGTCTGGGCTGCATCCAGAGCAGTGTGGGCAGCAGGGGAGGGAGGGGATTCTGCCCCTCTGCTCTGCTCTGCTCTGCTCTGCTCTGCTCTGCTCTGGTGAGACCCCACTGGGGTTTTGTGTCCAGCTCTGGGGTCCCCAGCACAGGAAGAACATGAATTCATTGAAGCAAGTCCACAGGAGGCCACCAAGATGGTTAGAGGGATGGAGCAGCTCTTATATGAAGAATTGGGATTGTTCAGCCTGGAGAAGACACCAGGGGTAACCTAATTGCAGCCTTCCAGTCCCTGAAGCAGCCTACAAGAAAGATGGAGGGGGACTTTTTACAAGGGCATGTAGTGACAGGACAATGGTTGATGGCTTTAAACAAAAAGATAATAGGTTTAGATTAGATATTAGGAAGACATTCTTTGCTGTGAGGGTGGTGAGGCACTGGAACAGGGGGCCCAGAAGTTGTGGCTGCCCCATCCCTGGAAGTGTCCAAGGCCAGGTTGGATGGGGCTCTCAGCAACCTGCTCTAGTGAAGGCTATCCCTGGCCATGGCAGGGAGGTTGGAGCTAGGTGATGTTGTCCCTTCCACCCATAACCATTCTATGATGGTATAATTTAAACATTGGTATGAGAAGCTATCAGGTCTTTCCAAAAGTAATCAGAGACCTCAGTCTCCTTAGTCTATGCTGAGCCAGATCCAGTGAAAAGACAATGAACATGAACAACTACCTATGCATCTTCTTTTTTATTATTCACACCCACACCACAGAATGGCATGCAAGTTTTAGAAGTCACAAGTGGGAACCTCTTCTGTTCTTTGTAGGTACCTTTGCTTTTATTTGCATATTTGACTTTAAAATGAAGAAATCAAAATAGATCCATAATAGGAGTTTTGAATTTTTTACTGAAATTAGAAAAATATGTGGGTGTTAATGCCTCTTCCTCCTGGTAATCACAACAGTCATTGTAGTAGCAGAAAAAGCTGTGAGTGGAGGTCCTTATTCCAAAGAAAAGGGTGGTGATTCAGGTGGGTCATGCTCAGAAAGTGTTTTGGAGACCAGTGTCAGATTTCACTCTAGTGATCAGCAGGAGATCAGTGCCTACAGCAGTTATATGTTATTTGCTTTATGGAAGGAAGGAGTCTCAGGGGAGAGATTTCAAGTGGAACCAAATTGTAAATTTCTGTCCTTACATGGATTTTTTTGATTGGTTTGTTTGTTTTAATTTTTCTGGCCCTCAGTTGCTTCTCTGTTAAGATTTTTACCTTTCAGGGATACTATGGGAAATAAATGCATTGTATGAGCATTCATTTGAACAGTGAGCAAGTTTCTGCACACTCAGGTGGAAAGAAAAGGCATACTCATATTCTTTTTAGCCTGCAGCTAAAAAAGAATATATCCCCTGTGACCAGTTATTTCAACACAGCATCATGGCTTATGACCCAGCTGGTCTGTTCCTACATCTCTACAACAATACTCCTGCAGTCTTGACAGGAATTTATTTCTTACTTACCTAGTGAGCAATCCCAAGAAGGCACAAGATGTTGCATAGTAATTACATTTTCCTCAGTGGTATTGCTGAATGACATATTGTGATATATCTAGAGGCAACTGTGAATTTAACTCCACTCATCACAGTACTGTGCCCAGTACAGTAGGTTTCCAGATGAACATAGTGAATGTAAGAATAAAGAGAAGCTTCTGAATACCACACAGCATCATGCATACTTTGTCAGCATTAGCTTTCAAAGCACGTACGATTCTGCGCTGCCTTGGGGAATCTTCGTGTATTCATTATTTATTTAGCTTACATATTCACTCTAATATTTAAGAATATGTTGTTTGCAGATGGTTTCACAGGAGAAGACGATAATGATAGTCATTTGTCAGAAGAATCAGACATCAAAATATGAAGCTCTTTCTTTCTGTTTTGTGTTTGATGCCACTAAATGCCTATTTCTTGTGATTAACAGAACAGGTAAGCAACTTGCATGATTATTCTGTTAGGAAGGCTATTTAACCTTACTTAATTTCAGGACATTATTTTCCCAGTTTTTGGAATGTGATAACAACATGCAAAAGCAGAGGGTTTTGCTAATCATTAGGGAGGTGGCAGTTTTTCAAATTTATCACTCAGTCCTCATATTGTCTTTTGCAACATATTGCAAGGGTGGCATGTGGGGAGGAAGAAACAATAAAGACTGGCACAAATTCTGCTTTTTGTCCCACACACTTACCAGGGCAGTTAGCACAAGCAGAAATTCCCCTCTGTGGAAAGGACATTTTTCTTTAAGTATTTGTGAAAGAGTTTTAGTGCACCCAAAGAAACAATAACCTTCATACAAAGTGTGTGGCTGACAGCTGAAAATACTCTTCCCAGACCTGCCATTCTTATTTCTAGAGTGGACACTTACTTCACTGGGTGCTCTGTCAGTGCCAGGCCCCATGTGCTTTTAGACAACTCTGCATTGCAGCTGCAGCCCTTTGGCCTCTTGGTAAGTTGTGTCTTATGCTGGGAGTAGCACTTTTAAAGTCAGCCATCCCAGGGGTAAAAGTGTGTGGATACCTAGTTTTATTTCCTGGGTGGATGAGGAGGGCAAGTACTTCAATTCTGAAATACTGCTACTGATGTGCTGGAATGAGAATTGAGTGCAATAGTGCCAAATATCTTCAGTTGTTAGCAGTCTACTCACCAGAGAGGTAATGCAGATTATAATTTTTTTGAAGTTTGAATCCTAATCTCATTCTTTATTAATTCTATTACACAAAATCTATGCTGATATTTCTTTAAGGTTAGGAGGCTAAAGTTAGGCAGTATGAGACCTTGAAAAAGATTTTTTTTCCCTGCTTTATAATATGTTACTCCTTAAGTTCAAAGCAAGGAGCACTTTTTCACTTAGCAATTCTTAGTCTCGGGATTCAAGCATTATCACATTTCCAGACCAATTGCAGAAGTAATGTAAAGGCCTCTGAAAACTGTATGGATATTAGTGTGGTTTGGTGCATAAAATTGCTTCTTAGACTCATTCTTTTGGCCATGTCTCTATAAGAAAGACCAGTCAAAGGCAACACAAGTTAATATGGCTGATAAGTGCCAATTGGAAATTTTTGTGCACTTGACAATCCCTATAACTGAGTGAACTGGTGTTATAGCTGCTTAAAGATAATGAATGAATGACAGGACCTAAGAATGACAAGATGTTTAGATCCCTGTCAAAACCTGATGCATTTGTTAAGGGTAAAGTGTGAAATGAGAGAAGTTATCTCACCTAGTCCATACACTAAGTGAGGAGAATCCTACCTTTCATTGTGTATTTACTGTTCTTACTCCAAGCCAGTCTGAAATCAGAACATTGTTGAGCAGTCCTTCCCTATCTCAGTCAGAGTCCTTGACTCCCAAGACATTATTTCTCATCTGTTTATTTTATGACTTTTTTATCACATATAAACATCTGCTCCTTTCACAAAAGGAAAGCAGTCATTTTTCTCCTTTGTTTTACATTAATTAGTGCTTTTTTCCCCTCAAGTTTTTTCTCTGATAGGGTGTCTTTAAAATCAATGGTCATTACTTTCAAGTTAATAAAACATCATATGCCATTGCAAGTACCAGCCTATGCAAGGATCTGCCTTAGGCAGTCTGGAAGGGCATGCTTGGTTCTGTTCCTGATTCCTAGGTGTATTTTCAGATGTTGCTGAGAAAACTCAACAACTGATGTGTAAAGCCATTACACATCATAGGAGTAGTTCATTTTGGAGTTGTACTTTTCACTACACATTGACATTAGATCAGAACTCCTGTTCACCAGTACTATCATAAGTTGGTAGTAACTAGTCTGTATTGGATGAGTCATATTCAGATGAAAGAAAGAGGACAAGCAAAGTGTAGTTTCAAAAGCCAACTTCTGTATATGTATGTATTCCAGAACAAAGTGTCTTTCAGATGTTGGATGGAAAGTAATTGCAATTCAATGTATCATTCCCAAACCTCCTCATTTCTCTGTAATTTTGTTCCTTACAGCAGAGCCCTACTGGTTTTTTTATACTATAAACAATATTTTATTAATTCTGTTTTCATGCCTGTTCTTAACATCCAAGCAATCTTACCTAAATATACCTGCAACCTTTTTATTTTAGTACATGACTTCCTGCATTCACTCAACTTTCTGGTTGTCATCCTGGAAAACGATATATATTAAATTTGTTTGTGAAAAGAACTAGGAATAAACAGGTTCAAGATACTTTGCTGGCATAAATTATTTCTCAACAAGTTCTTAGGTACTCTGACTGAAGTAAGTTTGGAATCAACATCTTTGAGATAAGGATGTAGATAAAAAGCTTTGACTACTCAGCCTGGGCATTATTGCAGACCTGAAACAATCAAATTCCTGGAGAGAGTGTATTTTCCACAGTATGAATTCTAGAAGATAGGCAACTTCTATATTGCTTTCCCTATCAGTGCCAAGAATGAATTTTCATGCAAGACTGAGTGAAAATATGTTACAATAAGATAAGTAAACACATTTTTTAGTGTCAGCAATCCAGCTTATTTTCTCAGTGTTCGGTTTTCCATTAAATATGCAGTAGTAGGCTATCCACAAACCTTTTTTTTTTCCCATATTCAATATCTTCTGACACATGAGATATGCACAAAGGGGCAGCAAAGCTGAAAGGTCACAGGGTATCTGATTCATTGTCATAGATGTGAGCAACACAGCACCTGTGTGGCAGATGTAAAGGGGGACTTCTGGTATCTTTTAGGAAGATACCCAGCTAGAGTTTACTTATGGAGCTGCTGAAATTAGCCTGCACTTTGAGAGTCATTTAGTTGGAATTCCATGGTTTTTGTCTTGTTCCAGGGAGAACACTGACATTTTAAAATGGCACTGGAAGCAAGGAAAGCAAACAGTGTATGAGCCTTCAGTGCAGACAGTGAGGCATACCTTAGACCCAGGTCAAGAGCACTGCTTTAAAAGAAACCAAAACAAAATAGTCATCTTCTCTCCAGCATGTTTCTGAGTTTGGTGAGGGTGTGCAGTATGTTTCCCTGAAGTGGATTCTAGCATCAAGCTAGAGTATGTTTCTCACCTTAGCAGGGAGTGATATAATACCTTGATAGCAGACATGGGCAATTTCTCAGTTTCTTTGTAGTCGTGATACACCCAGACAGTCTTACTGACAATTTGAGTTCAGAGTCAAGTGATAAAAGTGTATCAGAGGATCAGTGAAATGTATTTCAGCAAGAATCAGCAGGAAGAAATATGTAAATAATAAGAAATATGTAAATAATATGATAATAATGTACCTAGAGCATGCCAGACTGAAATATAAATACTAGATGGTGTATTGTATATAATCTGTCATTGTACAATCAAATTTTTAAAAATAACTACATTTTTCTTTAAAGATGGTGTCTGAGCAATGAAATGTCTCAGAAGAGATTAAACATTAAAAATTAAATACAAAACAATTGTTTTTTTGTCTGTCTGCTAACAGGTTAAATCTCTACTATCTAGATACCTGTAAGCATAATATAATCTAAAGAGAAATACAAAATGTAATTTACCTTTAATTTTTAAAATTTAATTTTATTTTATACCATGTTTTATTGTCTGTATTTAGCAAGATGGAAGAAGATGGCCATGAAAATTTCCTTTCCAAAGAGACCTCTCTGCATTCTTCTGTCCCATGGCTCCTGTCCTCATCCCTTGCTGTAGCTCAAATGATAAAAAGCCAGAACTGGTGTTTCAATAACTAGTGCTAGAGGTGTTTGCTCAGATAGCTGCATAACTAGGGATTGGAGTAGGAGGATTTTGACTGAAGTATGGTGGGGGAAACACTGTCTTGAAGAATGCTTCCTAAATTCCTATATTTATTTAGTGATTATCATTAAAATAAAGGTCCACAAAAGGCTAGGGATTTGGTATTAACACTGGAAAATGGAATGGAATAATCTAAAGCATTACTTTACTCTTCATTGCTAAACAAACAGAAAGAAGGAAAAATTCATAGAAATCTTCCCGAAGATGAGAAGCAATCCTGTAGTGCTCTACCATGATTGTGAACAGATATTGTAATCTTTGGAACTAAAACAAATTCCCAGCTCTACTCTATAGCCTCCTTACTCCAGAAAATATTTTGTAAACCAGACAGTACCAACAACTGAGAATGATATTAAACAGTGTTATGAAATTTACTGTTAGCTTTCTTGCTACTTCTACACAAAGGTACAAATTTTTAAAAATATAATCAAAATACTGTTATTAAGTTTTTATAGAATCAAAATACTATGACTCAGTTTCTGTCTCCCTTCAGGGTGTTCCATGGAAAATATCAATGGATTCCCTTGGTGAACTAAATGGTAAATGAAAACAGTGCAGAAATCCAAATTTTATCCTGAAGATTCTATAAACTGTTCTTCCTGTACCTGTTGCAGCCATTGTTTCTTTATGTTTCCCATGTTCCCAAATGGGTATTACTTGTTTTTCTTGTACAGTCTTTGAAGTCTTCTTCATTTGAGGTTTGCTGCTAACAAATTGTCAGTGTACAAAAATCTGTTGCAAAAAATACTCCAAAACCCATTAATCTATCCCTTGCTTTCCACTACAAGTATTTGCATCTGTTGGAATACAAAAGTTGAGAAGCAGCAGCAGAGCCGTGTGTGTGTATATTGCACTCTCCAAACACAAAAAACATTAAAAATAAGATACTTGAAAAAAAAGTAACTTCCAAAAGAGGTAGGAATGCCTGGCCACAGTTACTTAAACATTTACTTAGTCAAAAGTATGAATCAGGCAAAGAAATGTTATCTGGTAACAGCAAACTGCTCAGGACAATGATCAAGGACATCATATATGAAGTTGTTAGGGATCATGTAAAAGGCAGTGGTGTTCTTCCCTGAACCAGGACTAGAAAGGAAAGCTGTCCTTAGGCTATGACCCTAGATAGTCTGATTCAGTTCCTAAGTCAGCTGGAGAGTTGCAGTTGTATTTTATGTAGCAGTATTATTTTCTTTTGCTAAAGGCCTGAGCTTTTCAACATGACCAGTTATAGCAACATCCTTCAGATTTATTACTACAGGATGGGATGATATTTTATGGTACTTCTGATTTCATTTTAAAAGAAGAATTACCTAAATTAATTTCACAGCATAAGAACTAGAGTCACAAAGAAGGATTTATTTCTCTGTATGATATATTTCTGCATCTGTATTTTCGTGTTTTATTAGGTGACTATGATTTGCTTCCAGCATTTTCATATCATGGAGTAGTGTCTTTGAATGCTCATAACTCCAGTTCCTAATCACTTGAGAATTAATTTTTGCTCACACAGTTGAGAAAGAAGTGGTTAAGAGGATTATCTTATGAAAGAATATACCTACAAATATGCATTTTAAAATTTTTTCCAGCATGTTGATCATAAACCTGACACTTAAACTAACAATATCTACTGGACTTGCACACATTAGCAAAAAAACCCCCACCAAATGTGGTTTTATGGGGTCTCCAAGTCTTTGACCATTTTATCTTTTCTATAAGTTTCTGCAATCTGTAAACTGATTATAGGACAGCAAAATAAAAAGCAGTTTTGTTTTCACTGAGTCTAACATGTTTGTCAAAGCAGTGATACAATTTGTTTCTGTCCTGGGCTTCAGAGACACAACTGGTTTTTTACTTTCTTTTCCATAATTCATCTATTCTGGAATGAAAACAACTGGAAGCAATATCAAGTAAAAATCCTTCCTACTGTTTGGTTCAGAATATCTGAATATACTGAAGAAAGTATAATAATGAAGACTGGAGGGAGGGGCGTGAAAGAGATTCAGAATTGCTTATCATTTTTGTCAATTTGGACATATCAGAAATACTGGGCTTCCCTAGCTCTTTGTTGCTGTAAGCATTTTTGTTCCTTTCCCCATTATGTTGTTCTTGCTCAAACTGTAGGTTCATCCACTCCGTTTGCTTAGCTTGCATAAAACTCTGCTTCTCCATTACAGTGGTATTGGAAGGTTAGTTGTGAAAAAGAAACAGAAGAAACATTTAACACTTCAGTTTTTTAGGGGCATTCCTTTAGTGATTGCCAGCAAGGCGAAGTATCATACAAATAAACACAAATAGCTCGTAAGGAAAAATAAATAAAGAAATAAAATCCTGTGACTGGTGGTTCCCCTTTGCTGTGCAGTAGTATTGTCTATCAGTAATCATTCAGAGTGCAGCCATGAAGTTCAACATCTCCTCTGTGTTCAAACTGGAGGGATTTTCTAGCTGTAAGTAAATCTGCCATTGGGCAAAAAAGCACCAGTGGATTATACAATATCTGTACAGGTCTTCTCATAACCTGTGACATAGATCAAGCCTTCTAACAAGCTTTTCTACATTAGAACCATCAGCATCTTTCAACACCATTGATAACCAAAGATGTGATCATTAAAAGATACCTTTTAAAGGTATTGAAATAATTTATTAAAGGTGTCAGAGAGCATTTGAAGTAGTTTCTTAAAAGATGTCAGAGAGTATGTGCTCACTGTCTAACCAACGTCTCTTTGGAGCAAGCAGGAGTTGCTCTCTCCTCTCTTTTCAGTACGATTATTCAAAATTTAGCACAAATAGTTGAAGAATCAAAGCACACTGTTTTCTCAACTAGTTTGAAGTCTCCAAATCTCTTCAGATGTAGTGTTTGGACTTAGTCCAGACAGAGAGTACAAATAGTGAAGACCAGTTCACAAATAGAAGGAGCTGTAATCAAGTTCACAGTTCCATTCCCAAGCCCATTCTAGTGGTAACAGCCTCAGTAGGACTTAATTCTCCAACATAAGTCAGCAATAACTCCATTTGTACCAGGGATTTATACCAACAACAGAGAAATCAGTATCAGGTTTAAGAACCACAATGACAAAATGACAAAATACTGTATAATTTCAGAGCGTTTCAAATGCTGATGCTCTTTGATGATGCTGTTTTTATCAATACAGCTATGAAACACTAAGGAGAGAAAAAGAATACACACTTGGTATGCTTGAGCTACTCTTTTCATGGAAAGTTTTCTACAGAAAATGGGACAAGGTCCGTACTTTAGTATTCACAGCCTAGTTAAGATCTATGACAGTATATCAATATATTTGGGTAATGAAATTTATAATCTATTAACTGAAAAAAATTAATTTCAGGTAAATAAGGTAAATATCTTAAAGCTTTAAAATGGCATTTGTTCCAAAGAGAAGGATTTTATTAAAGAGAAGGATTATTTACAACAAAATCACATTAACCAATCAACTACATTTTTGAAAACCAATAAAAACTTCAAACAAAAACTTTATGACCCTCTGACTGAAAAAAAAATCATTCTGCCTTGACTAAAAGGAAAAGAGGCAAAAAGGAAGTGATTACTGGCTGAGAATTTATATTCCAAGTTTTAGTTGGATGGTTGTATCAGATTCATTATATGTATCAGATTCATTATGTATTATATGTATCAGATTCATTATGTTCACACTGCCAAGAATTACTCCAATGTAGTAGATGAGAATTGCTCTAATGTATTACTGTTGGCTGAAAGTAATTATTTCAATTCAAAGAACTAATGACATTTACTAGTATTGCCATGCTGCTTTATTGCAGCTTTGAAAATAGATGGGCATACTGAGTGGTGTGGCATTCTAAACAGACTAAATTTAGAGCCCTGTTCCCTGCTCTTTCCACTCTGTTTCATGAGACCAAATCTGAACAGCAGCACTGTGTGTCAGGCCTGCAGTGTATGATAGAGTGGAGTGGCACCTTGAATTAAACCAGAATTTACAGCATGCCTGGAGAATGTGAGGTATCCAAGACAATGATTGGTCACCCTGTGATGGAGGGTAAGATATTCATCAAGCTAATCCCTTTCCAGGGATTCCATGTTATGCAGGATAACATGAAGATTCTAGTTCTAGTCTGGAAGCAGGGAAGCCAGATCTTGCTGCACTGTGCCCAAAATCCTTAGCCCAGACTCAGCAGGGATGATGAATTTAGCCTTGGCATCCAGAAATACAGCTGTATCATTTCTCTCTCGGTACAGACATGGGTCAGAAGCCATTTAGGTTGTCTGAACCAAGACTTGTGGCAGAGGAGTCACGTGGATGAAATTAGAGCATGGGGTCAGCTCACTCAACCTAACCAAGCCAGACTGAAGTTTTCTTCCTAAATGATTGCTCATGGTGTGTCCTTGCAAACCAGATGTTTGTCACAGAGGAAAAAGGTACAGTACTGTTGTCTTCACTTGGCTGCCTTTGGGCAGTTGTGCAAAACACAATTTCTGTGCTCTGGAGTAACTGATTTCATGTCTCCCATAGTGGGTTTAGTACTGGCCAAACACCAGTGCACCCACTAGAATTACTCATTTTCTGCTGTGAGATAAGGATTAGGAGGAGAGCAAAGCAGGCTCAAGATTTTAAAGGGTATAAGAAAACTTTATTAACAGAATTAAAAGAAAAACAGTAAGAAATCAGAATAAGCTTTCGGAATACTTCTCCTCCTCCCAGCTTTTCTTTTTTTTTCCCCACCAACAACATAAAGAGACAAATTTGGTATTTTCAGTCAGCCTGACACTCCTAAAATAATCTTTTTTCAGTCCACTTAGGGAGAGGAGTCTCTCTTACCATGCCATGGAGACTTTTCCACAAGAAAAAAATCTCTTGTGATTTTAATTTTCACGAACAGCAGCCACCCAGAAATCTGAAATTGTGAGGTCCCTCCCACAGTTTTGGTAGTTTTCCCATAGCTACCACCATGGGTCATTTCAGCTTATTGGGGTACAATTTTAAGGATGAGCTGTTCTAGTATAGAAACAAAAGTTCTCTTATCTCTGGGAACAGAGGTTTTCTTCTTCCATTCCTGGGGCAAGGCTTTTCATCTCACTCATTTCTCTCTTTTCAAGATTCTCAGTGGATCACAGCTATGTCAACATCAGCTTGCAGGTGCCTCTGCTCACATGTTTAGTTAGAATGCTGCATGGCCCCCAGTGTATTCCATGGGTTACAGGGAAAAAAAGTCTGATGCAGCAATTATATCTTCCCCGTAGCCTTACAAGAGAATTTCAGCCCAAGACTAAGACATCTCCTCTTCCTCCTCCCATCTGGGATTTGACTTCTTCTTTACTGACCCTGGTGTCTCCATGTTATTTTATGTGTCTTCACCCTTTCCTTTTTTTCTCACTCAGGAGAGGATTGATGTCTGCAGGTTTCATGTGTGCACTGACAGAGTTGATATCTTGCCCTGGCCTGTGGATGGCCGGGCCAGCCTGGCCGCGCGGCGGAGCGGGGCCCGGCCCCACCAGGCCGGTCAGTGGAGCGGGGCCCGGCCCCACCAGGCCGGTCAGTGGAGCGGGGCCCGGCCCCACCAGGCCGGTCAGTGGAGCGGGGCCCGGCCCCACCAGGCCGGTCAGTGGAGCGGGGCCCGGCCCCACCAGGCCGCGCGGCAGAGCGGGGCTGGGCCTCGCGTCCTGGTCTTGCCAGCATCCGCTTACCTGATCAAAGGCCAGAAGCAAGAGACCTTTTCCTGGGGTTTGTTCATTTCTAAATGTGATTTCACAGAGGTGCCTTCAGCTTTCTTAAGTGATTTATCAGAGTGTCAGCATTCAAAACTAGCCAGCTGATTGGTTCTGTCAGGTCTGAAGGAAGCTGCCAAGGTCCTTACAAGGAATGGCTTCCATAGCTTGTGGTCTCTATCCCCAGCTAAAAACCAAACTACATTAAAACACAACACCTGCTTAAGGAATGGTTTGAACTAAGTTATCCTGGTGTAGTGCTAAGTTGCTCCTGTAGAAGCAATTGCATGGTTTTGGGTAAGAAAATACAAGGTGTAACATATCTGAGGTCCTGCCCTACCTCCATAAATGCCTAATATTAAAACCACACTAATACCAGATTAAAATGTTTGCATATGCAGTTCTGGTGGGAATTCTCTTCCCCCAGGAGTTGAGTAGAAATCCAGCAAACTTACAAAGTAGGAATGCATGAAAACTCACAATTAAAATCTTCTTCCATTGCCTTGGCAAGGAGTAAGGACTGAACGTATTCCACTGCCAAGGGAGGCTTCTTCACCTGTCTAGAAATTTATGTAGGTCTGTGTAAGAACCTATATTATAAGTTCTTAGTATGCAACATTTTACGTGACCACATTTTCAGCAGAGGTAAGGATAACAAAGAAGCTAAATCATAAAGATAATTTTTATGAAGAGAAACTATATTTCTCTGGATTTTCTACAGTGAAGTTGTAAAACCTCCCTAGAAAGATAAAAGAAGCCTGCTTAGAAGATTATTTGGATAGTTGAAGCCCCTCTGTACCAAATGTGCTGACAGGCTTTATTTTTCAGATGACAAATTTCTTAATATGAAGTCCTTTCTCAAAGGTGCTAAAATCTAGCAGCAGTACAGCAATAGCCACAAGGATTATAAACAGGAATCTGTCAAGTCATAAATAATTTATTAGCTTTCTCTAGTCTTGTAGCAAATTCATCATCAGAATACATGGTGTGTGTAATTCTAACTGAAATACACACCCAAGAGCTCTGCATGAGTGTTTGTACTGGGAATTACAAACTGGAGCACACGCAGCATCTTGCTCCTTTGTGACTGCATGTGCTAAAAAAGGGTGTGAGGCAGGAGGTCAGTGCCTCCCACTGCATCACCACATGATTCCCAGCTGCTGGTGCAATGTATGGGAACATAACTGTTATTCCTTACAGACTTGTGTTTCCCAGACAGAACAGGTTAAAACAGAGCTCTGAAAGCTGGGATTGGTGATGGCAAGGACTCAAGCAAAGTAAGTGGTTACCTAAACTAAGCAAGTGCTGGACACAGAAAATTTGTAAGGGTAAACATAGAAGGGAATCCCGTACTTCTCCCAGCAGTGACCCCAACTCTACTCCAGGTTGCCTCTCCCCAAAACTACTCATTCAACTGCCCTGTCCCCATACATCCCTGGAGGCAATTTCCTCTTGCAACGCACCCCTGGTTCTGCTGTGCTTGCCAGCACTGACAATGCAGGAAAAGGCTGTGTGGTTAAAGCTGCTTTGGTGGGAGGGAGGGGAGGCTGGCAACCTTCTCCTTACATTCCTCCAGACAGCAGGGCAGGGTGTGGGTACATGAGCTCGGCACTGGCAGGGAAAGCAGCTGCTTTAGGTGTAACTGAATACACAAACAGACACAAGTGTCAGGAAAGGGAGCTCATTTGGCCTTTGCTTCCATCCCACGCAGGTAGATGGTGCCTGGCAGACCCACACTCTTGTGGCTGTGAAACTGAATTTTTGTCAAAATTAGTGAGTTATTTTGTCTTATCCTCAAGACAGGAAATGTATTTGTTTGTACTGATAGGAAACCTGCAGCCCACTGAGTATATGGGTGTATACTAACCAGCTCATGCTGCATCTCCCATGTACTTTTTACAACAGAAGGCTACAGATCCTGACACAGCATGCTTTGCCACAAGGAGAATCTGTTTGCTATCATTGCATATGTCCTGCACAATTTGCAAGATGTGATTTCCCTTTGCTGAATCCTTAAAAACCAAGGAGCACATACATATGAAATAAGCTTAAGTTTTCTAGGCTTGAATTTCCATACAGCCTTCCCTCTAACTCCAGAGGTCTTCTCATACTGTTTTTGGCTAGTGTAAGGCTTAACTCTGAAGGAACAAGAATACTCTCAGATTCATCCTAGAAGAGTTACTTGAGTTTCCAAAAGAGAAATTTTCAAAAGAACGTAGAGCCTGAACTGATGCTTCCATCTGCAATCCCAGGAAAGCAGCATCTGTCTAGAGGGCTAGGCTTAGATTCAAATAGAGAATTTGCTGCAGCTATTTATGATGTAAAAATAGTTTTTTTTTTTATATTAGCTCTCTCATTTTGTCTGCTACCTGACAAAACCTTTTCACATTACTGAAGGGCAGTTATGAAGGCCTAAAATGTATAAACTAAACTGCTCACCTACTGTGAGCCTTGTTTGTGTTCCACCAAGATAGAAATTTTCAGGTCAAAGTACAGCCCCATAGGTGTTAGGAATCTGGTCCAAATAATAATCTAAGCTCATTTTTACTGTCCTAGAGAAAGAAATGTCTGCCCAGCAAGTTATCAATCAATTTATTATCATTTTAAGATGCACAAAATGTCTGTCAAAAGTATAAGAAATTTTACTACTCTTAAGTGAAATAACACTTCATATAATAAAGAGAAAAATGGATTTATTAATTGAGGGGGACAATGTATGTGAGATAGTGAGCAAGGGAAAAAAAATCAAGAATCAGCAATAAAACACATCAATAAGCCAGGGTAATTGAATCAGTCACTAATGTTGTTAGACTTTTTTCTCCACTCCCAATCTGAAGCAGTGTGAGTGGCTTTAGCAAAGCTCTATTTGGAGATACTCTCCAGTTCCATATTTGCCATCTGGAAATGGCATGACAGAAACACACTGATGTGCATTTAAACACACACCCACACTCTCAGAGGCCCCAGTTACATAAGAGTGTGAAGCAATTAAAGCCTCCTGGTTTAGAAATAATGTTATTTATTGCAGCTGATTTCATGCCTCCTTCTTACATGCAGTGCTTCTTAAAATCACAGCCTTGGTGTGCCCCATCCCTGTGCTGGGAGGAGGCATTTCATGCCATGGCTTCAAGTTCCTTTGGTCCCAGTGCTGCAGCCAGGGAAAGAGCAGGAGCACAGTAATGCTTCTCCTGCCTATGCACTTGATTTCTCAAGCATGGAAATGGAGTCAGAAAGATAGAACAAATCACAGTAATTTCAGATGTTGTTAGGCTTAATTTGTAGACTTAAATTGTGTAATTAAGTCATAGAAGCACTAGCTCTTAGGGGCATCTGATGCCATCAGACTTGCACTGCTGAGTTAAAAAAATAAGATACTGGTTTTCTGTGTGCATTTCAAATTAAAATTACTTTCAGCTGAAGAAAACTTCATCATTCGAGGCCTATGGGGATAAAATTTGAAGGCATGGTGGTAGTTAAGAGACTCACAATAACAAATTACAAAAAGGCAGAAACTATGTAACTTTCTTTAAAAATAAAGATATGTCAAATAAACATAAAAACATAAAAAGAACTATACTAATCAAGTTACATTTAATAGGAAAAAATGCTGCACCTTACTGTCCTCTGTACCAGTTTAAGTGTTAATGTTGCAATCAGTAGCACTTAGGTTTTTTGTTGATAAACCTTCAAAACAGGTAGATATGTTCATTTTTGCTTGAAAAAGTCAGGTTGCCTCAGTTCAGTTCCTTTCTGGACCAAATAGACTGTGTGTAATTGTGTTACCACAAGGAGTTTCTTAGAAATACTTTGATAATAAATTAATCATTTGTCAGAAAAGAACAATGGGAGAAGTTCCATGTTAGAAACATACCACTGTTTTTCTAAACTTGTCTTCTTTTTATGTTACCAAGTACTTCATCATGGATTTTCCTAGGAGTAAGAGTATCCCAAAAATCTTTTAAGTCCATACTTCTGACAGGTTTTGCTCCTTTTCCTGTCAAGATCCTCTGGTTGCTCAATGACTAGTGTTTCTGAAAGACTTGAAAATTTTTACCATCTTCCAGTGTAGCATTTCCAATTAATTAATCTGTGAATGAGAGCAGCTTGCCTGAGGTGGGCTTATGTTGTGCTCTAACCCTTACCTTGTGCTCAGTTCACTTTGCTCAGCAACTAACTGGTTGCAAAATTTTTATCTTGGCTCCAGCCTCAGTTTTCATGTTGAGCTGATATATAATGCAGTAAAAAAAAAAAAAAATCAGATGGTAAATGATAAGTATGAGTAATCAACTTGAAACAAGTAGGGTCAATACCTGTGCTTCACCTGATAAGCAGTGTCTGCAGCCCCCTCCCCTAGGTCCTAAAACATTTCCCTTCTCTTCCATCATTGCTACTACCCATCTACCTTTTTTTCTACCATACCCTCTTTTTTTTCTCCCTGAGATGCCCACTCCTCACACAGGGCTTGGCAGCTTTCTTCATTTGCACTCTGTCTGGCTGGCCAATATGCTGAACAGCACAGTGGGCATCTTAACAGCTGCCCACTTTGATATGCCACATATTGTGCACAGCATACCATAATAGATAGGATTTATTAAGTGTTTAACTGGAAATCAGGCACTAATCAAATAATCAAGCTCTGCTGTTTAGAGCCATTTCCAGAATGAGTGCTCTACTCATGTCCTGCCAAGGATTTGACCTGAAATCATTCCAGTTATTAAGCTGATCCAGTGCCTTAGGCACTCTGAGCCTGTGAAGGGCCTGAGAGCAAGTACCAAAAAGAGACATAGACATCTTTACATAGAGGGAAAACCCATGTGCAAGATGTTAATCAAACAGTAGGTGGTATCTCTGACTCAAAAGACTTCATTATCTAAGTTACAAGTCTTAATACTTTGATAAAGGAAACAACTGAGCCAAAACAAAAGCATGTAGGTATCCAGCTGGTGTGAAAACCAAATTTTTTTCTTCACCAGTGCCCATTGTCCTGAGTTCACGAGTTAGAAAAGGTGGTCCTGGTTACAACTTACCACCTGTCATTATCAGATTGAAAGACTGTATATTATAGTAAAGGGAAGGGGGCTGAAAAAGTTGTCTGTAGGAAGTTTTCCACAGCTAGGAGAGGTAATAGAAGAGACTAAAGGTTTTGGGGATGTAGGGAACCTCAAAAGCAAGACTTCAGCTGAGGATGACCTGCAGCTGAGGATGACCTGCAGCTCTGGTAACAGGATAATTTGTATCTTCGAGATCACTCTGTGTGTATTTAGGACACTTTCTTTAGATGCTATTAACATTTGCTGCTGGAACATTAGGAATTGGCATGAATACATATTTGAGTAATTGTAAAATGAATTAATGTACTTCAAAACTATGTTACCTTTCATGCTGCCTCTTACCAAATACTGATGATGAAATATTGCACTTAGACATATTGGCAATTTCAGAGAATCCTGAGAAAGTCCCACAGTCCGTTTCTTTGAATGTTGCAAGTGTTAGTGGTGCTATAGTGTCTGCACAACACCTGTGGTTAATAGGGGCTTAGAAACTGACAGTGACTGATCCCCTGTAACAACCTGAAGTAACTGATGTAAAATATATCCTCGGAATTAGAAAGTTTTCCCCTTGCTAACTGACATCTACTTTGTTGCATTCTAAGCCCATCCTGTCTTTACTTTGCAGGTCAAAAAGTCGCAGCTAGTCAAGTCAGCAATAGTCTTTCAGGTACTTGAAAACTGCTGTATCTTATCTCCTATATGTCTTCTCTGTACTGTGTTAAATACAAGCTGTTGCAGATTCTCCTTCTTTTTACACATCCCACTAGAGCATATGCCACTTTTCCTTCTGCAACAGCTTCACAGTGGTCCACATTCTTTTTGTAAGCTACATCTTGCTCAGAGCTGCTTCTTATTCTCTGTCCTGTATATATACACCTTCAGTGTATATATATATATATATATATATATATATATATATATATATATATATATGTAGGATGGGGATACTGTACACATTATTACTGTTGAGCATAGAACTTGAATGTGTCATAAACTGAATCACGTCACATTTTTTTCAGGCTGTTTTCTGAATTTATCAAGATCTCGACACAAATACAAGATAGGTAAAGGAAAAGACAGCAGAATCTTTTCTGTCATTACAATCATTGCTTTATCTATTACAGACAGAAATTTAAACAAATCCTGTCCCAAAAAACCAAAACAAAAACAAAACAAAAAAAAACACCCAAAGAATGTACAAATAAAAATGAAACAAAACCACAGTTCTGTCACTAAACGTTTAAGGTTGAATTCACCACTACTGTGACAGGCTTCTATCTTAAAATTTCTTTACAACCTTCTTATAGATAGTGACAATTTCCCGTGACATTTTCTCACATAGAAGGAATGCTGAAAACCACAAAATAAAGCCAGAATGGGAGCTCAGTCCTCTCAGTATCTCTGATAGTGTACAATATCAAGCCACTTAAAGTAACCATGAGTAATTGAAAAGCCACAATATTTTACTACTTCATTTTAGTACTTCAAAACATGACACTGTTTTTTAATATAATATTTTTTTTCCTTTCTTTTTCCTGGTTTTTTTTTGGTTTTTTTTTTTTTTTTTTTGAGATGTGATGCCTGTCAGCTTCTAGGAGCCATACAGAACAGCATATTGAACTTCTTGTACTGTAATAGAATCCAAGCAAAATAGTCCAGTTCATAACACATCAAATTAGAGATAATTATTGAAGCAAGAGATGCTGCACTCCCTCTGCTCATAACAAAGGATGGAAAGTATTTTAAAAGGGTTATGCAAGAATCAGCACAGTATTTTTTTGGTGTAATATTTAGGATAATGTGACCAACTCCCTATTTACAGTATTACAGCATACACATCAAAATAGTGCAAAGAGTGAAACATGAAGCAAGGATTAGAATTTCTAAATTCCAACTCCAAATGCCATTGCAAACAATGGTGTACTTGAATTACCTCAAAATAAATGTGATTAGTAGGCAAAGATTAGAAAGAAGAGCTAAGGCCTTAAATCAGTCTTGCTGAATATCTGAAATGCTGTGACATTCAAAATGTCTGTCCAGAATCAAATAATCTGTCTGAGAAATCTATAGAGGTATAGTAAAGCAGCTCTTGTCAAAATTGAGAATATCTCCACTTATTCATTTCATATTTTAATACTGAGTCAGAGTAAGGGTTCTTTACCTCAGAAAGAAAAAATTACAGATCATAGTCACCTTCTGCTGCAAAAGACAGAGAGCAGCTTATAGGCATGGAAATTACCACAGATAATTCTCCATTCTTTCTCAATCTGTACAAGAAAGAACAACAGCTCCCACAAACGCTGCCCCATCTCTGAACTTCAGCAGCTTACGGTAACTTACGCAAAAAAAGCAAAGCCACAGCCCTCACCTTGCTGTGGGAACAGGTAGGGCAAGAAAAACCTGGACTGCCATGATTTAATACCTGCCAATGATGCTACTGCTCAGAAGATATATTTTATAGTACTAAGTAGTGCAAAATCTGTGAAGACCAACTGTGGTTTATACATGACATCCATGACAGGATGGATTTATAAAAGACAGCTTTGAGAAGTTGCTAGGTAACAGTGTCTTGTCCTCACAACTGCTGGTTGCTGATGATCTGTTCTCACGATGCTCTGCTGCATCCTCTTGTCCTTGCTCAAAACTAGTGTGGATACAGATTTTTAAATAAAAGTAGATCTGAGATGATTTCTCTAATTTGCAAATATTTCCTTTGCCAACCTTTTGAAAGTCTGCCTAATTCATCACCCTTAGACCAAACACAGCTCTTCATATTTCCAGGAAATTACTGCCTGGCCCTCAATGCTCACTCTTTGTGACAGACCAATTAAGAAAGTTTTCAACAGAAAGCTCACCCCTCTGCCTGATTTTATTAAGAGAATACATGACCTACAATATTGTGTTCAGTATGGTGTCAACTCAAAAAAAAAAAAAAAAAGCATTCCAGCAGCACATAAAGGAAAAGCAACTTTAAGGATATCCAAGAAAAAACTAGCTCTGCACCAGGACTCTTAGAGGACCTGAAATGGCCTAGGGGAACAAAGATGGTAGCACCAAAACAAATGCTATAAGGCAAGTTCCCCACAACCCATTGTAAATAATAAAACACATCTGCTGCAGACATAACATCACTGGGATTTGTATGATTGAATGTGACAGCCAAGGAACTCTGACACTAACAGTGGCTTTACTTGGGCTTTGTTTATTTCCAAGCATGTTAACACAGCTTAGCCATTCCTTTGCTTCATTTCACTGTGGCATTTTGTCCTTCCCATTGTTTTTAAAAGCAGAATGAGTGATACATTATAGATCATTGTCAGCCAGAGTTAGCAATTCAAAGCTAAGAAGTCACTCTCTGAGGAGTGAGCTGGTACAGCAGTTCCCTGGGGCCTCAGGTCTGAGGTGAGCACAGGACCTCTAAAGGAACAGCTTAGCTGCCCCATCTATTCACTGTGATGCTTTGCTCCCCAGCAGTGCAGGCAAAAGCCATGAAAACCTGGCTGCAAGAACCCAAGGAAAAGAAACAAATTCATTTTACTGTGCAGAAAGCTCTGTGTATCTTTGGTCAGATCCATTATAACAGAAGCTGTAACTTCAGTTGATACTTCAAGTTATCCCAAACTGCCCAACAGTGGTGTCCTGCTTCTGGCAGTTTCGATCAGTTCCAGTCAGGAGAAGAGTTATTAGCTTAATAAATTCTGTTCTGCCAGAAGCCAGATATTCTCAGAAACAGATTTTGGAAGTAATCATTATATTCTTCTGCTGGGCTTCTTATTTTTCAGTGTATTGCCCTAAGCATTCTTTGTACTATCTAGAACTAATGGCTTCATATTAGAGACTCTCTAAAGGCAAACAAGAATTTTTAAGGTTGCCTTACACCCTTTCCAACAAGTGCCACAATTCAAGTGCTTCTGAAACCCCCCTCACTCATGTTGTAGACACTCTTCCCAAGTAGGCCAGAGACTTGCTCTTTCACCAAGGTTAAAGCTGCATACCCATTAGGTGCCATGACTTCAAGCTAGGCTGTACAGTGCACCCCTGACAGAAGCCCTCCTCCACCCAGGACACACAGTGTGCCTCTGGAGGCAGAGCCTCACCACTTTGCAAGGATTATCCTGCTTGAATAATTCATACATCCTACTGCCAGTGGTGTTTGCTGTTTGGGAACTTAGTTCATTAAAATTTTGTCATAACAAAGGCACTTAGTACATGAAATAAAAGACAATGGCACATCTGGCCACTACGAAACCATAAAATTTTCATTGAAACCTTTGTTAAGTTCAACTTTTTTAGGCACAAAATGGATTTTTCTGCTTACTTCAGCCCCTTACCCTTCCAAATTCCCTTTTCAGTGTACAATGCAACTCATTTCAGCATCTTTACCAGCACAAAATGCTTTCAGAAATAATCTTATTTCCCTGGTATCTTTCCAGTTCTTCAGAGTACACCTGAGTTTACAATTTACCAAGTGTTGCTTCTTTGTTACTTTTAGTCAGTTACAATCAGTCTTCAGGACATACTGGGTTATGCCTTCAGCCCATTATTGTGCCACTACAACACATTCCCCCATTCCAGTGTGCAGCACCTTAGTCAGCTGGCTACAGGCACAGCACCTACCACATCTTTTCTTCCTCAAGGAAACACAGTATTTTCTAGAAGCTGTTCTATAGTTTAGAAATCTACTGTACCCTGTATGTGTTAGAATCTGTTCCTTCTTCTTCTTCCAAAGACTTCTGTTGCAACTCAAAAAATATTCAACATATTTCTTTTTTTTAATCTGAAGCATTGGTAGGAGTGATACTGGACACAAAAGGAAGAGTTCAAAGAAAACTGAGATTTTTCTCGCACGTATCACAGCTGTAGATTTTCTCTGATTCTCTCTGCTGCCATAGTGCTCTTTTTTCTTTGTTGTATTACGTGGGCTGCCATCAGCTGCCAGTCTTGGGTTAGGTTCAGCTGTGAGTTGTTTGGATCACTAGTCTTGAAATCATTTGTTTGTAACCAGAGATTTCACTTACCACAGCTGCAGGCTGTACTATGCAACTCCCCATTTCTCTTTTGTAAATAATTTTGCAGACATTTCAAATCCTAAATCCCTAATTTTCTACTGGTGGCTAAATGTTATGCATTAAAGTCTTCTTCATTGAATACTGGCTTCTCAAAACTTCCCTCTTCATAACAAAACAAATGATTAAGAACAATCATTTTGATATTTGTTCCCTAATTAGCACTGGATTTATTCTTCCTTGTAGTCATCTCAATGCCAAACTAGTCAGTACAGTTCTTCATTGCCACAGATCTTTACCCATTAACCTTGCACACATCACAATATAAACCAGTTGCTGTGCTGGATGTATTCCACATGAAATTTCACTGAGAAGTTAAACAAAACACTTGCAAAAAAAAAGTTTGTAAGATTATCCATTTTTTTCTAATGAATGGATGCCTGAAAATTTCCCTTGCTTATAATAGATACCTGTTAATACCATATGTCAGCTCAAAGTCCACAGAGCACATCACATACTTGTTCATTTGCCTGCATTTCTCACTTCCTATCTTGCTGTGACTTTAAGGGAAAAGGTATTTTACTGTTCATGAGATGTTTCTACTTTATCCCCTCTCTTTAAAACTGGTTGTTAGTTCACCCATTAACATTAACTGCAGCAGCAGAGCTATCAGATGTGGAAAGCCAATTCTCTCACTAAACATTTAGGACTTTATAGAGTAATAAGGCAGAAAGCAGCTAATGCAGCATGCAATGTGCTAGCAGAATGTGTGAAGCACTACAGCTTAGGTAAACCCATCTGAGTCTAATTCACCTTTTGCATGATCTCAGTAAGCATTTCAATCTTCTGAATAAACGTGTATTGGTGAAGGGTGATGGCCTAAGTCAGAAAAGCCAAATTCTCCTCAGTCGACATTGTGGCTGCATAAATATCCAGGACTTAAACCACCTAAAAACTGCAAACTTTTCATAAACTACATTGGTAAAAATCACAGCACTTTTGAGGTTGAGAGGCATCCTTAGAGGTAATTTGGTCCAACTCCTCTGCTCCAGCAGGGCCACTGTGTCTTGTACAGCACCATTCCCAGACAGCTTTTGAATATCTCCAAGAATTGAGACTCCGTGACCTCTCTTGGTAACATGTACCAGTGCTCAGTCAGCCCTCACAGTGAAAAGCATGTTTGGGAAATTCAGGAGAAACTTCTGTGTTTCAGTTTGTGCCTGCTCACTCTTGTCCTGTCACTAAGCACCACTGGAAATAGCCAGGCTCTGTCCTCTTTCCACAATCCCTTCAGGCATTTACAGACATGAATGAGATTGCCCCTCAGCTTTCTCTTCTCCAGGCTAAACAGCCCAAGTTCTCATAACCTTTCCTCACAGGAGAGGTGCTTCTGTCCCTTAAACACCTTTTTAGCCCTTTAATTAAACTCTCTCCAGCAGTTCCATGTATGTTTTCTTCTGAGGAGCCCAGAACTGGACACAATATCCAGCTTTGGTCATGCCAGGGTTGAGTAAAGAAAGGATCACCTTCACCAACCTGCTGGCAACATGTTGTTTGACAAACACAGCCCAAGGTACCATTAAGCTTCTCTGCAGCAAGGGCACATTTCTGGCTCTGCAGCAAGGGCACATGTTCAGGCCACTTTCCAGGTGAATATCCACCAGTATATACCAGTGAATAGTGGTGTTCCTACCCAGAGGCAGGAATTTACATCTCCACAAATATGTATATATATATGTGGGCATGTATATAGATATATATATTTATCTCTGTGATTTGCATCAAGGAATTGCAAATTTCTTAACCAAATGTTAATTTTCTCCTGTGGTGTAGCTGCAGGGAGTGTTTTAAGCAATAAATACTAATTGAGTTGAGATAGCTGCTATATCCAAACCACTTGAAAGGATGAAAGGGAATTTCCCTCCTAGGGAATCCAAAAATCACTTGGGATTGCAAGTCTACCAAAATTTCAAGCAGAAATTTACTAAAACCTTCAGAGGAGCCACATGCTTGCAATTCCCCAGGCAATGACAAATAGACTTTGTCTTGGTTCTGAATCAAAGCAAAAGGTCTCAAAAAATATACTCAGTACAAAGACGCTATTTCTAGTGCCAGAGCTACAGCTTTCCAAAAGATTCAGCTGCTATATCGTAGTAGGTGGAAGGTTAAAAGGATGCCTCAGTAGTTGAGTTCCAGACCCTCTTTCTAGGCTGAAGACACCATGCTGTCTTTTGTTTTGTCTACAGTTCCCAAAGTCTACACATTCTCAGTCTGAACAAGTCTTGCAAAACTAGCAGCAAAGGAAACATTATACTGATTTCTTTTTCATTTCTCTTCCTTTTTGATTTTCAAATTAAAAAGTTTAAAGAGCCTTCAAGAGACATATCTCTTCCCATGTATGCCTATTTTGACATTTCTTACCAATTAAAGTGTGACATTTTCTATAATACAATATAATAACTACAGTCCTTTAATGAGTGTAATTAATTGAGTCTCAGAAATAGCCAAGATTTATTATTTTACAGGTGTGTGAGCTGAGGCACAGAGAAGTTAGGACCAAGAGAAAATAAGAAAAATACTCAGTGCAAACTCACCACAATAATTCTTACACAAATGCTGATAAGTTTACATTTCTTGATACTAGCAGCTTATTACTTTCCAAGACATTCAGGATTGTTTGTTAATTATGAATTGGAACTGGTTTTGAATAGTCTGTTAGGCTCTCCCCCTACCCCCCAACCTTATTTTGCTCCTTCCTTCAGAGTTCAAGATATACTTGAAAGTCTGTATTTCAGCATCTGAAGATGCCACACATAGATGACTTATGAAGGTCATTAAAGAAATAAAAATAATAAATTTCTGAAACTGGTTATGGTAGAGGTCCATAGTGGATTAATGAGCCTTACCTGTCACTTCTACAGCAGATTGGAACATTATCATGACATATTTTGGCAACAAAAAATCAATACTATGTCTAACCTTACTATGGTTTGTAAAACATGCCACTGAATGTTGTAAATAGGTAAAATGGTAAAATAGTAAATACTGGCTAAATAGCACATAAAAATTAGACCAGTAAAGCATGGCGTGGTAGATACAGCTGCCAAGAAAACATGTTTTTAAAATTCTGACAGCATTCCAGGGCTAGAATGATTTTAATTTCTCCTTATTTCCAAATTCTTCTTAGTTACATCTTTGGATAAGTGGCCTGATTTTTCAAAAACCGGTAGAACCCACAGACCTGCTCCTTGGGAGTGTTCCAGCATGTGGCACATATCTGGGGTTTGTGCCTGGCTGTTGAAGTCCTGGGTGTAGTTGTAGAATGCAACTGTAAACCTGTTAATGGTCATAAGAATTAAGGCAGAAAGAGTTGAGAACTTGTTAAAAGTCTGCATGACATTCCATACAGTGTCAAAGAAAAGACACTTAAGCAAAGCAAGACTCTGTCAGGACATTTTTCAGGGATTGTTTTTGGACTTTTCCCTTTCCAAACCACAGAAGCCTTGAAGAGTATGTCCCAAAAACAACTGTTGGTATCACATGTCACATTTCCAAAGTGATTGCCCAGGAGGTTTTTTTCATAAAACTGTCCTCTGGAGAAAGAAATAATATCCTCAGTATAACTGGGCTGGCAATCTAAACTAAAAATGGTAATCAAAGGATTGGCAATGTCATATTCTGTAAAACAGACAAATTAATAGCATTAATTCATGTTTGTTCCAACTTAATTTTGAGCATATTTTTATTTTTCTTTTTGAATTATTTTCCCATTTGTGTAGCACAATATTTATGAGACCATTTCAAAGGGGTTTTATCACAGGGTTTTAACTCAAATCTCTGTAGGTGGCTCTTTAGCACAGAGCAGAGTTCATTTACAGAGCAGTTGTTTTAACATCTGCCACCACTCAGCAGGACAGGTGACCTATTTTGTATTTTGGCTTTTGTAAAAGTCTTACAGTGCCATGTGGTCCTTTAGACATTGTGATCTGCTTCTAAAGATCGTCCTTTTTAAGCTCCTTCTTTGTTGGTACTTGTTTATTCAAGGCTTGAAATTTATACTTTCAAGTAAACTACTAAGGGTTTAGTCAGCACAAGTATAAACCCAACACTTAGTTAAGAGAAACATGCCCTAAATCAATTCATGCTCATTGAAACCTCACTAATGAAGCACTTGGTGTGTCTAGTTTTCATTCTGATAAACATGTGTTCATGAAGTGATGTGTGTGTTCATGATGAAATGAACCATGTGCTGACACAAGGCTCTGATGCACCTGCATCTTGGTTTCCCAGAAAGGACCAGATAGTACATGTCACTCCTACAGGCATGTGTCAGGGAAGAAGGCACAAAACATCTTTCCAGTTTTTGGCTATATTATAAGTTTCTTTATAACCTGATCCTTCCATACGAGTCCCTGGACCAGAACCTACACGTAGTGCTAATTTTCTGAATCTCATACAGATACAGTATTATTATTATTCTCAAACAGACATAGCAGAGCTTCTTTGTACTTATTTGTCTATTTACATGGATGCTTCATCTCAGGTGGCTACATAACTCTTTCCTAATTCAAGCCTCCTTCCCCCACCTACACAGACACAGGATTTTAATCTGACTATATGTGGTCTACTTACAGTGGACAAACAAGTGAACAAAAATTCATCCACCCAATTTCGTTGGTGGGTTGCCTAAGATATGTGAGAAAGGAAAACATAAAAACAAAGAACTCTCCTGCCATGTAGTTGGAGAGACAATTTGTCCTGCCAGCATCAGAGGCTGATGATAATTAAATGCGAACTAAAAACAGGAAAGCAAGCTGGTAGGTACTGAACAGGAAAGAACAGTTCACCATGGCAAGTGTAATTATACTCTTAGGGTTTAAAGTAAGAAAAATTGTAAATAACAGCTACTTCTGTATTGACTAGTGTCAACACAAAATGGTTTTAATGTTCTGAACTTCTAGGAGTAGTGTATATTCCTGTCTCTGAGTTTCAGAAAACATTTCTCACCCAGCACCACCCTAGCATTTGTTAGGATCAAAGTGAAGGAGAAATTCCCATATGGTTTCTGTGACTCAGACAGATGACCAAGAAATCCCTGAAGAATCACACCAAAAAATAGCTTGATATAAATTCAAAAAGGTGGAAAAAACATGATGTAGAGATAGATGTCTTGGGCACATTTTTATTAATTGAATCCAGCTAGAAATGACAGAAGAGGAAGAATAAATGTGGGAGATGCCAAAGCAGGAAAAACACAAGAAGAGAAAACAAACCACCAACATTTGCTACTTCATTTTAAACATTATTATTTAAGACAAAGTCCAGTCATAAGCCAGAATGTTATTCACCAAGTAATTTGTGTGTTGCTGAAGAAAAGTTAGAACCCTTACAAAAGTTCTGAAATATTGTAAAACAAAGATATCATTGGGACTCCTCAAATGCCATGTGAGGACCTAAATACATGAAAACAGTGATTCACTTCCTCTAGGAAAACCACAAAACTGTTCAGTTCAAATAATCTGCTTCCATTATTTATGGGTTCATCAAATATAAATATGTTTTCCTATCTTCTGCTGATCAAATCATGAAAATATTCAAGTCTGCTTACAAAAATGAACTCTAAGCCTGAATCTGCTACCCCCACCATGACTAGGTGAGGTGATCTGGAAGGCTACAAAAGCAGGCTGGGGTCATGCCCCTGTACCAAGGACTTTTCACAAAGTAACTCTACAGCACACCTTCCAGCAGATCATAGGTTTCCTGATGTATCCACTGTCAACAGCAGAGCTGCACAGCCCTGCCTGAGGGCCATGGGCACCCTATTGCTCACCCTGCTTTCCACACCACGGCTCGTGCTGCCAAAGGTCACTTTTAATCCATTATTTGCACAGTTCACCTTGTCTTCCTCCCAAAGAAAACTTGTGCATTTGGGCAAATTAAAGCCACTGGCTGTTTGAATATGTTCTCTGGCTGGGATGCCTGGTATATCCGGTCTAATGAGGGTTCAGCAGAGAACACCTGCGCAACCAAGGTTGAGCCAGTGAGAATAGGACTCAAGAAGGCAAAACTTCAGGCTCTTGCCCATTAGAGCTCTGGAGATTAGTACTTGTTTGTTCAGTGTCACCTGGAAGTCAACTGTGGGCCAGGTTGTGGACTCCATTATATGTACACATAATAATGTTTCCCATTAAGATGATGCTGGAATTAGGAAGACATAAGAAGCAGGAAGGACTAGGTGTCTGAACATACATCACAAAAACTTGACTTACGACAAAACTAACAGAAATTTTTTCTACTTTCATATTCAAGAGAAATGACATGAAATATCCACTAAATAAACTAAATATCCACTGCAACTAACAATGACTGCTGAAATATGTTGAATACAGTTAAGAAAAGTGAGTTGGGAACATATGACAGAAACCTTATTCTCTTGAACTCCATGTTCTGGTGCAGATTCTTGCACAAGCGGAAAATAACTGCAACAAGGCACCCTTTTCACGCAGCATCTTCCAGCTTCTGTGAAAAGTACCAGACTCGTATAAGAAAGCTGAGCTTTAAAACATCTAACAGATTGTAGGCTTTGGAGTTGCCTTAGAGAGAGGAAAAAAAAGAAACAAAGCAGACATGCTAGCTAGAATAAGCTGAAAAGTATATCATAATGTTAGAAAACTATGAAAAAATATTTGTTGAAGTAACCCTCATGCTGTAAAGGTCCAACCTTGTGTCACTGATGGAGAGGAGAGGTGCTTTGGCAAGGTGATCTGTGAGTTTTCGTGATGAGCAATGCTTTCAACAGGAAAGGATTAACCGAGTAGCAAATGACTTGCTTTTCTTCTCTATGGAAAGAGATCATGTTTCTTATGGATTCATTTAAAAATTAGTTAAGCTTGACCCATCATTTCTCTGTAGGGTTACTTCTTCCTTCATCTTCTAAAACACCTTATATCAAGTCTGTTAAAAAATCAAATTGAATATATAAATGAACTTGAAACAGCCTTTCATACTAGTCATTTCTGTAATCAACAGACATTTATTTCTATGATAAATTAATATTTTTATATTCACATAGTAAAAGGCTAAAATGGAAAAATAGACTATCCTATAAGAGAGGAATTTGGAAGCAAAAATGAAAAAAAGGATTTCAGACAAAATAAAATTCTTAGGTTTAGAAAAAAAATTTTAAAATCTTTATCTTGGCATCTTGGTATTTTGATATTCATCATTGCATTGTGTATCTCTGGCAAGTATGTCTCTAAAGTACTGAGAAGATGTTGAGAATTTTCTTTTTCTTCATGTGTGATGCACTTATAAAAAGGCATATTTTTGCTATTTGGGGCACGTTTTAGGTTAAAATCCTAAACCATGGTGGAACTCATGGTTCACTGTTGCAGGGGGTGAAACATCATTTTACTCCAAAACAAAGCCTCTCCAAATACTGTCTTTGTAAACACATTCCCACAATTGAAAGTAATGTGAAACTTTCCTCTGTGAGATAAGGGGCATATTCCTCTAGTGTGTTCATAACTAGTCAATTTGCAAGTGAACTTTGTTACATAAAAGACATCAGTTTTACAAAGAAAGGAAAACCAATTATGTGGTACACAATAAGCAAATAACAAAAATGGAAACAGTTGCAGAAATTCAGGCCAATTGCTTCAAAATTCAGGTTGTCGGAATAGTCAAAGCGGTATGCACAGACTTTTTAATTTACCTGAAATACAGCAAAACAAACATCAAAAGCACATCTCTGAATTTAATATGATTCTCCTATTTCCTTTAAAGGTCCTTGTCAGACATAAGTCTGTGCTCGTTAACATGTAAGTTCTTGTGAACAAAACATTCGGAAGATCCTGCTGCTTTCACTTTGTAATATTATAAATTTTCTTGATGGTATCATTAATCAGTAATACTCGATGGCTAATGAGGGTATTTGAACTTTAGGGTTGCCTAATTAACCCTGCTTCAGTTGCAAAGTAGAAGGTTGAAAGTTTCAGAACAGAAATAGCAATTAAATGCTGAATTTATGTAACTTGCTAGAGAAATAGAAGCACATAAAGAAAACTCAGAAGAATGGTCAAGTGGCTAGCATGTATAATCACAGAATTTAGTGCTGAATTCTCCATTACTGTCTCCAAAAGGGTCTACCTATTTTGTATCTCTTAACAAGCATTTCTAAAATTACCTCATCATTGTAGGAAAAAACAAACAAACAAACAAACATGTGGCCACTCAAAGTGGAAAGCAGCGGCTAAGGGAAGGATTTTGGGTTTCTTTCATGAAAGCATTGATCCAGACTAGCATCAAAAATAGTTTTAGATTTCACCATCTGTGAAATGTAGGAGTTGTCTTTATGAGATCAGGGAGATTGCCTACAGTTGATACTACCAGCCATTACAAATCAATGCATTTGTCAGAAAAGAGCATTGATTTCCACAGGCAGTCAACACCTGCCTGAACCAGTTTTTCTGTGGAAAGGTGGTATGCTGCTTTTCATTGCTTAAGGAGCTCCGTGAATCCCACGTTACTTTCTTAGAATTTCTTGGGTTTACTGCTGGCTATATTACCTACATCTTTCTACTTTAGAGTGTCTGTAAAAAACCTTGAAAAAGTTTGTTAGACCTCTAGCCTCATTGTGCTAGGCATGGCTAAGATCTTTATGATCTTACTTTACTAACTCTTTTCAAGAAAAGGACCTGGACCCCCATCCCTAACTAAATTCAGTTAAGGAAACAAGGAATGGCACGCTCAGTAATAACATAGGATTGAATGGCAGCAGACAAAGTTTTGTTCTAAATCAAGCTGAATATTCTTCCTGAGAGGACACTGCAATCAAAAAGTTACAGAAAGTACCTGAGAAAATTAATGTCAAAGTTCAGATGATCAAATTGTGTGTTCATACATATCTGAAGTATATATAAAGAGCTTGTGAAGTTCTAACAGAGCAATTCAGTATTTTAAACTAACCAGGTATAAAAATGAAGAGGCTCAGAAAAAATTATTATATGACACTAAGATCTTGATAAATTTACAACAGAGCTTCTGATTTTCTCCTGTAACAACTTCTTCCAGATTTTCCCAGGATTGAAATAAGATCTTTCGTTTTTTTTCTGCATACTCTCTTCCTCTTTCCCAGCATCTCTGCTGGCAATTTTACATTCTCTTTGCCCTTACAAATGTTGTATTGCCTTAACCACCCCACCCTCCTTGCAGTCTGATTGAAGAAGCTCTGCAAGCCTGGTGAAAAGCCAGGCTGTCTGTTGATCTAACCAAAGCAGTGTGTTTACAGAAAAATGCAAGAGGCAGGATGCACTGTGTTCAGAATTTGTACAGGGTCCAGTTTTATTTTCATTCCTCAGTGGCTTTATAGCACATGCTCAGGAGATGCAGAGAGCCAGGAGCACCATGGCTTGAATAGGAAGTGTCTTATTTGTCATAGCCATACAAAACAGCCACATTAAATTAAAAATTGGTATTAAAAAAAAATTTGCGAACAGATGAGAAATTAATGCAAACACTGTCTTTGTCCCTATGGCTTCTATTATGATCCTTTATCGTAATATCAGTGTCTTCTGTTAGGGAGATGTTTCTTTTTTTATTAAAGAAATATGATATGCCTTACAGAAAAGAAAGGGAAATGAACTGGTATTCTAAAATCAAATGTCAGATCTTCCTCTGTCTAAGATTTCAGATGATTACAAAAGGCTTAGCTGAAAGCCAATTCTTATGCCAAGATACACACTGAAGCATTCCTATAGATTTACTATTTGAGCTGCACTATTATTCCTTTATACACAGTACATTGGCCAGAAAGAAAAATTATTTGCAAACATCTACACGAGATTTGCAAACATCTACACCAGCTAAAGGAAATGCTCAATATAGTTGCAAATCACCTGTGCATCTCTATAAGCATACAAATACAATATTTGATTCCCAACATTTCTTTGGTACAAGTATACTACAAAGGTTGTTTTTCTTTCCTTTCCTCCTCATCCCTCAGTTTTTTTCACACTTGGGAATTCGACAAGAGTCTAAAACAAAGTAAAACACATCTGACTTTTAATAGCTGTTACTCAAAGTGACTCAAAGTTCTCACTATTATTTTCTTTTTATTAATAAGAATTCAATCAAAGTAAAATGTTCTAGATTAATTCTTCATGAGCTCCATTTCTGTCATTTTTCTGCTGACACATGATAGCATTTCATGGCTAAAAAAAATTATTTCTCAGTATTTTTCCCAAACACTTTAAGTTAAAAAGAGAAACAGCATAGGCACACACAGGTGCTATTACTAGAATATTACAGGGTAAAATAATACAGGGGATTACCTCGGAAAATATCATATGTGAATGAAAGTCATTTCCTACACTTGAATGAGAGAGAGATTTTCCCCACCAGGTCAAGGTTTAAAATCACCAACTCAACACATGCCTGTGACAACTTTTTCTTCATTTGTAAGTGAAGATTTAACAAATTAGAGAAGCCCTTTGATCTACTTGATTTTCTTGTGTAGATGTTTAAAGCTAAGCATTTCAGCCAAAAATTTCAAATATTAACTCAGTGGAAAAAAATTATTTTACAGATAATGACAGTACAGTTGAAACTTTTATAAAACCTGTTATCTTATTGTCAAACATAATTCTACTTTAACATGCTTTTAAACAATGAGACATTTCCTGTTCAAAAACAAATGTTAAAACATCATGCAGGAATATATAAGAAGAATTGGAAATTCAGTATCATCATCTAATATAATTAATAATCATAATCATAATTAGCTCTACTGAAATTTTTAGTTCAATACATGAGCTTTTTTGTATTTATCTTACACACATAGGCATTAGATGAGAGACAAGGGGCAAAAATTGGTATGTGAGAGATTCTGACTGAACATAAGAATGAAGATTTCCCCTGTTAGGACTATGAAGCACCAGAACAGTTGTCCAGGGAGGTTGTGGAGTTTCCATTCTTGGAGATATCAGAACTCAGATGCATGAGGCCCCAAGAAGCCTGATCTCATTGGATATGCTGTGAGCTGGAGGAGGTTTTCTGGAGCTTCCCTCCAAATTGTATGATTCTGTAATTCATATAAAAACTGGTAGGTGTACCTTAGAAAGAGGCCGAACACCCACACACTTTGAATCATGTAAGTAGAACTTTGAGGAGGGCTTTCACAACAGAAATTATTTTAAAAATAATTATTTATTAATTCTTCTCACAATTTATTAATTTTGACCTCTCCAGTGTAAAAAAAATACTGTGTCAACAGCCTGATTTATAAGATCGTATTTTATAGTATATTCATTTCTATTTAATGAAGTAGTTTAAAAAAAGTGAAACAAAACAAATATGAGGTATCATTTGAATAAAACTATTTTCAAGGAACTTTCATTAAGTATTCACTTTTGGGTGATCCAAAGTTCTTTTCCATTTGTCTACTGACTTCAAAAAAAAAAAAAAAAAGACAAACCTCCCTCCCCCAGGCAACAAACCCCAAATACCTCATGCTTCCTTCTGATGCTGCTATTTCTTGATGCTCAAGTGACATATCAGATAGATAAGTATTCAGCTCTTTCATCTTTTTTTCATGCCGTTCCCCAACAAGGTCTCGTCTTATAAAATATTTCCTTATAGTTTGTCTCTTCCTTTTCAGTATTGAATATAATCCCACTTTTACTACCCCAGCACTCAAGATGATCATTGTGATATTCTGATGCTCTCTGATGTAACAGTGGCTCCTTACTTTAATTTCAGCTGCAAATTTCTTTGTTACATTTTGATTTTTGTAGTGGCAGAAAAAAATATAAGAGAAAATAAAAATTAGTCCCAAATCTCATCCTTTGAGTATTTCTGCCTGTAATCTCCCTTGGCGTATGACTTTCTGTGTTCACCATACTGTACTGGCACAGCCCCTCTAAACCAGAATCTTAACCACTCTACTGTTTTTTCTGAGTTTGGCTGGAGTGGAGTTAATTCTCTTCACAGTTGCCCAGTGTGGGGCTGTGGTTTGGGTTTGTGCAGTGCTGATCAGACAGGGACATTGTGGTTATTGCTGAGCAGTGCTTCCAGAGAGGCAAGGCCTCCTCAGCTCCTCATCCCACAGCACCAGTGAGGAGGCTGGGGATGCACAAGGGGTTGGGAGGGGGCACATCCAGGACAGCTGACCCCAGCTGACCCAAGGGATATTCCATTCCATTCCATTTCATTCCATTCCATTCCATTCCATTCCATTCCATTCCATTCCATTCCATTCCATTCCATTCCATTCCATGTGGTGCCATGCTCAGCCCTGAACCAGGGCAGAAGTGGCCAGGGTGCCAGTGCTGAGGCCCTGGCTGAGCAATGGTCAACTGGTGCTCAGCAATTGCTTTCATTTTCATCATTTGTCTTCCTTGGGTTTTATCTCTCTCTCTCTCTCTTTGTGATTTAGATTTTCACTACAATTTATTACTAATGTTGTTTTATTTCTGTTATTAAGCTGTTCTTATCTCAACCCATGTGTATTCTCACTTTTACCCTTTCAATTCTCTTGGACCCATCCTGCTGGGAGAGGTAGGGAGAGTAACCAGGTGGCTGTATGATGCATAATGCCAGCTGGGGTTGAACCATGACACTTCTTTTGTTCTAATTCCCATTTTCATCCATTTACATGATGTAATCAAAGATGTTTTATTGAACATTAGATAGCCGAGGTCCACCAGATTTCTTTTATCTAGGGAATCAGTCACAGAATAAACAAGAAATTACATTGATCTACAATTGCTAAGCATATGTTGCATTTTATTTCATCTCCAGCTGTTTCTGATTTTGTCAAGGTATTAAAACAGAAACCAAACAAAAAAAAAAAAGACTCACCACACAATTTACATAATTCTTGAGAATCCTCTAAGCAAAACAAAACAAACTCTAGGGTAAAAGGAGGTATCAATCTCAGATCTCATATACAAATGAAACTTAATCTGAAACAATGCATCCTTTTAAACATCCTCAATATAAAGGTCAAGTGAGAGCAGCAGCAGCTGCCACATCCTAATTTATTTACCAAAACAAACAAACAAATCCCATGGTAAATATGTACTAGCTAGTTGTGATACAGTTGACTTAGGTGTAAAGTTCAAAGACTTGCCAGAGAATATTCTACATCTAATATTATATTTAATAGATTCAGGACAAAAATAAACCACAATTATGAGTCACTAAATAGAAAAGTTACTTGCAGTTAAATGTTATATAAGATTACGGTTTCCTCAAAGACTCAGAAATCAGTACCATAAAATTGAAAAAGTCATATATCAAATGAAAAAATATGGTGTGCTATTTATAACTGAATGGGCTTTGCTTAAAGATTTGATTAAAAATTGTAATTAGTTTTGCACTTCGGTATGAAAAAGTATGTAGAGAGTAAGTAATAAAACCATAGAATGGCTTGGATTGGAAGGGACCTCAAAGACCATCTAGTTCCAACACTCCTGAATTGGGTGAAACACCTCTCACTAGGGGAGGCTCCTAAAAGCCCCAGCCAACCTTGCCTTGAACACTGCCAGGGATCCACAACTTCTCTGAGCAACCTGTTCCAGTACCTCACCAGCCTCACAGTAAAGAATTTTTTTGATAATATCTAATCTAAACTTTCTTTCAGTTTGTACTCATTCCCTTGTCCTGTCACTCCATGTTTTTTGTAAAAAGCCTCTCTCCATCTTCCTTGTAGGCTGCCTTCAGATACTGAAGGCTCCAATCACATCATCCCAAAGTCTTCTTTTCTCCAGAATGAACAAATATACTGTAAGATGTTATGAAAAGTGGTAGGATAATAAGCCCTTTGAGATTAGCAAGTGGTTCCATTCTGATAATTCAATAACAAAACCCGTCTGGGATGTAGAATCTCTTGCCCTACACTAGTTAGTAGTCAGGTTAGAAATTCAGTTCTCTCAGAACTCTCCCCCTTTTTCCCCCATCCATTAAGCATAAAGCACAATCCTGTACCCTATCCTGTACTATAGAATGGTCCAGATTAGACATTCTCTATCTAGATTCATTCCTCTGCCTGAGCCACAGTCAGAAGAGACATTTGCCAGCTTAAAAGCATTATTTATCTAGATTTTCCCATTAGACTTGTCTCTGGGAAGAGCCACTAGTCCTGCACTAGCAGTGTTCAGGCACTGATATCATCTCAAGAAATCTCCCTGGGCAATTCTGGTCTTGGGTTGTTAATTTGGCTTATAGATGGATACCTGTCTGTCAGAGAGAACTGTGGTAGATCAGTGATTTTCTGCCATCTGTGAACAGATGGATAGAAATTAGTTACTAATTGGGGTGAGGGACCTCAACACATGAAATATCAGCCACCTGGGCCATAAAGTCATCTGCTCTTGTAATGCCTAAAAATGGCTCAGTGATGTCTTCGTAATATTTGCAGCTGGGAAGGATCCAAGTTTCAATCTTTCTTCTGGCTGACAGTGTTGACACAGACTTCAAACTAGGCAGTGATTAAATCTTAGATGTCTGAGTTTGAAAACCCAATATTGCTTTGAGCTGCATTTTAAACTAGTAAGTATTCTTACATCTCTATGTAAACAGTCCACTTATAATTGCAGACCATTGTCTTGCAAGCAGAACATTGCAATGGAATTATCTCAAACTGTCAATGTCTGTTTTAACGCTTGCTAACATGATCCCAAATGTCTGGGGTGTCTCAAATATATATATTTTGCTACAAGCTTTCAGACTTAAATCTTGGATTTGTTGCTAGAACTAGATGCTGTAACCATAGTGATTACCTTTCAGTTGCTAGACTTTGACTCTCCATGAAATGAAGAAGGAAAAGGCTTGGAGAGAGATTTAAACAGTTCACCCAGTATTGAACTGACACCTAATGCTGAATCTACATTGATACCATAGAAAATAGGTATCTTTATGACAAGCAATCTTTGCAGACAGAATTTGAAGACAGAATACGATTAAAAACTGACTGAAATCAGGATTAAAGAACAAGAATTTTTCCTGCAAATACAAAAAGGGAGAAATAAAAACACTGTTCTCAGAACACTAATCTTTAACATAACAGATATCCCCATCACAGATATCCCAAACATCAGATTGGTGATATAGAAGAGGATATATGATAAAAAACAAGTGCTGGGCAGGGACTAGGCTATCATGGTTGCCCCTGCAGCTGAGACGTAAAAGCATTATCCATGTCATAAAACTGTGGTGGCTACCATTGCAGCAGACCACAAATGGTACCCATTAAGCCTACTGAACTTCATTTTGCTGTAGCCAAAATCAAACTATTCTCCCATCCTGTCCTCTACACATCCTCTCCCATCCTGTCCTCTACACAATGTCCTCTACACATTAGTAGGATTACATTACCTATATACATATTTCTTGCAGAAGCCACAAAGATCTTACTCATCTGCAGCTATTTCACTGTTCAATAAGCCAACATTTTTTGTCTGTTTTATCACTAATCTAGAGGACACCTAAGAGTTAACATTCATCTGGCTGTCTTAGAACAAGAGGGCTCTCATGCTAAGACTTGGTGACCATTTAAAGTCCTGTCTCCACTGTAGCCAGCATCCAATACTATATAAAAAGGTACAAGAATTCTCTAACATAGAGAAGTGGAGCAATCTCCACCCCCCTCCCCCAACATTATTTTCATTCTGACCCACAAAAGGGAAGCTATTTTGCCCTGCACCATGCTAATTTATATTCCTCCCAAGATTTATTTACAACACACTTTCGTAAGCCTGTTTTAACAAGTGCAAATTAGGTGTCACTTCTATCACTAAAAATAGCAAACTGAAAAGCATACCAGAAGAGTAATTTATATCACTCAAATTATGAGAAATTATAGGAGATCTCCCTGCAACAACACTAGTGAATGCTGGATATCTGTTTCTGGTATTGTGCTCTAGGGTTCAGAGTGGTTGGAAAAGGAGGCAGTACTATCTGCTTCTGATGATCTGCTAACACCAATTGTTAGAGCAAGGTGTTCAAGTTCCAGAGCTACTATCTGATTTTCTATCCTTTTCCAAAGAAAATGGACTATTGCATCTGGAAAGTTTGCTGTAGGCTATGTTAGGAAGTCAGTTTAGTGAAAGGAATGTGCTAAGGTGAGAACAGAAAGGCAGAGCTGTCCCTTGTTTCCTAAATTCCATTCTCCACTCCACTCATTAGCTCTATAATTATTGTCTGAGAAGGGTCAATCTTCAGGGAACAGATGTTCTACTATCCTGAGATGCCTTAAGATGCTGTAATTAGCTGAAAGCAAGCAGGAGGATAACTTATTTTTGTAGCTCAGTTAATTTTTTATTATACCCTAACAGATCTAAAAGCCATTCCTGCTATAAACAAGTGAAAAACTACAAAGTCATTCAGATAAAACATATCCATCTGGAGAGTCCTATGACCAGCATGTTTATCTCTTAGCATTCGGTGTCTACTGATGCAAACCCATTGGTTCTGTAATGATTTAATCAATGTTTGTGTGGTTAAGGCAAATAACAGGAAAAATATGGAAAATGTTCATTTTACTAAACCCATACTTGACTTCACCCATCAGGAACCTATCACCTATCACCATATCATCAGGAACCTTAACTGAAAGCACTTGCCATGTTGCTTCCAAGATTTTATGCTGCATGGCATGGTGCTGCTGCATCCTACTTTGTGCTGTAGCTTCACTTGTCTCATTACCTGTGAGGGTCTTAAGTCTGCTTAGGAGCCAATAGCCAGAGCTATTTTATCATACTGAAGATCAGCAAGATTCACCACCATTACCACAAAGACAACATCCTTCCCATCACCTACACTGTTGCGCATACCAGGAACAGTGGCATGACTTGGCCACCTCTGCCACGCACCAAAACTTCCAAACACCTGATCTCCTGTCCCAGGAGTTTCCCCTAGTCTGTTTCTCACTACCACCCCTTTCTTGCCACAGAGTCTTTGTAGGTGGCAAGAGGAGAAGAGCTTATATCTGTCCCATAGTTTACTGCTCTATAGGAGTGATGCTTCACTGACACTGGCTTCCATTTGTGTCCTCAAACATCTCATTTATGAGCACTGTCTTCAGAATGGCCAAGCCTTCTGGACCTCTACACTTCATGGTGCTCTGATAACAGCACCTGTGATTAGCTCTGCAAGAAGTTAAACCAGTCCTACAAAAAGCTGTAGATGAGAAAATACCACACTTCAGCTTTGAACAGTAGTGTCACGAACCTAACCTTCACAGTTTGGCCAGCTGCATGTAGAACATCTCTGACTAAATCCAAGTCTATTTCAGTGGGAAATTAGTCTTACTACACAGTAGAGGCATTAAGAAACAGAAAAGCAGTCATATTTGTAGAAGGAGGAATAAATTCATAGGAACAATCCTTGTTTCACTACGAAAACACAGTGAATTTCCATTCCTCTCTTGGACTGAAGTTGTCTTAATTTGTGAAACAGTGAAAACTTACAGGAACAAACAGCAGTTTGTTTGTTTCTAAATGGAAAAATATTCATGTGGACTTTTAGTTGACACAGTTAAGGCTTTACAATGACTTCAGAAATTAAAGCTTCAGAAGAAAATATTGCTTGGCCAACAACCCATGGATTTAAGATCCCTCAGCCCTCAATAGTCCCTCTAGCATATATCTTATCAGTTGCAATAAATTCAGGACACACCAGGTTTATGTCATGTGCATCAGTGATCATCAAGTATGGGTCACATAGGTGTTTTAACTTTATCCTTTGTAGTGTGACACAGCTGTCTCTAGAAAGCACCATGGGAAGTGAAGCTGTGTGCAAAAGAGCTGCTATGTGTACTTCTGATGACCTTTCAAGATGGATCAAAAATTAATATTTCAGAAGCACAGGGACATGTGAAAAAACCCAGACAACAACTCAACAAAGTAACTCCATGCTTCTGCCAGCAAGGTTCCATCTGCCCCTCTCAGAGGTCACCATGCTGGACAAACTTCACAACAGCACCTCAGCATTCTGTATAATCTCTATTTTTTTCCCCCAAGCTAATAAACGAGCTAACAGAGCCAAGGTAATACTGAAACAGTTGACTGGCTGCTGCTGAGCTCCTGCAGTATTTTAATACTGTGAAAACACTAACGTAGCAAATATCAACTTACCTAGCAAATATAAGAGAGTAGATAGATGCCAATCCATGAGGTGCTTGGGTGTCACAGTCGTTTGAGAAGGGTTGGTGCAACCCTGGCAATAGAACTGAGCTGCTTCTGTCACTCCGACTTGACACTGTAGAACAGCTGTACCCAGCTACCAAACCTGCTCTCAGCTGTAGCCCCATGCCTGGCAGCACACTGCTAACTCATTCTGATTCACTCAGGCCTCCTCTGACTAGAAAACATGAAAATTGCATTGACTGAGGACAGTGGTACATGTCTCCTGTGATCTTTCACAAGATCCTTTAGTTTTCCCTGCCTCGTTCTTGGGACTGTAAATTCCACTCCAGAGCTGTAGTTTCACAGCTGCTGTGAGCTGCTCTGCAAAGCTGCTTTGGCTTCATCCATCACTCTTAGTTGTCCTTTCCTGCCACAGAACCAATGCTTGGATAGCCATTGGTGGTGGAGACAGGATCAAGGAATTTACCTACACAGAAAAACACCATGCAAAAATAGTAATGACAAAGTTCTTCTCTAATCTGTGTTCCTTCCACTTCCTAACTAGTTATTCAAATGTGTGTGGTCACACAGGAAGGAATGGAAGTAGCAATTGTCTTGGGCTTCACTGAGGCAGAAGCCTTCTGAAATTTCAGTCTCAGAGAGAGGTTTTACTGTTCCAAGCATTAAATAAAACTGATTTTGAGGTTTGCGTTATAAATAAAGTCATTTACATGAAGACATTCTCCCGGATTTTCAGTATATTGGCACCAATCCCAATCTTTTGCACTAAGCTACTCAATTCCTCAGATAATTACTAATCCCATGTTCTCCTTAGTTACATATTTTGCAGAAAAGAGAGCCTGCACCTCCATATCCTAGTCAGTACTCAAGAGTATTAATCAGATACATTCCAACTGACTGATGAGTTATTTGCTCTTTTTTTTTTTCATCTCCTAAAATGTCTCCACATACTATGCAGTATTTTGAAATGTTGGTTCCCATGAGACTGGCAAAAGCACTGCATATGTAGGGTTTTAATCAGATTAATCATATTGAATTGGCCAGTGCCATTAGTTATCCAACTGATTATGCTGTTAAAATAAAAATAAAACAAAGTCCTTTACTATCAACACTCTGCATTCTGCTCTGCATTCTGCTCTGAGGATTTAGTGTCAACAATACATGCATTTAAAGGCAATCTGATTCCCTGCAAAAGCCAAAAGCAAATTTTCCACAGAGAGTCTACCTCAGTGTTGTATACTCACCAGCTGTGATGTTAGATTATCATGTAAGCAGCTTAATAATATTTAAATTATGCAGCTCATGAGAAATCGCATGAAGGGTTTTTCCTCAAGCTGCCTTTTGTTGAAACATCCCAGATGAAAAGCTAGTATTTACAGCACATTTGGTTTGCAGTGATCCCAAGATGACAGAATTCAGGATCTGGAGGATAGCTGAGACAGTGAGCAGTGGAGTTGGACTCAGGACATCAGGACAGTAGAATTTGGCTTATTTGGGTAATTGATAAGTAAAATTTCCCAGCAAGCAGTCATCAAGCAGAAAGAGATGAGGCTGAATTTTTAAGAAAACCAGGAACAATCCACAGTGTCATGCAAGAAGGCCAGAATTTCACCAGCAGAACTGCCAGGCTAACACAGAAGCCCCTTCATGAACTAAAATACAGATGGGAGCATACAGGAGGAGGAAACAAGGCAACAGAACTGGCAGGGAAACCAGAAAGAAGAATTACTGGTCAACTGGCTGAAAATGAGAGGAAATGGAGCTGCCCTCTATGTGAGAAAACAGCTGGAATACTTGGAGCTCTGCTTTGGGATGGATCAGAACCCAAACAGTTTATGGATCAAGATTAGCAGACAAAACAATATTGTTTGGCCTTGTATTGTGAGTATTTACTATAGACATCCTGACCAGGAAGAAAATGCAGATGAGACTTTCTTCCAACAACTAGAAGTCTCATGTGCACAGGTCCTGTTCCTCATGGGACACTAACCACTACTGTATCTGCCAGAAGGATGATGCAGGAGGGCTCAGGAAATCTGGAAGACTTCTTGAACACACTGGTGACAGCTTCCTGGTAACTGAGAAGCTAACAAGAAAACATGATCTGCTACACCTTGTAGTTACAAGAATAAAAAACTTTGTCTGAAATAAGAAAGTCAGAGACAGCCTTAGTTGCAATGACAATGAAATGGTAGAATTCAGTAATCTGAGAGGAGAGAAAAACAACTAAAAGCAGGATCACAGCCCTGGATTTCAGGAGAGCAGCTGAGGCTCTCCTCATTTGAAACTTCCATGTTTCAAATGCTCTCTCAATCTCAATGAGACCCTTCCAACCTTAATGAGTCTTTAGTTCTGTGAAATATAAAAATATTGCTTCAAATCCTAGTTACACATGACAGTAAAAAGAAACAGGGCAACAAGAAAGGCTTCTCTAGTTACATTAAATGTAAAATGAAGATACATACAACATGGGTCAAAAGATAATTAGGAGTTCACTGATAAGAATGTCAAAACTGCTGCCAGCCCTGGTGAAAAATATGTCATTGAGAAGGTTTCTGGTGGCGTGAAAAACAAAAAACATACCCATCTCTAGGTCCAGCCAGGAAACTCTGAATTCAGCAGGTGGAAAACTCATGGACTGAGCAGCAGCTGAATACAAGCCACAAAGTGCACTTTCATTGTGTAGACTGTATACTAAGTGACACTGGCAGGGATATGGGCAGCACAGAGGGAAATTATTACCTTCCCATATTCTGTAATGGTACTGCTGCACTTTCAACAGTGTCTCCCATTTCTTTCCTCTAGTGAAGAGCTATCAATGTGGCCAGGGCCTTGAGCACATAACCTATTAGGAGAGACATTGGAACTTGCCTTGCTTCAGCTGGCAAGGAGAAAAGCCAAAGGAAAACCTCATAGCAACCTTCCATGTCCTGAAGGGAAGATTGCAGTAAAACCACTCTCAGTAATGGCAGATGAAATAGTGAGGGCAGCAACTACTAACGGCACTTAGGGAGGGTTAGAGTAGATGTCAGGAAATATTTACGAAAAAGGTAGTGCTGCCCTGGAAGAGTTTGCCCACAGATGTTGTGGAATTCCCATTCTTGAGGGTCTTCAAGATTTTCTAGACAAAGGAATATCTCAACCTGAGGCATGTTGGTGACAGTCCAGCTTCTGACAGGAGATTGGACTAGAAATTCCCAGAGGATTTTGCAACCAGCACTGCACTATGACAGTGTCACTAATACCCTTAGTGTTATTCCCTTTAAGTGCAAAATACCTCTGCTTTGGCTGTCATTATAAAGGAGAAATATCATGGTGTTCCTCTGTCCCTGGTTTCCAAATACAGCGCAAAATGCGAATATCAGCCTGACCTATGATTTATGGGTTAGCATCCTGTAAAGCAGTCAAGGTGCCAAAAATATACAAGAAAAATATCTCTGGCCACATAAGCCATCATAATCATGACTATTTTATAGAACACTATTCAATCATAAGTCTAATGAACAATGAAAACAAAGTTGTCCTGAGCATTTAGGGAAAAAACAAAAAAGTAGTTGTTACATGCAAAGCTACAAAGCAACCAACCAATTAAAAAAAAACAAAAAACCACCAAAAATACCCACACACACACACAAAAAAAAAAACCAGTAAGGTATACACAAGTGTAAAGATCTGGCAGCAGCTATGTAATTACTGTTTCTATTCCAGGTAGAGACACCGACTCATCACATGTCACTTTGACCTCCATCTGCTTTGCTTGAAACTAAAGAGACTTGATATAGTAGAATGACAGCTGAGAACCAGGCAGGATGAATCAAATAGATTTCAATCACCAGACCCATAGAAGTAGAAATAACTCCTGCTTCTAAATGGATAAAAAATAAATGTTATAAATATATAAAGGCATTAAAAAAAAATCAGTTGCTGTTTTTATAAAGTTAGCCCAACCTCATACTTCCCTCCTACATTGTTAAGCATCTTCTGGAGCCAAAGAGTCTAGCTAGGGTTGGCTGTCTTTATTTCTGATTTCTGACTTTAAAGTCTGGCTTAAGATAAGGCCCTGCTCAACACAGAATTAAGGTTTGTGGGGATTTTCTTTTACTTCACACGATGAGCTTCTTCATCCTGTGACTCCAATTAATTTTCCATTGCTGATACTCACTTTCTTGTTTTCTATCTTTCTGTCCAGTTCCTGTAAGATTTCTAGTACTGTTAGTAGGTTCAAGACAAAAGTCAACAAACCTCTCCCATCTGCTCCTAAGATTGCAATCAGTTCAGCTTCACCTGCAGCACTGTGCACTGACACCACAAGTTCTACTGAGCTCTTAGCAGTGTGTCATCATCCTTAGATACACAGCACACTGTAATGGTCTCATAGTTCACCCCTGCTAAGCTAGATGGAAATTGCAAAGGAAAAATATAATCAAGTGTTTCAGCAACAACCATTGATAGAAAACAGGCTGCTTTCCAATTATCTTGCTTATAGGTAGCAAGGGAAGTGGTGTTTAATTAATTCTTCAGTCTTCTACAATGTTTTTCCTTAATGGGAACTTGAAAGTGCTGCACCCTCCCAACTATCTTTGGCTTAGTTTGCTTTAGTCCTCACATGACGTTCCATCTGATAAACACTCAGAGCTCATCTATGCCCAAGTCATGAGCCAATCCTCCAGTCAGTAAGAGAGCCATCTCCATATAGTCCACACAAGAAGATGGGAAGTACAATTTTCTTCCAAATGCCCAGTCCTACTCCTTTGTATTGATGTTTCATCTCCAGGCTGGATGAAACAAAATTAAAAAATCACAGAATCATTTGGGTTGTAAAAGATCTCTGAGGTCACATTGTCCAACCTTTGATTGATCATCACCTTGTCAACCAGACCAAGGCACTAAGTGCCACATCTGGTAGCTTCTTGAACACCTCCAGGGATGGTGACCCTGACCCCACCACCTTGCAGCACAGTCCTTTCCAATATTTAACAACCCTTTCTGTGAAGAAAATCCTCCTGACGTCCAACCTGAACTTCCATAGTGCTTCCCATGTTGCTCACTGGGTGAAAAGACTGACTACTTTCCTTTCAGGTAGTTGTAGAGAGAGAGATAAGGTCCCACCAAGACTCCTTTTCTCCAGATTAAACAAGCCCAGGTCCCTCAGCTGCTCCTCCTGCGACTTACACTCCAGACCCTTCAACAGTTTTGTTGCTGTTCTCTGGAAATCCTCCAGCACCTCAATGTCTTTCTTGCTGTGAAGGGCTTAAGACTGATCACAGCACTTGAGGTGCAGCCTCACCAGCTGAGTGCAGGGGGACAATCACTGTCCTGATTCTGCTGGCCACACTATTCTTGACATAGGCCAGGATGCCGCTTGCCTTCTTGGCCACCTGGGCACATCTGGCTCATGTTCAGCCACATCCCCAGGTCCTTTTCTGCTGGGCCACTTTCCAACCACTCAGCCCCCAGCCTGTTGCACAGCCTAGGGCTGTTTAACCAAAGCATAGGATCTGGCACTTGGCCTAACAATACCTCACACAACTTTTTCTCCTACAAAAATCTCACATCTCTAAACAATCTGTAATTTTCTGGTGGAAAACATGCTCTCTGCAAAACTGAAGTTTGCTGTGTGAAAATTCTGATCCTGTTAAAGAACATCGAACAGCTCCTGTGTGGGAAATAGAAGGTGTTTGTCCTATTGTCATGGAGTCCTAGCTTTCTCTTCCATTTTCCCTAACAGAAGTGTAGCTGACAAGAACCATGGCCTCCTGTGAACCGGGCCAGGGAATACAGAATAATTTGAGCACATGCTCCTTCTCCCATCTTCCCACTAATTTGGATAGAAGAGAAGAAACTGGGTAACATATGCTATGTCAGTCTTCACTGAAAACATCCACAGGAACTCTGAACTGTGTCCTTAGAAAGAAAGGCAAGTACAACTAGTCCAGTACTGTGCCCCCTAATTCCCTGGCTTCCTTGCTTGGCTGGACTGGAGACTTAATAAAGAGATGCAGCTCCCCTGACATTCTTAGAAAAGAATATGAGTAGAACCAGTATATTCTTCCTCCTTAATTTTAGCAAAAAAATTTTTCCACTAATTACTGTGCAGTATCTGGAATTGAGCATCAGGGGCATGCAAGAGGTGGGGGAGGACCAAAAACAGCCCACAAAGAAATAAGAAAATAAAAACACACACAAATTCCAAACATAAACCCAAAATCCCACATCACCATTTGTGTCTTCCTACCATAAAATAGCTCTTCTGCAGGTGAGGATATGGACCTTCCCTTGGAGTTCCAAAGTAGGACAATTAACTTGCTGAACAACTGACAGCTGCTTCTGATACATTAGCACTCTTGCCACATAGGAATGAGTACAATTTTTTACAATTTGCAAATTTATATATTCGCCATTCTTTCAAAACTCTGCCCTTCCTATTCTTCTATTAGATAAACATGGAAAACACTCTTTCCCAATTAACAAGAGTTTGCAGCATTTACATATATTGCTTTTTTGCATTTATGGCATTATTGCTGTCAATATTAATATTCTGATTAATACTCCATGTTTAATTTTAAATTGCAATTCTAGTTACATTTGTCTTGATTGTTATAATGTATCTGAATGTCATTGCATCTCATTTTTTGTGAGGCTGCCAGATATTGTATTAGTGGGTGGTTCCCAAGGATAAAATTTAAATTTAAGATTGTTTGGGTTTACAGTGTTCATCCCACAACTACCAATATACACTGCTGTCTATTAGAAGTATGATATTGGTGCACTTCATGTATTAATTTTGCTGCACAGTGCCTTCATGTGCAAACTTATGTAGAGAGCTAATGTCTGATATCTACCTAGAACAGCTAAATATTCACAAAATAGTATTTGATTTGCTAATTTTTGCTAATAACTGCATCCACATTATTTATTTTTAGCTGTTAAGACTTTCAGAGTGTGCTTTGATATCCAGTTATATACTTAAATATATCACAGTGTACTAACCTGCTGTTCAGTTCATTAAATGATAACAGAGCTTAGATTAAGGCCACCTTGGAAAAGGGAAAAACAAAAGGTCTTTTAGACCACCAAGCTGAACATTGCACATTAAAAGATTCCCTATTTTCTCCTTAAAATATGGACTTTGTGAAAGAAGAAACAACTAGCAGTACAGCAGACATGTGAACTCATCTTTTATTCTGCCAGAATCCATAATTCAGTTGATAAACATGGTGAAGTTCTAGTTCTGTGTCTCTCAGAAGGTTAGATTATAATATAACAATGTATTCCACATTATATTCTGCTGTACTGAACTGGTAAATCACAGAGTAGAAATTACCAGCAAATCCAAATTCTTCAGTTATTTTAACATATCTCTTCTAGTTTCAGAGATCTACAGAGGTTTAACAGGAAAGGAAAGGAAAAAAAATCTGTTCTTGCCCTTACATTATCTATTTTTATTCCACCAAAAAAATAAAAGAATAGGGGAAAAATAGAATTTAAAAAGGTATTATTATTGTATGGTGACTCTTCAGTCTGTTCCTTACTGGCTCTCTAAATTGTTCATCTGACCTCAAGTACAATATTCTTCAATTATTCTTGATTTTCTTTACTGAGAAATTTATACTGTGAGGCTTGGTGCCAGTATTTATCTATTAGGTTTCTTAAATTCAGACTATGAAAGAGCTTTCAATTTTGAGTAAAATATACTAGTTTCGCTTACATTTTCACAGAACTTCTCTTAACTAGGACTAGCATGTATTTGTCTTAGCAACCTAATGCACTTTATTAAAGCACTGATACAGATTTACTTATAAGTTATAGTACACATCTACATACACACATATACAAATTTCTGGTTTGATACAAAGAAATAAGAAATTTGCACAATTACTAAGAGAAAAAGATCTCATACTAGTAAATCAATTTTTTTCATGGAAAAAGGGAAAGTAGATCAGATGCATAAACAGCACTATTAAATCTACTGAAATATCATGATTTTTCTGCAGAATTACAGATTTTTTAAATTATGAAAAGTAAAGTTCAGGGAAAAAAAACTGTTTAGTGTGTTATAGAACATGAATTGTTTTTAAAAAAAATCATTTGAAAGAACAGTTAGCTGCAGAAACAGATTCTCTTTTTTAATTTTACATTGGTTCCTGCTTCTTAAACTCATGAATAGAATTTTTTAAATATGAAAGTTAAATACAGTGTGATTTATTTTCATATCTAGACTTATACTTGAGATCTTGGGAAGCTTTCATAAGAAGCTAAAAAAATTCTGCAGCCAATTACCACTACAGATGTGACAGATTCAGAAATTATTCATATAGTCTAGAGCTTGAAAGCACAAAATCCTCAGCATATTTTACAGGGTAGAAGACAAGTAGTCATTAAATCCTCACTTCACTCACACCACTGTACAATATAAAAAATTATACAAGAACCCCCAAGATGTGGCTAGCCATATGGTTTGCCAACATTTAATACTTTGCTGATGAGAGATAAGAAGGGTAAGGCTGTATTCCATTAAAAAAAACAATTAGAAATTTTATAACTACAAAATTGGGGTTATTATATTGCAGCTGTAATTTGCTTTTCATTAAAACAGTCTTTGACTGTACTTTTTAAAATATGAACTTACTGCAACAGGGACTCTCACAATGTAACATCAGACTATTTTTCTTATTTAAATACCGAATGAGTAATACCCCCACGTATGAGGAATGGAAAAAAAAATAGATAATTTGTTCAGTTAGGAAACCCTGAGATTCCTTTAGGATGAAGCTCAGAGTTTTTTTCTTCATTAACACTTGCAGGCTTGCCACATACTTCTCCATAGTACAGCACAATTGCAGACCAGAGGATCACACTCTCTACTGTGGTGTTGCCAACAGCAGCATTTTGTGTAAAGCACAACTGCTGGATGAAACAATTTTTTTTTTAACAGACTATGATGCTAAAAATAGCAACTCAACTTCTTCTAGTAGTCATAGCCAAGAGACAGAATTTCTTTATCTTTCACTTGATCACATCCTTTAAGATCTCTTGTAGCTTACTGTGGCTATTCTTCTCTTGATTGAGCTATGAGAGCCATTGCATAGACACCATTCTCAATTGTTTGGTTTTCTATAGAGCAGTATTACAATTCCACAAAAGCAGCCTTAAGGCCTAGGGAAAATATAAAGAAAGGCAAGAAGGAGAAAAGATAATTATGTATAATCAGAATTTCGGTTCCATCTGTGCTGCAGGCTACATACACTCTGCTGGATCAGGCAGAAGATGTAGAGGATAGCAGGTGCAGCACTGAGGGTTTGAATTTTATCAGTCATCTATGGAAGTTTTCTACCTATAGAGATTTGAAATAGGGCAGGTTAGGAAACAGATAAAACGTATAAAAACTGCACCAGAATAGTGATGGGGGCTTATGGGGTATTTGTGGTGTTGGGTGGGAGTTTTATTTTGTATTTTCATGTTTGGCTGATTTTTGGTTTTGTTTTTAATTTTTGATTTCTCTCATCTAATTCCCAACTGGTTTTTGTATATGTGTAAGAAGAGCTAAGGGTAAACTTCTCTTTAAGTGATGCTTCTAACCCACCTCTATTCAAGTTTTACATTCAAAAATTTGCCTCCTTAGTACTCCTGTTGCTCTGTACCCCTATTTAAATTAAATCACCTACTCAGCAAAATGCAGCATATATCACTGCATGACTTTTTAGTTCCAGGCTTGACCAGCATGGTCTGAAAAGGAAAGATGTTCTGACCTCCTCCTAGTGGCCCAGGCCAGCAAAAAACTGAACAAACCTTCAGCATACAGCCTCTTGTGTCTGTTGTGGGTAGTAACCTAATTCAAGCCTGAAAAGGGGCATATCTATGAAATCCTTGCAAATCTGGGGTCTGTGCTCGCAGTGGATGTAATTGTTGTGTTGTATATAACCACTGATCATCAATCATGATATTTCACCCATAAAGAAAAAACCCAAAGAAAACTACTGGCCCAGGACAAAGAAGAACAGTATTTTTATTAACAACTTTCACTGGCAAGTCTGTATTATAGCTCTGTTGGATGGTGACTCTTCAGGTAAAAAGTCTTTTTGAAAAGCAACTCTGCTTTGATTTCATGGCAATGATACAGTCTTAAGAAGCCACTATAGATGAAGAGTGCAAATTGTATCAGACAGCTTTTATGCTGTTTCTTCAAGAATTAGAGTCCAGGCTAGGATTTGTGACAATGACAGAGGTAAGGTTTTTGTCACATAAAATAAAATCTTACTCCTGACCAGACCAATTTTTTCAGTAATAGCTATGATTTTGATGCACTTCTACCATAAAAACGTGTGACAAAGTGACCTGTCACTTGAAAACAGGGCTGGGGGAGGAGATGAAGAAGAGAAAACTAATAGTCCACATACTGCTGTTCTACTCATCTTTTAAGAACTCCATGAGCTACAAAGTACATGCGTTTTTCCACTTGAAAAAATTGACTACCTTTAAAATAATCAATTTCCCAGAAAGACATATACACGAGAGTAAATCAGACTACAAGCCTTTAGAACAATTTCTTTTCAGACAAAATGAAAGCTGAAAGGCTGCATAAATGCTGTTTCACTGGAGTTATAACATGATAGCCAAGTTGTTGATTTTCTGTACAGTAAAATCCAATTGGCAAGGACAGAAAACACCACATTTCCCAGGCTGAGACAAGATATGCCTGGCTATCTGGAGTCATTACATGTGGCAACTCCAGCAGAGGCGGAATGGGAAGTTATCCATTATGTTCTGAGCTTCTATTTGTTCTTTCTGAGGAGGGCTAGGCCTTTCTGGATTGTGGGGGGAATCTTTCAGGGTGAAGGGAGGGAATATCAGAAGGAGGGAATATCAGAAAAATATCCTAAGTCTTATGCAATGCTATTTGTCTGAGCTCAGCTAAACACTGCTCTGTTCACATTTAAAAAAAGAAAAATTAGAAACCAAGTTTGATCCACAAGCTGGAGACCCAAATGTGCCATCTATTATTCCCTCTGAGTCTAGAGATCATGAAAGCCTGGTGTTGTCACTGCCACTGTTAAGTGTCAAGTTTGACACTAGTATGAACAGGCCAAGATTCATGATCGTGCCTAGTGGTAACAATGCCTTGATGATCCTTGAATTTCCTATTGCTACTGATATTCAGTTACTGAGATTCATCCAAAACTAAACTTCTGGTCAGTCAATCAGTATGAAAATACAAAAAGCCCTTCTTGTTTCTTCCCTAGGACTACACCTTGACCATGTACTTTCAGCAGTCCTGGAGGGACAAAAGGCTCTCTTATTCTGGAATACCTTTGAACTTAACTCTGGACAACAGAGTGGCTGACCAGCTCTGGGTGCCGGACACGTATTTCCAAAATGACAAGAAATCATTTGTCCATGGGGTGACAGTGAAAAACCGAATGATCCGACTTCATCCAGATGGGACAGTCCTTTATGGCCTACGGTATGTTGGGCATTTTAATCTGTCTGTGCTGGCAGAAGTGCAGGTGGAATCAGTGCCACTTTCCTGTGCTTTTCTCCTGGTTTCTCATGTATGAGTCAGCATATACTTAATTTAGTCAACCACAACACACCCAAGGATTTTCCACAGAGCAGCAACACTACCTTTAACAGCTACAGCCATAGCTAACGAAGCCTAATGCCTCTTTCTTCCAACTCTTCTGAGTGTGTTAAAACTATAAAAGAGTTCTTCATTTTGGCTCTCACCTGGTAATCAGTCACAGCTCACACAAACACTTCCTTCCTTCTAAAATTTCTCTTTAGGACAATGGGAATTTAAAATTTTGAATCATTTGAAGAAATGTGATATTTGGTAGAGAATACAAAGGAGATATTTGTAGATTTGCATAAATTATTTTAATATTATCTGAATGCCTGAGTATAGGGTCTCAGGGTGCAGCAAGGCCAAGTTTTGCCAGATGGGCCCATAAACACTGACAGCATTGGCATCACCAGCTGCATGCAGGAAGAGATGCTGAGCAGTCAGGTCTTTTTCACTGCTCAAGCTGATGCACCATGTTTTTCCCAAGAAAAGGCAGCTGTTTAGACACATCTGGTGAACAGACTTTGGCCTGTAGTTGTGAGTAAAAACACATGTAATGTCCCCATCCCACAAGAAAGCTCTAACCAAAGACAAAAATAACAAATGAGCAGAAGATAAAATGAAGATACATTAAAATTTTCTTCCTGCAATAGATGGCGGTTATTGCACTAAACTTGCATCTGTGGTCACTTTCCTCATGGTAATAAATATGCTTCTGTCAGCCTATAGATTACCTTTAATTCATGTAAGCATCAATTTTTTCATATTCCAGGTGACATATAGGCCTTGTAAGAAACTAAACAAGAGAAAGCACTGCAGAAAATACTTCTAGGTAAAATTCAGCATTCAGAAATTTGAGCACGGTTCCAATCTAGTCTCACAAGCAGAAAAGAAACTGTAGCATATTACCTTAATTTAGCATCTGTGCTGTAAAGAGCATGAAGACAGTATCACCAAAGCTCTCACATGGGTTGTGACCCGTGAGTTTCATTTTCTTGGCTGAAGACAGAGCATTGGCCTCGCATGTCTTGAACAAGAAAAACAAGACCAATTATGCTGCAACCAGAGTCTGAGTTCTTCACAAATTAGTCAGGGTCTTTAACCATATCTCAAGGATGATTTAAATGCTTCCTTTCCCTCATGGCTCCTGTTCCCCAAACAGCTTTTCTGTTTTCAGTCCAGAGTTAATATTTCTGTTCAGGCTCAGCTATGAAATTTTACTGGCTTCTTTAAACAGAAATTGGAACAATCATAACAGCTCTAAATAACCTGTTTGCTTGCACCCATGTACACAGCAGTTTGTCATTGATGCAATGTTCAGCCTCAGCAGAGCTGAGGAGAAATAAACCAAGGTTAACCATTTGGCTTTACAGATGAATAAACAAGGAAAACATGCACATAATACACTGGAGTGGTTTTAGACCAGGTAACAAAGCATTATCACTTCACTATGTCTCTGTTATTGTATTGTTTCTATGATAAACTCAGTAATCCCTTTGGCTATTTTGTCCAGTACCTTTCAGCTGTTATGTCCCCACAGTTTAAAGAACAATGTGTGCTATGAACTTGTGCAGACAGAGAGTACTCCAAAGCCTTCTGACCTCTAAAACTGGGCGTTGTTGTTATGTCTGCTGCCTCAAAAGGCACGTCTTTTAATTGTTCACAGTAGGAAAAATGTGTAATATTACAAACCAAATAACTCTTTCATCCTTTCACCCAAGAACTACATGCACAAATACATTTGACTCCATGGTAACATTTCACTGAATTTCTTTTCAAATATCCCAAGGAAGTTGAGTGTCACTGTTAATTATTATCTACCTGAAGATCATGTTTCTTCAGTTTCTGTCAAGTACTCCTGCCAGGAGCTATTTTCATTTTCTGAAGCCACCTGCTTCCTAAGAGAAAGGGAAAAATCCCTTTGGGTCAATGTGCAAACCTGCAGCACTCTGAGGCTGGTGTATGGGACAGTGCCAGCCTGGTGCCAGTACACCTGGTAAAATACTGGATTATTCTTTTTTTTCCCCTTATCCATTTTTAATAAGTGATTGGATGCCCTTAGCTCTAACATTTCTGGCATTAGCAGTGTCTCTCATTACTTTTATTCCCTGTTCAGGCAAGATTCTCTGGAAATCTCTCCCAGAGCTCCAAAATCTTAAACCAATACATTCTGTTGCTTCTTTTGCTTCTCCTTTCTCCAGCTTTCCCAAGTAAGATGCTAGACATGTAATGTGTCTTTGAGTTATTTAAGGAACTGTTAATAATTTATTGTACTGAATTTCATGTTCAGATTCTTATGTCATGATGTCAGGAATGGAAGCTCTGATTTAAATCATCCTTTCCTAGTATTTTATGCTACCTCTTAATTCTTCTCAGATTTTCACTAGCAGAAAAATGACACCATGTTGCTTTGGAGACTTCTGTTCTTGTATCATGACATTGCCTCACAGCAGAATTTTTTGTGTGTTGGAAGGAGCATGTTCTTCAGCAGAGTTAGGTGTTAGGAAGTGTAACATACCTTCAGCAATACCTTGGCACAGACGTCCGTCTCTTTTCCAACATTCAGACACAAACCCACCTTTGATTAGGGCAATTCTTTATGTCAAGGCAGGGGGACTGAGCATACCATCACAAGGTGTGAAGAGCTGGTTTGGAGCATCCAAAATTTTGGTTTTAGTGAGACCACACATTTTTATACTGCTACAGCAGAGGATGCCACTTTGCTAGGCACTGCTGCAATTGCAAGAGGATAAGGGGAAGAATAATCTTTGTCTTCAACATAAAGATTTATTTCACCACTTCTTACACAGAGAAGGTTTTCTGTGGTGCAGACACTGGCAGACAAACTCACTTACCTCCAACCAATTCACAAACAAGAACTGATCCATTTAACATTTGATTTACTAACCATTTATTCATGCAATATCCATGGAAGAAAATCCTAGAGGTGGAACACAAGAAAAGCTGTATTCAATGCAGAATATTTTATTTTTAGTATGATCTTGAAAGTTAATTTAAGTGGAGACTTTTACTTTGTAATACCTCAATTTTGGCAATATAGCTGAGAGTGTTATTAAGGAAAATTGCTATACAGTTGTTTACATCTTTTATAGCAGTAAAATTTTAATAGTTTGTGGATTGCTTTTGCCTTGCCATAATCCCATGTTTTGGAATTATGGAGTTTTGGCTTTCCTCTAAACACCTTCATGGATTTCCTTAAAGAGTCAGTTATTGTGTTCTTCTGAGGACAACCCATCATGGCAACAAGTGGCCAATTTACACTAGTACTCAATAGACTGTCCTACTTGTCTTACTAAACAGGTCCGGCCAAAAAAACAGACTGCATTGTTCTAAATGAGAAAAATCCATGTCATCTATATAGTGAAATAAAAAGCTACACTTTATTTCACTACAGAAAAAATTATAAGGTAGTATTTTATTAGGTGATAATTTTGAAAATCCTACAAAAATATTTCTTCCACGCATCAGTGGCAAAAGATTTAGCAGTGAGCATTTTAAGACTCATGAGAACCAATTTGGCACTCCCTTTATATTTTTAGACCCTAAAAATATACAAGAACTTTGCAAAAATAAATCAAGCAATTATTCATAATTTCTTCCATTTAATACATAGGGAAGAGGAGGACATAATTCAGGTAGAACTGATCTCTGTAGAGAGTTTGTTAAAAAAAAAAACAGCAGAAACACACAAGTGCTGAACATGGACTCAGATTTAAATATATGAGCATTGGCTCCTGTAATCAGTAGTTGAAGTATATAAACTCCACATGGTGGAGTCACAACTGCCCTCACAGGCCTGAATTTCAACACAAGCTTTAGATGCTGTAATTGATTGCAGCTATCAAGTACAGCACTTTGAAGAACTAAATAAGCATTTTGTAGTGCAAAGCCCGCTAAGCTTTTTTCAAAGACGACTTAATTGAAGCAGAGTCTAGATCAAATTCAGATTACTGAAATGGTATGGCAACTATTTAAATATATTAGTATTTTTAATAACTATTTAATCTCATTAACACTATCAAAAGAACAAATAAAAATGATTAGCCAATATTTAACAAATGTTTAATTTTAAAGCTGAAAGGCACTGCAGTGTATGGGTTACATATTTTCTAGGCAGCACACCATCTCTTACCATCCTGGTATAAATAGATATTGGATGATTTTATTGTCTTCTATTTTACAGGCTCTGTTCTGCCTACTAAATCTGAGTAAATCCTCTTTTTCTCCCATATCAGAAGTGCAAATATCTTCCAATATTTTGAAATTGTTACTCTTTCACTGTCAACCTCATCTGCATAAAAATTGGACTTCTAAATAAAATGGTTTTTAACTTTTTTTACGATGTCTTACTTTTAAAAGAGCTCCAGTCTCACCAAAGCTTATCTCTAGTGTGTATTAGTAACACTATTATAGTTGGCCCAAACATACTGGGAGACAAAAATCAAGTGACAAACGAATTTAGTGACAGAGAGTAGCACTGAAGTACTTTTGATCAAGAGGTATTTCAAATAAATTTATATACACACTCTAAGGATCACTTCATCCAATAATAATATAGACAAGTTTTTACAAGTATTTCCTTCTTTATTTGCTTTTAGGGGGTAGGCATCAAATGAGAAGGGAATTTTTCTGTATTTACTAGCTCAGCTTTCTCTTCTACACGCTGTAAAAGATATGCAGAGATATCCTACAATGAGTAACCAGAATGAAAATCCTCACAAGCTTTTCTCAGCTGGGCCATGTAACTCCTGTTGTTTCAGTGTAGCCAGTTAGATACACTCCACTGAAGCAGCACATACTTAACCTGCATACTCTGGAAGTTAGTGCTTGAGTTTGCATAATATCATAATATTTGCTTTTCCCCTGAAATTCTAGATTTTTAGCACATTTCTTGCCATTTATACTTTGCAAGGAACACCAGATGGACATATACAATTACAACACTTACTTGTATTTTTGAAAGAAGAAGGAAAAAGACTTTTAAAAACCACTGCAATTTAAGTTATATAGCTGGAATATATTTGAGCAGTACAGATTATTTTACAGTATGTTTTTATATACAGGTACATAAAATATATTTATTTTATAAATCTATATATATTATAGATCTAAAATAGTTCTGAGTCCTAATATTTTAACATACTTTAGTATATGTCATATCACCATAAATTTTGTACATACCACATTATGTGTGTTTTTCAGGTCCTGAACTTAATTAAAAAGCCATTTATTAAAAAGAAATTCTCTCTAATGATAAAATTTTAAAAGGAACAGTAATTAAATCTGTACTTTGCTGCAGATGTCCAACTTACTTACTATTAATTTTGAGCATGCTGAGAACAGCTAATACTGAAGGACAAAATACAAGTTTTAGCTGCTTAAAACTAACCTTACTCTCATTTCATTTATATTGATGTTGATTCGTTATATCAGTGAAACAGTTATTGAACCAAAAATCAGAGGGGCGTAGGATGAGGAAATCTGTGCCATTTCTGTGCAATAAATGTATCAGGAAGGTAAATTAAGGTCCTAGGGGAGACAGCAAATATTTTACCAGGCCTACTCCAAACTGATAAATGCAGTTAGACACAAAAGAGGGAAGAGTCTTAATTTAGGTGTTCTCTCAGAGATGAGCACTTTCCTAATAAACACTACCTGTAAAGCTGCTGAAATCCTGAACAAATGGTGATAAAGTCTGTTTGGGAGAGACATAAAGTGAAAAAGGAAAATTAGTAAGTGATGCCAGGTTGTGGGGGCTGCTGTTCTCAGAGACATGCCCTTGCTCAAAGCCCAGAGCAGTCAGGCCATGTCTGCTCTGAGCTGCAGCACACAAAAGATTGGCTGGTGTCATATGAACTGCTTAAGGGTATTAATGTGCAAAACAAACCTGCACTGATTTAATTCACTACAGCTATCAAATGCAGTGTTTATAATTAATTTTATGAGAAATTAAAATCCATTTTTTGAGGACAGTGCAAAGATGCAAATAATAACGCATTAAAAATGTTTTCAGGCAATATATTTTCTCTTTAACCCTCACTCTTCTATAAATATCTCCACCTAAAAAGAGGATTAGCCTTTCCTCTCAAATATCATTGGCCTGGCTTAAAAGTAGCTGCAAGAGAATTCACAACCTAGATAATAGCCAAGCCCTTGAGTATAATAAAATGTAAAATATAAAATTAGCTACTCCATAAAATACAGCAGTATATTCCTGTATTTGGCACTTCTTCTATAGTATCAACATACATGGTGTTATAACTGCCAGGACAAAATGGCCTCATTTTAAGAGGCAAAATATGTGACAAATAAAATGCTTTAATTTATAAAACCATTAATAAGGAAATGAAGCTGAGCAGACAGGAGGTAGGTACTTCAAATACAATTCATGTTGTTTTGGATTACAAATCTAATTAGTTATGATCTTCCAGGGAAGAAGAATCTAGAAATATCAGAAGTCCTGGAGTTACTCAGAGCCTAAAGCAGGAGTCAAAGTTGGAAAAAGCAACTTGAAAATCATTCAGCACTTAAAACCTATAGTAGGTAAATGTATATGGGAGTGACCTACACAGGAGTCTGAGGAGACAGTGAAGTGTTCCTCAGTCTCTGGGTAAATCATCAGGCAGCAACATCAGCTCAGCTCCCCCAGCCTGGGTGCAGCTCTGTCTGGTTTCACCTCAGCTGAGGTACCTGCCCCAGGTGAGGGTTACACAGCAGTCAGTCTCCAGCCTCAATACCAGCAACATGACAGAAACACTGACTCCAGTTTTTGAAATTCCACTAGAAAAGCAAATGGCAAACTCCCAGGTACAGCAACAACAGAAAACACCAACACAAAATAAAACCCAAACTACTAAATAAAACACAAGCACACAAATGGAAAAAACACACTCAGGTTCTTTCTAGAGTCAGATTAATAAGAATATTCACTCATTACACCTAGCGTCTCTTTGGAAAAAAATAGTTAAGACCAAACCAAAACACATACAAATTACTCATGGTTGCTTATTGCAAAACTAAATATTTTCCACAAAGTGCCCAGTTCTTCATATTCACAAGAAAATGCCAAAGACAAAATTTTCCAAGCCACATGCATAACAATAAGCTTGGTTCATCCAGACACCAGTCATCCAAGAAGAAACATGTATGCCCTCTTGTACTACCATCAGTCCTATACCTCAGACAGAGGAGTTTATAGTCTAAGGTAAGCTCTGTACAATGAGTAATCTTACATCTCCCATCTCCCAGAAACCTGGGGAAGTTTAAAAACTTCTCAGGCCTGGGAAGTTTAACATAACACCTCTGATGCATGCTGCTGCTGTGTCTTTCAGCAGAGCCTCTGTAGCAATCTCAGAGAGTAAAATCACAAGCGACTGCAAATGCAGCATTTTTCATAGTCATTAGATAGATGGATTTGTAAACTATGTGAGACAGTGTGATCAAATGGCTGTATTGGAAGCATAAATCTAGTTCCAGTCCAGATTTGTGTAAATCAAGAACCTGTAAAATAAATCTGGTGTGGAAAACGGAATATTTTGAGGTTTATTAGTAGATAAGAGGTGTTTCAAACTTGTTCTCAGGTTTGTTGATAAGCCTTTTTACAAACAAAAGACCAAATACCTTAAGGCTAGCTATTTTTTAGTAAAATGAGAGCTAAAATTGAGCAGGTTTTTAAAGGCCTAACAGTTATACAATTAAATTACCCATATATTTTCAATGCTGCATTCATCTATTTTAAAATCTCCTGGCCAAGGGAGAAAAGAAAAGAAAGAAAGATTGCACAGATTTTATTGTTATGGATTGAGTTCAAATGATGTCCAACCCATTTCCTGTTATTTTCTTCTGCCAGAAACCATCTGTGGAATACACCTTTGGAGTCCAATTTAAAAAAAAATCTCAATTTCCATTTTATTAGTCCTAAACTATTCTGCAAGAAATATTTCTATACCTGAATAAGAGGTTCTAAAGAAATACTTTCCAGAAATCTCTAGTCAGATTTTCATGTGGAAAGTGGGGAGAGAATAAAAGATTGTCAGAGTATTTCCTAAGAAATATTCCATTGATCCCAGCTGGCATGATTTCAAATACATTTGGCTACTGGCTTACTTGTCTTGTTACAATGTCTCCAGCTGTTGAGTCTTTCCCTAAAAGAAGTACACGAAAAAGCTATAAAATTAGGACCTTTAAATTTTTGGCAGGATTCTAGAAAGCTATAGCAATATTTAATTTTTAAAATTATTTCTTTATCTGAGACTGATAACTCTACTCTTTATATAATTTGATAACACAGGGTATACATTTAACCCATCTACAGAGAATTACTGAAGTACATAAGCACTCCAGGATATCTCTCAGGGATATCAGAGTTAAGCCTAAACTGGCACAAGACCTGTATCAGCCAGATTTTTAAAACCCCTAAGGCAACAATTTCAACTTCTCACCATCCATCTACCTTTGGATGCACAGAAAAGCAATTCCCACTGAAACACTTCAAGATGAGCCAAAAGAGTTCAGCAAGTAATACCTGCTTTAAGTAAAAGACTTAAAAAGAAAAAAAAAAAAAAAAAAAGACTACTCTAAGGAGTAATTTAACTCAAATTCTCGAAAGTTTTAAAATACATGTTATCATCCAAGTGTGGGCACCAAGTGTGTATTAAGACTGCAACAGATTTTTGTGTTACCTGGGAGCCCCCTGCTGGGACTCTGCTGAGAGAAAATGAGAAAAGAGAAGTTTTGTTTTGAAGGCGTGTCACAGATGTTTCAGTAATATTTAATTATGCTATATATGGTATGTTAATGCAACCTTATTTAATTTCTCATAAGCAATCACTAAAAAGGAGAACTCTGCATAGCAGATGCATACGCTTAGTATTAGTTAAATGCTCAAAATACTTTAAAATATCCTTATTCTCAGAATTCATGTTGATGATTCAAATGGGCAGCCTATCTGCTGAATATAAGGAATTCAAACTGATGGGTGATCTGTGTGGTTATCATTAAAGAACATATAAACAGAATTAGCTTTATTCCATTTGATTAACACATGAACACAAAAAAAAAAAAAAAAAAGCCTGAAAATGCAGACATTTCAGGACTGCAAGAGTAAAATACCAAAACTAATTTTGTCTAGCCCAACAAATTTCAGGCTAAGTAGTCACTGCCTCCTCCATTCTGCAGGTACAGCCATTCAGAGCTCTGTGTAATTAAACTGCCTGGGTTATAAACAGCAGCCTCTTCCACAAGTATTTTGTACCCATATAATTTCATTATTGTGGCTGTGGATGATACAGACATAAAGCTTACTTTCCAGATTAATCTTTGAGGATATTTTGTAGGTCTCCCTATAAGCTGGAAAAGTTTTCTCAATGGCAAAGGAAGTTTCTATCTTCTGTGAGCATTGAGGTGATGGCTGTTTGATATATATGTATGAGCTTTCACTCACTAGTGATCTTTTATTCCATTTTTAATTCCTTTTTTCTATGACTTCCTAATGGCAAAATGTCAGGCTTATGTTTAAGATGCCAGTGAAAATATCAAAGCATTTTCTTAAGAAAAAATCAAAGGCCTGCATGCTCACAAGATTATAAGTAAATCTGCCTGAATACTGCACAGTGCTGTTCAGGACTTTTTGCTTTCACAGGGAATAGCTCAATCTTCTGCTATACTCAGTCACCTGTAGGAAATTTTATCAGTATAAGCAAATTATTTGATAAATTGAAGAGCTATTAGCATACTCAAAGAGAAAGTCATTGCCATAGCAAGAGGCAAAGGAAAAAACTTATCTCAGTTCTCCTCAGCATGCCAGGTATCACTTACTCTGTGTAAAGGTAACAATAAGTAAAATGTATATGTAAATATTTTCCCTTCCAAAGCATCTTTAAATTAGATGCAGGAAGAATGTATGAAACTAGTAGAAGATGCAATATATGAATTTTTAAACGCAACATTTCCAAACCCATTTTTAAACCCTTCTCCTATAAAGGTTTCAAACTCCATCCTTGGATACAAAAATAAGGTCTTCATTGAACGAAAAGAAATCATTCTGTGAAACCACTGGACACTAAACCTTAGCAGTAACATGTTATTTAGTTACTAGACTTGAGAATAGTAGTAAAAAATATACAAGATGGAAAGTATAGGGATGAGAGTTTCAAAACCCTACAGGCTGACACAATGCCTTTCATACTTTTTTTACATTTTTATTAGTTTATCTTAATGAAAGAATGCCCATGTAATTTATTGTGACTTACAGCATCAAAACAGTTCAGGGAAGAACTTCTGAGGTATGAAATTCAACAGAGATATTAGACAGTAGTCAAGTAGCAATGCCACACTGTATTATCCTCTTGTCCTGTGAGAAGGACAAAAAAAAGAAAAAAAAAAAAAAAGTAAAATTACCCAACTACCTCTTGGGACTCAAGAAGCCATGCAACACAGAAAGGTTATGATGAAACAACACAAAGAGAGAATTTAGCGCCATAAACAACCTGGTTTTTATCTAAAAATTCTCCTTAACTACTCAGACAACATAAGCAGAAAAGTTGGTCTGTTTTATAAGCTTCAGTCTTAATTCAGTACTTTAACATTATGGCAAAGAGCATCTCTCTCTACTAAGGAGATTTTTACGTGTTCTGTCCTTGTAAACATTGCATAAATAAAGGCACAGAGCATTAGAAAGAGACTATTGTATTGTGCTCTTAAAGCTAAAGATAGAAGAGACAGGCACAGCAACAGATACTGACTGTGAGGAATTACACATCAACTACTTGTAGAAATCAAATGCAGATGTGTTGCTAGGAGAGAACAAAAGCCTGCAGAGTCTGAGCCTGCAGAATATCAAAGATCACAGAATCACAGAACATTCTGAGTTGGAAGGGACCCACAATGATCATCAAAGTCCAACTCCTGGCCCTGCACAGGACAGCCCCAAAAATCACACCCTGTGCCTGAGAGTACTGTCCAAATGCTCCTTGAACTCTCAGGCTTGCTGCTCTGAGATTACTCAAGACACGAGGAAAAAAGCATCTCTTCCCCCCTTTCCCCCCTCCCCAAAAAAACACAAAACAAAAGAAAAAACCCAAACAAACCAAAACCACCCAACCAAACAAAACCAAGCATGAAACAATATCAAAAAAACAAACCTGAAACCACCAGCTGTTTTGCCCAAGCACATCCTGAAGCCTTCCAAACCAGGCTGCATATGGAAGATACTGCCTTGTTTCTGCTCCTGCCAAAGAGAGCAGGTGTATGCTGGTGTCTAATTTGGTTTTATTTTGAAATAAGCAACAACACAACAACCAAACCAAAAGGTGACCATACCAGATGACACTAACATCACTGCTGCCATCTAGCAGACTTGTATTCTCTCCTGAGCAGGGTGGTTTTGTCAATGGATATAATCTGCACGTTTCTGGCATTTAGTCACTTTTAGAAGGTTTGCATACAGACATTGAAAAAGTTACAGATTTATCAACTTTTTTGTAAATTCAAACCAGATTGAAAAACAGTCATCTGACTTTATTTCTCTCTTGAACCTTCCTTTATGCTAAGCACTTCCCATCTAGCTTGGTCTTTTTCTTTTTATCTTGCAACATAGTTGCACTGTCAAACTAAATTACTATTTGCAGTAAATTTCAGCTCCAAATCTAAGGAACTTTTTATTGAAGTATCTTGGTTGCCCTGGTGTGGTTATAGGCCTCTTGGGATTTATATTGTAAAATTTATTTTCATGGGTTTATGGCTGTGCAGTAAAAATCCTCATTGCACAGAAATTTGGCTTAGAAGCATCAAGTGCACAGCTTTTTTTAATGTTTAAAAGGTTTTACACTGTAAAATTGTGGTGATTTTTTTATTATTATTCTTGATATTTACAAACATCTTCATCCTTCCACCACTCATCTTCACTCTACTCTGAACTATTTCTGATGCACTACATTGAACAGAATGATGGTCTTACATTTTCTTTAAAAAGTACATATCTGGCTTAGGGGTTTGATTTTAGGAGGTTCTAATTCAGTCAGAGCAACATGTTTTCTGACAGACCTTTTTTCTCACCTCCTCTCTCCTTATCTCCTCTATGTACGAGCTCTCCCTTTCCCATTGCCTCCTATTGCCACTGCTCTGCTGGAGCTTCAGGTTCTCCCCTTGGAAAAGGCAGAAGCCAGAAAGTCAGCTTGTCTGAATTTCGGGTAATTTCCCCACCCCATCCCTATTCATGATAGTCCTAAGCAGCTATTTAACCATGTAACTACGTAGCTGAAGCAGAGTTCTGGCAGCTGAAAGACTATTCATTAAGTGTTTAAGCAAAAAAATAATGAATTTACTGACCATTACTTGGAGTGGCAAAGTAAATCTCCCAAGACAACTGAAATGTGATGTTCCCTTCCCCAAAATATTTTCATGCCCTATGCACTCTTATTGAAAATTAAGTAACCTTTGATACACTCCTACTTTGCACTGACTACAGAAGTCAAAGTTTTCTGTGAAAAAATACAGGGGAAAAAAGTGACCTTCAGCTCCAGCAGCAAATCTTTTTAAACCACTGCCAAGCAGGACATAAAACACAAAAGCACAGTGTTACCATAAGCATCCAGTAGCACCTGCCTAACACACTTGATAACACTTATTTGCATTCAGAAGTGAGATTAAAGGTGGGAATGATACCACCAGCTTACATTTTACAATAAAAATCAGAGTAAGGAACAGAGAATTCTGCTTGAAGACATCACTTGCCGCAGGCAGTTCTTAGGCAGTATTGTCCTATAGATCACAATACCATTATCACAGTGTGCTGCATCTGAAAGCCTTCACCACAAAACACATATGCCCCAAGTTCTGCAAGAGATTTCTGAACCTGGAGTACTTAAAGGAAGATCAGCAGTGACCTTTTCCAGTAAACAACCCTTCATTATTCAAACAAACAGACAAACAAAAAAACCTCAAAAAATCATAAACCAACCAACCAAAAAAAAAAAAAAAAAAAAAGAGAAAATACAACATGTAAGGGGGCAGGGAAGAACAAACAGCAAATGAATAACAAGTTAACAAGTTTCAAATTCATAGTAAGTTCAGTCTAGCAGAAGGGCATTTGACCATTGCATAGCTTTGTAGGGACATAACAGGTGTGATAAACTAGTGCCTGGGTCATGTTAAAGAGTACTTATTGAAGCAGAGTGAAATGACCACAACAACAAGACCAGGCACATGCTTACTCCAATCAGCACATCCTGCATTAGACTCAGTAACTGTTTGGGCATGTGAAGACACAGTCACAAACCATTCTTTCTCTCCTCAGTGGGTGTCACACTGTGCTCTGTGGCTTGCCCCTGACTGAGACTGAATGGATACCTCAGGATTAGGCTCTGCTGCTGAGACAGACGGGGAACATTCTTTAAGAATAGAATTTTGACTCTTCCAGGACTTCTGTTTCAGACAAAGCTCAGGCAGTTTACCAGCAATTCACTGGTGGTCAATATTCCCACTGACATGGGAATAGCAAAATTCATTATGTGGGAGCACTGCCTTCATCAGTTCATCATCATCATTACTCCCCTCTGATGTGGTGCTATTTAACTATTTTTAGGGCCCAACACAGAGCCCAACTGATGAACAGATTCAAGAACAGTCAGTTCAGGCAAATTCTGCTTCATTTGTCTTGGCTGCTGTTGAGTTGATATAACCAGGGGGAAATAAGAATGGCATAAGGAGTGTCTCAGAGGACCTACAGGACAACATGGCAGCCCAGGCAGACAGCTCAGTAGCTTTTGGGGAGAGCATATCAGAATAGAAGGAGCAATAAGGGCAGTCATGTTTTCATTAAGTTGTTTTTGTAGAATTCTTATTTCGAGCCAATGCAGTTGATTGATTTGACATCCTGCAGATTAACTTTTTATGCCTGTCTTTGGCTTGAAAACAGACATTTATATTTACACTTCAGAGAAAACCCAGTATTCCTCCTCTACATCTGACAAGTCTATTTACTCTCAGGAATGTTACTAGTTACACAGGGAAAGACAAACCCAGAATGATTGCTCCAGGTCTCAGCACAAATCCATGACCATTACTAGCTAGAGCACTAGTCAGTGCTACTATTAGTTATTTCTTCTTCTAGTTTTTTTCAATAGTTTGTTGTGGTTTTGTTGGGTGGTGTTGTCACTGAACATTGCAGCTCATTTTACCTTAAAAGCAATGTTTCAGCCCTTGAAAGGCATTGCAAAATTTTACCATGTGTCCCTTTCTGGCTGCAGCTATAGTAGCTCAAGTCCTTGACACCTGAGGCAACTGATGATATTGCTGAGCTGCTCACATTTCATTTAAGGTTCAATGTGGGCAACTAAAGGGACAAAGATGAAGGAGTGGCAAATCAAGCAAACACTGACAAGTTCAGAGTGTTGATAAAATACAGTAGAAAGCCCATAGTCTGACGCATTTTTCCCTGCCTAATCTTTGTGCAACTTAAGTATAACAGGTCACTTTACCCAATATTATAAAGGTCTTTGAGCTGTGTGTTTCTCTTTACACATCTTCCTCAAGGTCCTTTTTATGTTGTCATGATTATTCAACTGTACTATTTCTCTGAGCAAGATCAAAAGAAAATGTGTGTTGTACTTTTTAAGCTAAATCATACAAAAGCTTTCTTTGTAAACTTGAGTTTATCTCAAAGTATGCGGTCTGCAGCTGTGACCTAGAAGTTGACAGCTTGTCACCCTAGAGCCACAAATATATGTCCTACTGGGAAAATTAGCTAAAATATAATCATTTTCTAATTGAAAAAAAAAAAGAAAAGTTTTCACATGCTAATGTACTCATATCTAAAACTAAGGATCTAATATTGCAAATTTTTTCTCAGCTTCTAATGAGATCTGTGAAAGCATTACTATTTAATCATCTTTTGGCCCTTGCCAATTTTACTAATACTCATAACTCCTTTTTTTAATAGAATTTAATAGACTTTATTGGAATGTGACCAGACAAGCAACACACAGGCTGTTGAATACAGATTTCCCAAGTGCACACAACATTATATCAAATACCCAGTACCAAACCAATAATGCTGATGTTCAGTGTGCACCCTACAAGTAGGCTGCTCCAGGCAGTAGAAGTTGGACACATTTCCAGGTGCAGAGATGACATTTCTCCCAGGGTCAAGCACTCAGGCTGTGCTTGGAAATGTGTGGTGTCAGCAGGTATGAGAACTGTAAACCTTGTACATGGCTTGGACAGAGAAAAAAAATTGCAGATTGCATATATTTTTATTTCTGCCTTCTTCTATTCCTTCAATAACTCTCCTTACAAGACATCCCCCCTCAAACATCAAGATTCTTCCAGTTTCAGAAAAATTAAACTAGCTACACCAGGGATATGGATCTGGGTTCTGATGTTCCTCGGGGACTAAGTTTCCTGATACCAGTAAAGTTAAATTAACACTGATTTAATAAAAGCTATTTTTTTCCTGGAATATGAAAGTCTACTTCCAGCATGTACTAGAGCCCTAGCACCTATAGTGGTTAAGAGAAGCATGTTTCTTCTTAATTTGATTTGAAGATTTCATTTAGCTTTTAAGGAAAAAAAAATTTAGTCCATCCCAGTTCATATCCTCATGTACATTTATAATTTATGCTCTGTTGACTGGCAGAAAAAGAACAAACATATTAAAATTTGATACCTGACCTCCAAATGAAGGAAACATTTCACAATAGAACTTGCATTGTTTAGCTTTCATCATCTTCACATTTAATTATTATTGCTGTCTTAAATATTGCATCTATTTCTTGTCCAAGAATTGAGGATCAGCTTTTTGACAGCACATTGAGGAAATTATCTAAGTACTGAACCATAAATCTACTTCCTGTGTTCATTCTGAATTTATTTTAACTGCTCATTGATGATTTAACTCAAAATACTAAGCTTTAACATTTGTTTCTACAAACCCTGCTGCTCTGCAGGGAAATCTCTGACAGTATTATTTAGTGGAAGACAGTTTTGCAAATACTGGACATCAGTGGTTTGGTTTTTTTAATTTAATCTTATATTTGGCAAAAAATAACTTGGCTATACAGTAAGTATAAGATATTCAGAGAGTAAGGCATCAAAGTAAAAGCGAAGCAGAGGATGAAATAACTTGAACCCCAAGCCACAATTTCAAAAAATTAAATCAGTTGATTTTGCTTTTATGCAAATACTATTTATCTTGCCTGTTGGCAGTTCAGACTTCATTCCATCTCAGAATGTCTGAGTACTGACATGAGTGAAATTAAGTAGCATAATGAAATATCTCCACCTAACTGCTTGTCTTCTTTGCATAATCCCATTTTTAACATTTGTAGCCAAATTATTCTAAAGAATGTAAAGACAGTAAAATAAAAGACAATGTACAAACAAAATAAATTAGCCCCAACACCTGAACTTAAAATGTATTTCAAGAATGGAAAGCCTGGAAGAAACACATCCTACTTTGAGATATAAATAGTTCTGCTTCAAGTGTAGGATTAATCCTCCACTTAAACATGTACAGAGCCTCATGTTATTCTACCATTGCCACAAACTTGTGCTGAGGGCCTTTCAGGTCTAATCCTCTTGAACACAGATTTATTGGAGCTTTGCCCTATGTTCAGATTATTGCAATCTCCTTCCTGCCATTACACCCCTGTATTCTGCATTTGAATGTCTTTATTTTTAAGCTTCTGGTGCATGTGCAAGCCATCAGTTACTTCCTCCACCAAGAGGGAGTACAACCACTAACAGGTCTGGGATTTATTTACTCTATTTATAATAAAATACTTGATTTTATTTTCACCAAGACAACAATTAATATGATTTCATCTGGGTTTAATTTATCTGCTTAAATAAGTTTTGTGGTTATCCAGAGCATAATGCCATTAGCAATTTTACTCAGCTGAGCTCTATCAAGAGTGAGAAACATGCTTGAAAGGCAGATTTATGAACTACAGGTAATGAAGGTTTCTGAATCCTGAAGCACTCCTTTAATTACATGTAATTATTTTCATGGAAACATAAGATTCTCAATAAATTTTAAGCACCTCCAGCTTTAGGAGGAACCATATTTTGTTGGCAGGCTGGTGGAGAAGACAGTACGGTTGTCAGAATTACAATTGTCAGGGGGAAAGATTGTTTAGAGTATTTAAATTTCAGATACAAACAATTATATTAATTACTACTTCCCTATCAATTTGCATTGATGATGTAAAGAATAGCTAATTGCTGTTGCTTATGTAACTTATGTAAAATATGCAGAGCTGCAGAAGTCAGTAGTACAGATACCCAGCCATGAGGAATAACTGGTCATTCAAACTGGTTATCACAAATGAGTGCTTAGGATGAGTCAAAAACCATTGTCAAATATATTAGCAAAAGAAGGTTTCATGTAAATTTGTACAACTTCACAAAGTGCTATGGAAAGGTTTACTCTGTTACTTACTACAAAGGTGAACCATACCTATGAAAATTGGATTAGAATCAGTTTAGAATTTGCACAGAGACCAGGAAGAAAAAAGTGTAAGGGTGCAGAAGAGGGTGCATGACTCATTATAGATTCAAGATGGCAACATTCATGCTATACTTGCTATAGTGTGTTTCAATCACTTCAAACACACAAACATCTACAGACACAATCTCTGTGTCTAAATAAATTTACAAAGATATATCTGTTAAAAATTACTCTCAAATCCAATGAAATACTCATATTAAATACCTTGTCATTTCTCTGTGAGTGAGACTTGAGCCTTGAGAGGGAGTGGGGGTGTCAGTGTGGGTCCCACCATGAGTTTTCAGTCCAGCAAGTATAGCAAAGCTCTGAGAGGTGTCCCTCTAAGAGAGAGGTGCATCCACTGCAGTCCAGAAGAGCTGCTTAGAGGGTCACAAAATGCTTGGCTTTAGTCATTAGTGAGTTTCTATCCTGGCTGCAATCCAAGCTGGTAATTACTGGAGTTCTTAAAAACGACGGTACGGCTCCACTCGGGCTACAATCCAGGTAAATAATGTTCAAGGGTGTCAGAGGATGACTGAGTATCTCTTGTACCCTTCTTTGGGGAGGCAGCAGAAGTTGCTGGTACAGAGAGTGCCACCCCCACCTTAGCCATGCAAGAATTTGTGGCACGGTCAAGGTACATCAGCGCTCAACTCATTGCCCAAAAGCCAAGTCTAGTGGGAGTCCCTGAGATCACAGAGCAGCCTGAGGAGGTGGCAGGGCAGTGCTGCCTCACCACAGTAGCACTCTGTTCAGAAAACCCTCTGGTGATACAGGTCAACTAAATTACCATAAAGGCCAATTTATTAATTGGGAACAAAACATTTCCCTATGGAACCTTCATTAAAAGCATTTAACTGTGACTAATGTTAGTATATTGTTATGCGTGAGCTTAAGCGTTATTAAGCAGGTGTCTGACAAATGAGTGTCTTCTCAGTGCCTCTCAGTAAGGTGTAATTGATATATGGATAATCTAAATAAGGTCCTACTGCAGTTGAAGACCTTTTTTTTATGGCAAATGCATTTCTATGGCAAATGCATGTGAAGGCACATGCATTTCTATTTAATGTGACAAAGTCAGCCTGAAAAAAAGTATAAATGTACCATTTTCATGGTCCAGAGTAGTTTCATGGGCTGGTTCTTATGAATTTTGTAGAGTTAAGAAATGTTGAAGTATGTCACAGTAATAAAGCATGTGGCATTTGTTTTCCTTTTTAATTTCTGACAGTTCAGTGACAGCAAGTATTATCACCCCAATACAGCATGTAATTGTGCTTGACTTTCAGCACATCAAAAGTAAAATCTCAAAATGTACTCCTCTGGTGTTCATTAACATGGAACTGGAACAACAGGACCAAATCCAGATCAAGAAAAGAGGTTATCTGCCTTTATCTGGTATAAATCTTTGGAGAGAGAAGGAGAGAGACCAATAAAAGTAGAAGCCAAGTTTGCCCATTCACAACTTCAAAAGTTTATAAGCATTTAAGAGCCCATCTATCACCAAAAAAAAAAGAAAAAGGGGGGGGGGCAAATGAAGGTGATAACTCACTTTTGTGAGTTTGAAAACACTGATCTAATTGTCTTTCTCAAAGGGAGCTTTAAAATTTGATCCCCATCCTCATGAAGTCATTTAACCTTCCTCCCACACAGTCACAGACTTATCAGCAAATATTTTTTTAGATGTTCTTGTGATTTATGATCTAACAAGGGAGAGGAACTGCCTTGCAAAAAGACTTAGGCTATGGAGAATATCTTTAGGGACCAAATATCAACTCACATGCCCTATAGAAGAACTAAGGATCTGAAATATCCAGCCTGCAATCATAGTTACTCTCAATGTTCATGAAGTAACCACTGTATGATGTTATATTTCAGTAGTGTTTGATTGCCTCATGCCATATTTAAGAAGTGATATATAATTATCATAGCTAATGATAAACTGATTATGAAAGCATAAAAATAATGAATGAAGTATTATCAGGTTCTCCACAGCATGGATGAAAATACACCTACCTATCAGACAAAACAGCAGTAAGTGACAATGAAATGGAAAAAGAAAGATATCAGCAATGTGAGATAAAAATAAAACAATTTGCTAAACAATTTGAAGATTTCTCAATTAAGAACATTTAAGAAAAAATGTCCAAGTAGAAATCTCACTGAATGTCCTTCAAAACACTGTACACTTCTACACATAAACTTTTGAGTCAAAATCCTCTCTACAATGTTCAGCATATAGTTTTATGCTTTATCCTGTAACCAGTGTGCTGTGCTGCATAAATTAATCATGCTTTACAAGCTCTATAAAGACTGCATGCCAGGAATCCAAGTAGATACCATTCTGTATTTAAACAAACACAAAATCCATTATAGAAAATCTTGCCATCTCAAACAAGTAATATGTTGTTTCAAGTCTTATTAAGTTTTTTCACCCTCCTCTTACAGGATCACAACAACAGCTGCTTGCATGATGGATCTACGCAGATATCCTCTGGATGAACAAAACTGCACACTAGAAATTGAAAGTTGTAAGTTACTGGAGGGAAAGTGTTGGCTAGATGACAGCTGAGAATTGAACCACATTCACAGGTTGGGCAAAACAGGAGCAAGTTGTTCAAAAACTATGGGTTCAGTGAGCTTGCACACTGAACATACTAAATGTATTTCTGTAATACACAAGCCAAAATGAGTTTCATTCACAATACTGGTTGATCCAAGTTTGTAAGATGCCTTTCAAAATCTCTTGACAAGGAAAGGAGGAGGGTATTTTTTGAAGATTAGCTCAGAGGACAGCAGTCAAGCACTGTCCATCTTCAGTGCCCAAGCACTGCTGAACCTGGATTAATTACTTCACCTTAGCACATTCTTCTCTAACATCTAGATTGACATCTGTCCCACGTGGTTCTGGCAGGATTGATCAATTGCTGTTACCAAATCATTTGGAGGTTGTAAAAGGAAATAACTTGATCCTTCAGCTCCAAGGTTAATGAGAGCTTTGTCACTGTCTTCCATGAGCATAGGAACACAGCATGCATTTACAAATTTTGTTATTGTCTCTTTATTTTATGATGGTAGCTGTTAGAGAAATGCCTGTAAGGCTTTTAAAAATAATCTTTATTATGCTGGCCATGTAGCTTCCCTTTTCAGTGTTTCCCATCTCGCTACTGATCCCCCCAGTCCCTTTCTGCTTGTTCAAAACTCAGTCCAAGTGTCACAATCCACCACTTTACAGTATCTTGTTAAGATGCATGGTTGTCTTCACATACTTGGGCTTTGCAGTCCCTTGCCTATTTTTGGCACAAAACCTTTTTCGTCCTTGCTGCTGCTTGGCTCATCTTCTGGCTTAAACTTATTAAGGTGTGTAATGGATGCATTTGGAGAATGAGTCAAGACTTGATTTTCAAAATATAGTGCATAACACTTCTCCTCAGTCACTTTTCCATCTGATTAGCAGAGGAAACAGATATATATACAATACCACAGCAACCAAAATGTGTGACAATAGTGAAGTTGCATTCATATTGAACACATACCTAGTTTATTTGTTGGGAGGTAGTTGATTTGAAGTCCCCAGCTTAGTCATGACAGAAGATGATGAAAGTAGGTAAGCATTTATCAGCTAGCATATATCAGCCCAAATAATGAAATTAGACTGACACTTTACTGGTTTGTACCTCTCTTTTCACAAGCTTTCACATAAATGAAGATTTGTAGGTATAAATGTTCTCAGTGAGAATGGATTTAGTACTACCCCTGAGACCTCATCAAGAATCAAAATTAGCATCAGATGGAATAAGCAATTAAAATGCTAACACAACCAGGGATGAGAGAATACCATGTCATTCATGTGGCCAGTCACACATGCCCAAAAGAAAATTGCTTTTCAGACCTTTTGAACACTTGTATAAATAATTCATGTCTCCAGAGATGCATATGTTGATACGTTAAGACTTGTTGAGGTGATCACAATTTGCAACAGGTCAACATTGGAGAGTCAATTTCTTCTCATGAGTATTTAGGTCAGTTCTACTAACGACAGAATCATTTTCCAAAAGCACAGATGTGCTTACCTGCTACTGGAAGCCGACAAGTAGTAGATGTGTCAGGGGCACTGGTGTCTTTGACAATTTTCCACCTAAAACATACCTTCTAATGCACCACAGTTCTTCTATTCTGCATGTCTAAAATACTCAAAAATTATGGATCATATGGCCTGGGGTGCCCTAAACCAGGACATCATATTTGGAAGAATAGAGTTCTGAAGGCCAAGCTGCCTGCTTCTTTCTTACATTTGAGTACAAGTAAGCCACTTGTCCAGAGTACTCTGCACTCAGTAGTGCCAACTAATCCCCTTGAGAGTAATGAGGGGACAGAATGAAATAAGGTGAATAAAGGGGTGATAACCATGACCATGGCTTCTCTGCTCATGCCATGTGTGTTAGGCATGTGCCATTTGCTTCCATGACAGAACCAGTTGATAAGATTCCTACCTTCAAGTTCTCCTTCCAGCTCCTGCATCACCCTTCAGCTACTGATCTTCTGTTCTGTTTCTATTGTGCTAGTATAGAATGTTCACAGCACTAGGTTGAAAATGAAACTGTTCTCTTTTTTTTTGGTTAAAAAAATGTCTCTGATAGAAAGGCTTATCCACCGCAATTTTGGGACAGACAGGAATTCAATAAACCCCAGGACAGAACTATTCCTTAAGTAAAAGGGCCAAGGAAGGTGGTGCTGTAGTCACTAAGCAAGTTTTGAAATCACTAAGCAAGTCTGCAATAGCAAGCACCATTTCTCACCACTAGACAGATACTGTGCAAGATGTGCACTGCCAAACCATTTTCAAAGCACTGGAAAGTGGTCTTGTTCATTTGTATACTGTGCACAGTTTTGTGGCTTAACCCATGTGGCACCAGCTTCCAGAGCAGTACTTTTTACTGTGAGAGCTGCAGGACTTCCTTCATTCCCAAAGGCTGGCAGGCAAGTGGCTTCTCAGAGAGTCCCAGGGTGCTTCCCCATTTCTAAAACAAGCCAGCTGGAGGCACATTTTCCCCTCCAAAACCTGAGTGCTCCCCAATGCATCCACAACAGCTGTGCAGCTGTGCAGCACTGCCACAGAGCACCAATGCTGAAGCACACACAACCTGGCTCTCTTTTGGGTTCTCATGAGTTTTTAAGGGTGACTTACTCCTGCCACAGAAGGGAGCATGTTCCAGAGGAACCAGGAAGTCCCATAGATTAATTTGTCAAAGAATAGATGAACATTGCACTACTTGTGAGCAGAAAGGCACTGACTCATTTCACCTCGTAGGGATGCTGTGGTAATTAGCCAAAGACAGTCCTTGAAAACCTAAAGTGACAAGAATTGCTCCTTATTAGTACTTAACAGTGAGTAATTTCAGGCATTGCAAATTGCAGCAATACAGCTGTGTGACACAGGAATGGAAAAGAGCGCAAGGAACCAAACGCTGCACAGTTATCAAACCTCTCCAGCAGCACAGCAAAGTCATGGATAATGCATGTGCACATTGAGCCAGCAGATTATTTTCATGAAAAAATTGCATTTCCAGCTTTCCTAAAGCTATCTTGCAAGACTGCAGAAGCTATGTATGCATGGCTGACAACAAGAGAAATGTATACATTTAGGAGGGGAGCATTTTGGCTGCACATGTTCCTTCACACACATTTTTCACAGCTTTACCCAACCAGTTCACCTTATTCCAAATTCTGCAGTGGAAGATGGGGAGACCACATCAGACATTTTGCACTTGTTCCAGTGTCTAATACCACGATGGCCACTGGAAACTTCTGTGTACGGACTCAGGGGATTTTATAACTGGAACTGCTTCATCAGTGGAGCTGGGATCTGTAACAATCCATTTCTCACAGATGAGCATGTACTGGGAAAGAGGAGATTTAATATTTGGCTGGAGGTTACACAGACTGCTTGGCACTCTCACATGAGCTCTGATGGATGTTAGCTTGGCAATTTAAGATGTTAAATCCCCCAGCTGTTAGTTCTGCTGTATCAGGTAGCCTTTGGCAAGGGCTACACCTGCTATGGCAGTTCAGAACCCAGTGCCTTGGCACAAATCCACTGTTCCTGGCAGCAGCCACCACAGGCTGGGAACTTGCATGGGTGTGGACACACAGCTGATAAAGGAACAAGTAGAAGGAGGAGGCAAACAACCAGGGATGGCAGCATCAAATGCTACAATTATATTACCCAGAGATTGTCTGTCAGAGACTTCTGACTGCATACAACTGCCCCACTCTAGCATCCTTCTTTACAAGTGCTAACCTCACTGCACTACCTAGAGGGTAAGACAGAATACTGTTATTGTTTTAATATTCTTTGTTCCTCTGAGGTTGCCAGTAGCACAGTAGCAGCAGGATCTTGTGGAGTAAGCTTGCACCTGGCTTTCACTCATCTGAAAAAAATGTGTGCTGACAGCATCACTCTTACAATAAATTAAAACCCCATTTGGGGTTTTACTTACAGCATCTCACAAACTTCAGTGAAATGTATTTCACTGTCGCAGGAGAGGGAGGGACCAGCTGTGCTCCAGTTTGGCAAAGTTATTTACTTATTGGCAAGCTACTATGTGTTTTACAACAGGTCTGAGCTGACTATCAAAACTGTCCCTTTGGACTCAAAAATCTGTGTCTCTATGACAACAGTTAATGCTGCAGCAGGATTCAGGGATCAACACTGCAACACTGAACTGTGTGTTAGCTTTGTCAGCAGCACCCTTAGAAACCACTTGAATGGGTGAACTGAACAAGCCCACAGAAACCTGAACAGAGATACTTGAGTAAAAGAGGAAGATTTATTCAGTTGGCTACAGTATAAGAAATGGCAATTCTGTTTCAATTCCATTGTTTTATGGCTGTCCCTTCTTCATATAGAAATAGATCTAATACTAAATACCTATAATGCTTCTATGAAAGCACAACCAACTTCGAGTGATATTAAAGTAAATCAATAAAATGCTCCGCTTGAACCTCTACATAGTTTATTGCTAGGAAAAAAACAACTGAGTTCATACCTAAACATTCATTATCACCTTTGTTGGCACAGAGCCGGCTGAGGGAATGAGATTTGAACAGATTTATCACAGATCTCTGCTTGAGACAAGATTGCATTGATCCAGGGTATGGCTGCATTTGAACTACCAAGGATGTAAGAACTTACACCTCAAACAAATAGGGATTTTTTTTAGAGATGAAAAACCTGTCTTAAATCCAAGCTTTCCCATACAGCTTTTCCTTTGCCTGTCTGCAGGCACCAGATATCCAGTAATTTATTCATGCCTAGCAATAAAAATTCACTAATGAATATTGCTGTTCTCATACCTGAGGCAGCAAGAGCTTTGAGCTGGATCCACTTATATATTGTCCCTAAAGTATCCAAAACCACTAAAAGGGCATCTGATCTCATCCTGCTTCTCACCAAGCATATCAAATTGGTTCCACAGAAAGCATAATTTCTCCTTTCTCAAAGGAGCTTGCTGCTCAGAGTATTCTAAAAGCCAGTTGCAAGGCCCCTTCCCAATTAAAAAGAAAAACTCTGGAAGGAGGATGAACCCAATGCCTTTTTTAAGGGCTTCTATTTCTGATGTTCCTAAAGAGTACAGCCCCCAGTACCATTGCTTAGGTTTTTCACATCTGTAAATGAAGAGCTTCTCTCACTCACTCTCCTGCCAAGACTGCCCCAGCTCTCCCATGAGACCTGTCAGCCATAAACCTGTTCTCTGGAATGTGTTGCTTTCCATGGGTCCTGTAAACCCTGGGTAAAAAAAACCACTCATTTTCTCCACTTTGACTTGTCTCTGGTTGTTACAGCATAACACTGGGAATAAAAACTTTCTTCTGCTTCTGGCTAATTCCTTTAAGTGTTCTAAAATACATATTCAGCTTTAAATTTCTTCCAAACTTGGTGGACTAAGAGGAGCAATATAGAGGTTCCAAAACTCGTCTCATTCAAACAGTGCAATGCAATGCAAACTGTCTGAATGAAAAAGTCAAAAGGGTTCCTGTCTGCCCATCTTCACCTAATGTGCCAGCTGTAAATGATAGGATATTCTTAGCATGTCATCCTATTGACAGCTTTCCCAACTCACCCGTGTGCAGGTGGGTCTCCATCCATGCCTGCTGTACTCCCATTGCTGCCTGTGCTCTGACATGCACAAATCACTTTATTTCACAAAGACTGCCCCTGGATCAAATGCCATGGTCAAGCTCCCACAAAGCCTAACAAAAGAATAGGCAACAGCAGGACACAGAAAAGCACATTTTATCACAGCATACTCATAAAACAAGCAAGACAGTACCATACAAAACACCCCAGCAAGAGCAGAGCAGGAATGGAGATCAGCACAAAAGGCTGCCAAGTTATCCCATATACTGCCCACTGGGATAGCAAAATGACTACTCTCTGGGCAACATATTTTGCAATTTGAAACTCACTTTATAATTTATTAAGGCATTTAGATAATAGAGCCTAGGTTACTCCATATACCCTATGCAGAATATACATACTGAGCTGGTGTCATTGCAAATGCACTCTCAGAAGGATTGCCCGTGGAGACTCTGCATGCACACAACAATCTGTGGATCCACATTAACTTCTGACATGCCATCCTTCTGAGCTGCAGAGAACATGCTGGCAGCAAAACAAGAGAGATTTTAAAGTTACAGCATGAGCATCCACAGCAGTCGATTTAAACATCACAGGAACAGAACGACTAGCACAGAGCTGTGAAGCTGAGCAAGTTGTTTTTTAGATACTTTGAGAAGCAGATTCACAAATAGCTTGTTGATATTGAAACTGAGAAATTAGCCAAGTAGGACTGCATGCTTCCTTTTTTTTTTTCTTCACATCAAAAGTTAAAATGTATTTTTGGCTCAGTTTGTGTCATTCCTTACCACTCATCTTTTAAGTCAGCCACTGAGCTAAAATAATTCATTCTTCACAGCACACTAGTGTTAAGCCACAGTGACTGCTCTGTTTCCACACTTTGGAAATTTTTCTTTCCCCAGAGGACTATAAATCAGTTATGTCACTTTCAGAATGTATTTTTACACTGCACACAAATTTACAAGTCACTCAGATGCAGATAGTTTAGTCTATATGACTTTCACATTTTATTTTCAAAAAGATGGATAGCTTGTCTTTATATGGATGCATAGATTTTAATAGCAAATATTTGACATTCAACAATTCCAGAACATGAGCATATGAAATTAGCAAAGCTTGGACTGTCTTAAGCACTTTTTAATTACACACAGAGGAATGCAGAGTTATTTTCACCGACTGCTCTTCTTGTTTAGTGTCATCTCAGTAATCTCAGAAGTCCCAATATGTGACCCAGAGTGTCCCCTGGTGACCACAGAGGACAGGAAAGCTGGAGCTGAGTCAGTTCCCAGCACAACTTCATCAAGTCTCAGTCCTCAGCCTCTGAGACTCATCAGGCCAGGGCAACAGCAAATGGAAAAGCTTAGATTGCTTTAAAAAAAATTAAGGATTCATTTGGAGGAAGGGCTGACTTCTCCAGAAGCAGCTGTGCTCTTAGATGAGTCTGTATTTCTGCAGTCAGAGCTGAAGGAAAAATAATCTTTGCACCTGGTAATATAACAATCTTGGAAGAGCTGGTATACTGTGCTTTGAGACAATACAGTTGTTCTAGAATGGCACAGTAAAATGGCACAGCCATAAGTATTGTTTAAATATTTCAAGACAAGGTGTCTTCTGCGAAGGTGTGAATTGCTGTATAGAAGAAAAAAAACCCAGAACAAATTGGAACATTCTGGTACTCATGGATTTGCTTCAGTTTGTGAAAATGAAGCCTTTCCCCCAATGCATCTGTATTTACAGATATTATAAATCTTGAGAAATTATATACTTAGTGCCTATCCCTTCTCTGTCTTGATCTGTATGTATGGCTTCTTGACACTGCAGTAATACAAGTAACAAAACACAATGCCTCAAATCTCAGTGGGAAGATGACTTATCTTAAAATTATCTTAAAACTTATCTTAAAACGCCCAAGTACAGTGGACTTGTACTTGGTTCCATGTCGGACAATACTTTTTTTTGAGTTAGAGATGGAGCAACAGAAAGGTGTTTTAAAAACTTTTGTTTCATTTCTAGTCTCATGAGAAGGATGAGACAAATTCTTTCTACAAATCCATTTCCCACATTTCTACATTAAACTCTCTGAAAAACTTTATGCACTTGCATTAAATAATTAAAATTTTAAAATTATTTTCACTGTCTCAGGTGAGAACACAATATTGCACAGAAATATGTGTACTATTATAAGACATGCTGGCATAGGTAAGAAACATACAATGTCCTGATTCATCTGCAGTCTGAGTCCTGTGGAAAGCAGAGACCCTACTGCCTTAAAGATGAGCAGGTTTTGGCCTGACCCACTAGAGCACCAACCAGGTGGACCTGGATTTTAAATGCTTTTTTCACCAAAGTACAACATCTGTATCTAAAGTTGGGCGAGTCTGCCTGGCAACAAAATGAGAGCACTTAGAAGTAGATCTTAATTAGTCAAATGAAGTGCTCAAGGGCAGGATGTGTTTACAATATGAGCAGACAAAACTGTGTACCATGCAATATTGACTGAACTAAATTAATTGAATGCTAAGCTGCTGAACCTCTGTTGCTAATGTTTACATAATGTGCTTATAAATAGTGTTGTTCCCTTTTTAACTTTGTAAAGCAACTCAAGTCAGAAAAAAACTTCTAGGATGATGGCTCAGACTGTGAGAGTCATCTATTGTACAGCAGTTCAAATGAGAAAAAAAAAAGAGGAAGGAAGAAACTGATGGGGTTGAAAAAGGATTTGCATTGGACTTACAAATTCTGTATAAAATGTGCTCCTGACAGCACAGCACCCAAGTTACCTTTGTCAGGTTTGTGTGAAGGTGTGGAAGTCCTTTGAGTTAGCATATAAGGTGAAGGATTGCATGAGGCTTTCAGGAGGGGGCAGGTCTCTCTCAGCATGCCAAGGTCTTTCATCCTGAGTCTAGCACTGCCAGACTGTGCTGCTGGGACTAGAGTAGAAACAGTGTGTGGTCTGCATTTTGCTGCTCCTGAAAATTGATATTTACTTCCTCCTCATCAAACCAGAGGAGAATAAAGGTTAGAAGGAAAAAAGAAAGAGGGAAAATAAAAGCAATCAAACCTCTCCAGAAGAGGTCAGGATCTTTGGCTCACCTTTCTGCCCGTTGAGATACAGCTGGTAACCAGTAGTGTCCCCACTAAAAAGAAGAATAAGAAAGGGAGAAGCAGAAAGATCAAAACAGATTCAGGAAAAAGGCATCTCAGGATGACAGGAGGAGAAGATTGCTGGGATTTCTGACACTTGCCACTGGAAAGAAACAAATCCTCTCTTTCCGGCTCCAGGCTCTCAAGGACAGTCTGGTACCACCAGTAAGTGAAATGGCATACAAGGTAAGGAGACTCTTTGGGTTAACCTTCTCATGCATAGCTCCTGCACTAATCACTGTTGACAAGTCTTTAGGCAAGAACATGACAGTGTGACTTCAGAACTTTGGTGGTTTCAACCCCACAAGAGAAGAGGATTCATACAAATGAATGAGAAATGTGGAAGCAATTAAACAAAATGTTCCTCAGCATATGTAACTACCAAAGTAACTAAAGTGCCATCTTAAAATTTCATGCTTCAGAGCCACTCAAACTAACTTATAAGATGAGAAACTTGCTAAAATTCTGTCGAAACTGATGCATGATGTGTGTGTCAGAGCTGACCTGTCCTTGTACATATTACATGTACAATTACACAAGCGTCTGGGCCGCACAAGAGGACACCAGTCATGAACACATACTGCTTGCCTGCTTTCTGAAAAAATGTTTTAAATCAATATATTACTGGTGGAAATTTTTTAGACAATAGGTCATCAAAATTATTCAAGTCCAAATTTGTTCACTGGCACTGCTCACTAACCATTTGCATGTAAGGAACTTCAGAGTTTTCAATGACATCCTAGCTCTAAGCTACTATGGGCAGGCTGCTTATTACTACACAGAATGTGTGGGCATGAACAAGACTTTTTAATCACAGTTTGATTTACAGGAATTACACAGAGATGTGTAGAGTCAGAGACCCTTAACATCAGTCTAAAAGTCATCACTGCAGTGATGAAAGGAAAGTATTGTAAAGGTGAAAGAAATGAGATGGGTAAATCAGGCTGCACTGGAACATGTCAGACCCTAACTGTTGTACTGTCTTAGATCAAGTGTCTGTCTTAACCATTATCTTGTGTCTGAGAGTGGCCAGCAGAACATATCAATGAAGACAGAACAGAGCCTAGGACACTTGTGCTGATAGTTCCTTAGTATGCACCTCCAGTGAGTGTCCTGCCCTTTGCTACATCCAGTCAGAAATAGTATCATATTTAACATCCTGGATAGACTTTTATTCTGTGATTCTATGACAGCTTTTGAACAAGCAGAAACTAAGGACATTCATGTCAATGAGTGATTTCTGCAGTTTATCTGTATGCTGAATTTCTCTTTATTTCTTTCAAACTAGCCAGTAGATATGATTTGTTGTTTTCTTGGTCTGAAAGTCTGATGGCCTATAAATTATCATGTGCTCTTCAAGCTCACCATGTTAACTTAGGATCTTACAGACTTTTTATCAGCCACCTTGCCTCCAGGCTAAAGAATCTTGACTGAGACAGGTCCTTTCTTCACTGGAATCAAGTGTGTCCTTCATTCTAGTCAATTTAGGTTTGCTATTTTGGACAAAGAAAGGAAACTCCATGAAATAGCACAATGTGAATTGGAATGTATATGGAAATGCAAACAAAGAATTTTGCATTTGCTTCCCTTTCCTAATAATTCTTTAGTTTGTTGGTTTGTTTTTTTTTTTTTTTTTTTTTTTCATAGCTAATGAGAATTAAATTCTTACTAGTGAACAGGAAACAAAAATACCAGTATGCCTTACAGGAGGTGCTCTTGCACATGAAAGCCATGCTAGCTAAAACATACCGATGTGTTTCTGATTGTTCATTACATTATGTTTATTTTAGCCTTTAAGTTCCTTTGCCATCACTGGCATAGTCCAGTAGAAGGAGCCAAATTAGCTGGAAGGCATTTTCAATACAAGTTTGACTACTTACCCAGAATCCTTCATTTCCCTCTGTTGAGGCACAGTGATACAGACAAGTCCTGCTGGGTTAGCCATTAAACAGATATTAAGCAAAACCAAATAATGTCTCTTCCACAGGACTTTCAGGTTTGTGTCAAGTCTCACTGGCAAAAAATGATAACAAGTAAAACTGAACCAACATTAAAGGTACTTGCAAATTAAGGCAAGGTTATAATTCACTCTTTGAACTAGATTAGGATCTTGCAAGAGTGACTTTATGCTGTAATAATGTTTATTTTCCTCTTCTAATGGATAGGAAGTTATGTCTCCAACTGGGTGGAACAGATTGCTGCATACATAAAATTTATTTTTATTTGACAAACCTTCTTAAATAACTGACAATGTTTAGTACTCCAGCGAGTAAAAGTAACCAAGTTTCATTTGAGCCAGTGTTGCTAAGGCTAACTCATATCCCCAGGAAAAACAAAAAATATTTCTCAGTGGAAGAAAAAAGTACCTTATACATGCAAATACACACTCAAACAAGTGGCAGGAAATCTCTTCTATCACCTTAATGTTAACTAGTTACACTGATTTCCAAAACACATCTTCAGATGTGTGGTGCCCCAGTCACAAGTCAGATTTAAGATTATTTAAGATTAAATAGCACAATATACTTACCACTGTATGGGCTGCCTTGGTGGTGTGTGGAAGGAATGAGTTATCTTCCTGTTTGAATACAATCATAGGAATAATAACCAAAAAAAAGTAAGATATTTAGCGACAAAGACTTAGGTTGTTAAGGAAAGACACAATCCAGGAGGAATGAAAGAGGTTTGGGGTACAGTCTCAACCTCAGCCTAAGGACCCTGTCCTTACCCAGGGCCAACTAATTTGTACACACAGAATTGCTGTAGCCTTTTGAAAGCCCTGTTTAGATCCAAAGGAAGAGATCCGGCTGCTGGGTGTTCCAGAGCTACCTGCTCCCCTGCCCCGGAGAATCAGAAGGGAAAAGGGATTCTGTTTGGACATCTCCATTGAATTCCTAATGATTGTGGAACCATGATCTGTATTTGTAACACACATCCTCACTTATCCCAGAGATATTTGAGAAGTGCTGCAGTGTAAAACAGAACAGCCTGGTGACATCCTATACACTGTTAAACTTGGTTAAATCACAATGTCAGCAGCATTTCTAAAGCATTTTTTTCTGTGAACAGGGAGATTTATACATAACCTATTTCTTGCCATGTCTGTATATAGTTGCTTTTTAAATCTGTGGTACTTCTGACCAAGCATTCTCACTTAAACTCTCAGATGCCGAGTTTAAAAAAAAAAACAAAAAACTTGGCAATTAAGTGCTGTATTTTAAGATTAATTTTAATTAATTTAATTAATTTTAATTTAAGGTATTTTAATTTCGAGACAAGATTTTCTAGGAAGCAGAAGTTTTATATCTCGAGCTGGGCAATTAAATGTACTTTTTAGTGGTTTTAAAGATGGAAAATAATCTAGCAAGCAAAAAAAAAAAAGGCTTAAGTAGAACAAATATTTTTCAGGGACCATTGTTAATTATACAACAAATAAATAAATAAATTTTTAGTGGTCACTTATTATTTAGGTCAACAAAACCACACGGAGAATTCCTTGGAAAACTACTTGATTAAGCGAGCTAGACTGCTAGGGACACCAGCACAGCAATGAGGCCAGGCTCGCTGCAGAAGCTGGGAGCAAACCAGCTGCACAAATGCTCGGTTCGGGGTTCGGCTGCCCGCGCAATCCCCGCGCGGTCCCGAGGCGGAGCGCGGGCGCCCCCGGGTGGTCCCGGAGCGCGCTGCTGGAGCCGCCCGGCGCTGCCCGCGCCCGCCCGGGACCCGCGCCGCTCTCCCGCCGCTCTCCCGCCGCTCTCCCGCCGCTCTCCCGGCGCTCTCCCGGTGTTCTCCGGTGTTCTCCCGCCGCTCTCCCGCCGCTCTCCCGCCGCTCTCCCGGTGTTCTCCGGTGTTCTCCCGCCGCTCTCCCGCCGCTCTCCCGGTGTTCTCCCGGTGTTCTCCCGCCGCTCTCCCGGTGTTCTCCCGCCGCTCTTCCGCCGCTCTCCCGGCGCTCTCCCGGCGTTCTCCCGGCGCTCTCCCGGTGTTCTCCCGATGTTCTCCCGGCGCTCTCCCGGTGTTCTCCCGCCGCTCTCCCGGCGCTCTGCCGGTGTTCTCCCGGCGCTCTCCCGGTGTTCTCCCGTCCGGCCCGTGACAGCTCTTGTCAGCATCCCTGAAACACTGCGGGCCCGCGGTGTCTCTGACTTGTATGAAATTCGTGTTCGGACATCACGATCCAGCGGCGAGTGCTGCTCTCTCTGTCACAAAAGCAGAGCCGTGCATTTAAATTGGTGGCATGAATAGGTACCCAGAGGGACAAGGATTACATGGCAAAAGAGCTGCCGAGGGAGTACCTGGGCAGTACTGATAAGTTCAGCGAACAAACCAGCATTAACACTGGCCACTGCAAGGGCAAGACTCACTTTTCCTATTACTGAAACAGCTTTTCTTCCTTTGTAAACACCACGGCATTTGCTGCTCGAAATAAGGGGTTTCCATTGCCAGCAGTCAGTACTGCTCCACACTTGGAGGTTTCTTAATTTACATCACTACAGATCCTCGCTTAAAGCCGCTGTCCATTTGAAAAAAGAGAAGGAGCAATCTGTCTCCTGAGCTGAGATCGATTCCTGTCTTTAACCTGCAGCCAGCTGTCACCCTTGCAAGTTTTCTAGAACAAAGCCATGTGGACACCTATGAAACATGATCACCTGTGAGATTCCTGCATCTCTGAGCCGCTGTCAGCCATGAAAACCAATGCCCCTCACACACCTAGAACAATGTGCAAAACACATAAGGAAAGGGCATCACACAGCAACAATCCTATCGGGGAATGGACTGCCCAGGGAGAATTTACACCTTGTTAGTGTCTAGCAGAGATATTACAATGACTGCCAAGAAAACAATGAATGTACTGAAGTTCACTTTACCTAAAACCACAGGAAGATGTTTTTGCTCAACTACTTTTCTAAAAATGTGAATGCTCCTGGGTAAAAAAAAAAAAAATCACTATCCCTTTCTCTTAATTTCCATCAACTTAGGGAAGCTTTAATTCAAGGGAAAAAAACCGATATATTCAGGAAAAGTAGCTCACATTCGAGCCACTTTTTGTTGTATTTGGAAGTTTGGAGAGATTAAAAACATGGCCTATCAGCAGTGACAGCTTGTCTTACATGCAAGGCTCTTCCTTTTGGCTAGTTGACTTTATAACCCACTAGTTCTACTTTTCACTTAGTAGCCATAGTCATAGAGAGCAAAACTAGGGAAAAGCACATTGTCTACATTACAAAACTCACGTAATTTCCTTTTGCAAAAATCCAACATGACCACACAGTGTATCAGTAACATGGTGCAATCTTTTTGCAGGATGTTGCACCTGTTTTCTTTTTGAAATCTGCCTTCTGATATCCCAGGTGTTTATTTGGCACCTTTGTGGGTTTTAACAACTAAATCAGTAATAATTCACCTTCAGGGAAGGGAGTTTCAGCCCCAATAAGGTGCCAAACTATTATTTCTTCTCTCAAAACATCAGAGAAACTGCAGAGAGGGTGGCTGTGGCTGCCTTAAGAAGCTGCAAGTGAAGTCAGGAGCTCCTGAGGACTGGAGGCTGCCCTGGGTCCCAGCCTGCACTGCCCAAGGAAACGGCACAATCTGAGCTAAATTGGAGGGCAGGATGTGAAAAGGGCAACAGGTGATGACAGCACAGAACAGAAGGATCATTTCCATCGTTTTCTTCCAAAGCCTGAGGCAGAGTTCAGGATTCTCACATCTAAACCTTCACCTGTGACTTTATGGCAAGTAGCTGCTCAACATTTAGGTAGTGATGGCCCTTTTGTTTTTTTATTCTGTCCCCTACAGACAAAGGATGGGTATTACCTCGTGAAGAGGATATCTGTGTGGTACAAAGTCTACACATAATCAATGCCCTTTCAGTGTGAGATGGCAGTTCCAATGCCATCTGTTTTGCACCACCTTTTCTGAGAAGATAAATCCTTCAAGAGAAGGTTTTCATAAAACAGATTTGCAAGAAAATGAAGTTAACACTTCCCTGCCAATCTCAGTCTTGGTCTTTTAAACAGTCTTAGCAGTGTTCATTCACTTTCAGCCAATCTGTATCACACCCTACATGCAGCTCATGTCAGCCCTGGGGTTTGTGTGCAAAGCCTTCACAGCAGCTACTGCAGTCTCAGTACCAAGCAGCTACCTGACCTTTTGCAGCAAAAAGGAATGAAAACCAGCCATGCAGAGCTCTGTGTCACAGCCCTGGGATGGGTCATTTGAAACAAAAATAAAATAGCATAAGTAATGGGAAACCCAGTTTTAAGCTTGCAGCAGCAACCCATATTACATAAGTTACTGCGGTTTTCAGAGCAATTCAGATAGTTTGAACACCATGGCACTGAGCAGTTCAGAAATAAAATTTCTGAACATTTAACCTTGTTCAGCCCATCATGGTGTGTTTGCATCAAAATAGCTGTTCAATAGCTGCAGACTTTCCAAGCAATCTCTGGAGCTTCTCTGACTGTCACCAGGGAAACCATGGATCTGCTCTGCATGTGGTCAGCCTTCCAGGGATGAGGCTATTACCAGGCACCATCACAGGAAAAGACATCTCAAGACCAATTTCCCTAGCTTGATATTGCAGTTCTTGTGCATATGAAGGGATAGGTTCCTAACTCTGTGCAGGCTTCAAGGCTACAGTTGGTTCAACTGGCAAAAGTACTGTCAAGTTTTCTAAAGGTTTGAGTTCAAACACGTTTTTATTTGATCTGTGTTATATGATTTAAATCTGATTAAATCTAACACCTGGAGGAAAAATTTAAAAATAGATGAGATGTTCTCTCCTCTGGTAGATATCTGGGGAAAGTAGAAAAATGCAATAAAGTGGAATCAGTTTAAATATTAGTTCAAAATGTTGTCAATTGTGAGATTTTTTTGAAACTCAGTCTCTTCTGAGTTCAATCAAAATATTTCTGAAAATGGTAACAATAATGTTAACATTTCCAGTGATATAATAGCAAATTAATTTTTAATTACATTATAAATAATCAACATCACTGTTAAAAGGAAACAGAAGAAAGGTGCTAGTTTTGGAGAAAAAAAGAAATAGTTCTGTGATAACAGAAGATCAAAGATGGCATGGTCTAATTAAAATATAAAATGCTTCATGAATATCAAAGGGTTACATACAGCTCTGACAGACATTGTCAGGTGACACTACAGGCACCTTAATTCTTCTAGAATCGTCTTTGTCTCCACTGGCTCCCCACTGTGTATGTTGTCACATCCTGCATAAGAAATCAAATGAAAATCTGGGGACTGAACTTGGTTTTACTGTCAGAGCTCCTCCAAAGAGAGTTTAAAAGTTTTGCTGATGATGTGTCTGTCTGTTGGCAAACTGAGCAGCTCAAGCCTGACTGAAAAGTAGTAGTATTAGAGCTAGCTAAAAAACAAACTTTAATCATGAATTCCGTCCTTGTTTTTTGTCTTCTCCTCTTCTAAATCTAGAATCTTCCTCAGGGCATAGAGAAGACTTCTGTGTAACAGGAATGTCACACAACTGAAGGCTGAGTTCCTGTTTAACAGCAGCTCCTTCCACTTGAACTGCTACTATTTAAGCAAAGTAATAAAGCAAAAAGAAAAGTCAGTAATCAAGTTGTGCCTCTATTTCAGATGGATACACTACTGATGATATTGAATTTTACTGGAATGGAGGAGAGTCAGCAGTGACAGGAGTTAATAACATCGAGCTCCCACAATTTTCTATTGTGGATTACAAGATGGTATCAAAGAGAGTGGAATTTACAACAGGTAAGCACTGACAAGTTAAAAAATGCTGTCCCCTCTTCCTCCAACCCAGAAATATCAGTGCCTACCTTTTGTGAGGCATTAGTCATTACATGACTTCTTTCTTCCAGGAGCATATCCTCGACTATCACTTAGCTTCCGGCTTAAAAGAAATATTGGATACTTCATTTTGCAAACCTACATGCCTTCCACACTGATCACAATTTTGTCATGGGTGTCTTTTTGGATCAATTATGATGCCTCTGCAGCCAGAGTTGCTCTAGGTAACTTCTTCTCAAAATGACTGAATGATGTGGGCACTTGCTCCCTTTGAAAACAGTGACACCGAATCCATTCTGCTGGTTGTAGCATCATTAATTGTTATCTTACACAAGCAGCACAGGCTTGTCAGGAAGGCAGGCAGGTGTGACCTTGCTACATCTGAAGCTCTTGCTCCACACTTAGGTTGGGATTCTGACTGACTTCCTGTTGTCATAATGGTTTGCAAGCATTTTTTGAAAACATTTTGCTTCCAAACTGGAGTGTAAAGTCCAATTCAGGTTTCTTAGGGTATCCACACTGTGCTGCATGAACAAACCCTCTTGATGTTAAGTGTTCTCTCAGGCCAGATCTGTGACTGGAAGGAATACACAAGATCCCACTGACATCAGTGGAGATAGACCAGTTTACACCAAATAAATCTGGTTTACCTATAGTTAGTTCTTTCCCATACCACCTTCCTCCCTACAACTTTCCATAAGAATGAAGATCTTCTGCACTGTCTGTGCTTTAAGGCATATATGTTTTTCAACTCTATTGCCAAAAAGCCATTTTGTCCCATCTCCCTGAAAATTAAACTTGTTACACCTGTGCCTAGAGCTATTCTCTGCATGCACTAATGACCTGTGATTAAAGCAGACTAAAAACTAATTTCAGCCAGCTAAAAGAAAAAACACGTATGGGAAAAAAAATCATTCAGTGGTGGATAACACAATGAGATGGAAATGCTTTACTTGCAAGCACCTAGTTAACAGGAAAAGCTACTTTGGTTCAAGCATGTATATAACCTTCTCTTCATCAAAGACCATCACTTTATCAAAAGGCTTCCCGTTCTCCTTTTAATCTTCCATTTAAAATCAAAAGCTACATACTTACTGCAGATTCCCACAGCAATGCAAGTCACCTATAGGGTCAAGCAGAGCTACTGCTGTAAATGAAGTAAGAAGCATTTTCTCACATAGAAAGAAAAGCTTTTGCTATCCAGGTCAGAATCAACTTTTGCTATCCAAGTCAGCTAACACCACATTCCCTAGCACAGTAACTGCAAAAATTAAGGCAAGAAGTTCCAACATAGCCTGGGCTATTAAAGGTTATTTCATTCATCCTCCACTGCATGAAAAGCCAAGGAAGGTGCTATCAGCAGACTTGCAAGGATATGTTCCTTTCCAGTTCTGCAAAAAACACATTCCTTTGGCTGCTAAGAACCTGATCACAAAATTAACCCATCTGCATGAGAAGTGCAATGCTGCCATTGTGTCTTCTGTGCTCAAATCTCCTTCCTTGTCTCATGAGTCAACGTCTGTTTCTTCCCTTCGCAGGAATCACGACTGTGCTGACCATGACCACCATCAGCACCCACCTCAGGGAGACCTTGCCAAAGATTCCCTATGTCAAGGCAATAGATATTTACCTGATGGGATGCTTTGTGTTTGTGTTCCTGGCCTTGCTGGAATATGCCTTTGTAAACTACATATTCTTTGGGAAAGGACCTCAACGTCAAAAAAAGACAGCAGGCAGAGCAGGACATGCTACAGGAGAGAAGAGCAGACTGGAAACAAATAGAGTCCAGGTAAAATGTTCAAGATATCTTGTCAAACATTACTTTTACTGTAAAAATGTTCATTTATATGATGATAGAGATAAATACAGATAAAACATGTGCAAAAGCAATGCAAAGGTAATTAAGATTGCCTAGAGAAAAATTGTATTTTAAGGAGATCACAGCAAAATATGGTCTGTTCCATCTTCAACTGGAAACAGAGTAAGAAAATACAGAAAATGCAAATGAATATTTAGGACATGTATTTCTTTCTTCTTTGTATTTCTTGCAGAAGAAGTACAAGGGGTACAAGGAATTTAAATATTTATCACTTCAGCTGTATCTTGTTTTTTTTTTTTTGCTTTAGAAGGTGGTATAGAAGAAATGTTTATAGTAAAGTTCCTCTTTACATACAGAAACTTCACCAAAAATAAAAAGCATAGACAAGCTCAGTTGCTTCAGTGAGCCCTGAATGAAGCCTGTAGCACTGACCTTTGAGGAACACAAGGATGCTGCTGCTAGGTTTAACAGCTTTCATAGGTGTCAGGATTTTTTCCCTCAGCTAAATTCAGGCACACGACAATTGCCCCCTCTTTAAAAAACAAGCCAGAAAACTTACAGAAAGTAATACTATGGACATATTTTTAATGAGGATGAGTTTAATTTTGCAATACGTCATTGAGTACTTGCAAACATCTGTAAACCTTTTTCACTTTTCCCCAGTTTTTCAGAAACAAATCCTTTGAAGCCTCAGGTGTATTTGGCCCAGTCTGGTGCAGAGGAAAATACATATCCTAACAAGCCAAAAATTTTCTTCCTTCCTGTGCTTTCCTTACAATATATTACATCCAAGTTTTAATGAGATATTGCCCAGGCTGTCCTATAAACTTTTTTACTGCTGTGGCCTGAGGTGAAAACATTTGAACAAAACTGTATTTGTGCCCTCTGTTCAGTCTGAAAAATGAGACCAACACATAAAACTCTAAGAAGTAAGACTTCATCTTGATAGATGGCTACAGTGTCACACACACATCTGGAAGTGCATTTCAGAAACTCTGTGATATCTTATTAATTCTAGAGCTGTGTGTTTGGTGTCCCACCACTACAGCTATGCCTCATTAACAAAGCCATCATATCCTCAGTCTCAGTGAACTCATGAGCCCATTAAAAGTTCTTTGCCTTCTGTCCCACTGTGTAGGAGATGCTTTATTACAGTGAGGACACAAATTCAGTTCAGGCAATCAGCAGTCTCCAAGACCCCGCAAAGTACTGTCTTCCACAGAGCACAGCAGATAAACCACCCCAGTATGGATTGTCCTGCACGGACACTGCCTATCCATTTCTATGGAAAATAAGGAAAGGGAAAAAACAACATAACCCACAAACTCCAACCAGCTGCCTCAACAGCTCCTGAGATAACCCAGCCTAGGTGAGAAGCAGCACAGCAAGGATTCATGATGAAGAAGAAATCAAGACTTCTTCAGAGGTCAGCCTTGGCTACGTGTGCCCCAGTGCACTGAACTGAGTAAAGGATAAGAGTGCAGGTAAGTTCTTCTCCTACATATTTGGAGAGTTCATTTAACTAACAAAATGCCATAACTCATAACTAAAAGTTTTTGTCTAATAGTTATGCAGCAAAGATTACACTGGGATTGGTACTCAGAATGGGATGGAAAATTTTTAAAGCACCACCATTGCATACACCATCATTTTTCTGATAGAAAAAAAGTAATACATGCTTTGTACCAGGATTTCTAAGTGCTCACACTTCAGAGAGCAATCCTATTCTGAGACTGAGAGTGCTTTGAGTGAACAGACTGCTTTCTGCCTGTACACGGCAAGTTTGTGATTGTAAATATGTTTATATGCCCACATATACATAAACACACACATGTGAATGGATATTGGTGAATTTTGTGTTCCACACACTGATGTGAGACATTGTGAACATTAATTTTACTCAGCACCGAAATGCTGATTTCCAACAGTTGTATTTCTGTCTTTGGCAGGAAGAGTGTACGTGACCAGAACAGTGGGACACACCAAGGTTCTGTTACCTCCAGGGAAACAGCTCCCAGCCCCTCTCCATCATTTTTTGAGATTTTTCACTGGTATTATGATGCCTGCACCAGAGCAGGGGAAAGTCGGTTTTTGAGCATAAAAGAAGTACAGTTGTAAGTATGGGACATTTTTTCCCTTTTACTCTTGACCCACACCACTTATCCATACAGACACCTGTAACTACTAGAAGATATGTAACAGTGCTTCATCTCTTTGTGCCAGGTGAAGATATTGATCATTCTCATCTGACATACAACTCCAAAGACTAAAAGAGTTCAAATTCCTCCACCAGATAACACAAGCTTTAGATGCTTGAGCAACACTCAGCAAACAATATGAACAGTGTAGAGAAGACCAGATGAAAAATGGAACAGACCTAACTGCTGTTTCATATGTGGCTGTTCCATAAAGACTGAAGAAGATGGAAATAAAGTCTCTCCACCTTCACAATTTATGCCATTTTTATTTTTAATATACAAAAACTATTAATTTGTAGTAATCGATCTTTCTGTTTCTCTGAATAAAGCATAAAGACCGTTGATATCTCCTTGTTCATTTGTCAAACCGAGATGTCAGTGACGGGGACAGCCTGAGGGAGACCCCTCAGCAGGACTTCCCAGTTTATGACCCCTTAATGGGTCTTCCTCTTTATTTATGTTACCCACTGCCAGCAACAGCCAGCACCTGGGAAGGACTCACACTAACAGCTTATGGAATATCACTGTTTATTAATAAAAAGGTTAAGGTTCAAGGGTTGCCAGTGATAGTATCTGACTGCACAGAAAACACATCAGATTTTCAGAGTAAATGAATAGTCCCATCATTATGGCCATCCTCTGAGGAGTAGAAGACCCTAGCTTAAATCTTCCTTCTTAAATTTAAAGAGCTGACCTAAAAAGTATGAATATACAGCCCATATCTCAAGCAAACATTTGAAACACCATGCTGATTTGTGACAAGCTGACCTTTCTAACCCAGAACATGTGAGCTTTTCCCACCAAAACAGTGGCAGGAACTGGGGTGTTACCACTGAATTCTCATTTCAGCAAATTTGTCATCAATCAATTTCTAAACCAAAATAGTGCATTTTCTACCTGTGATGCCTTATTGCTTCACTTAGAAGGCTTTTTTACCCTACAGTTCTCTTGTGTGGCTTTTGTACAAATATTCCTTTCACTGCTTTTCTTTCAGTTATTAAGTGCTTAGTCTGGCACAGTGCAAATATGCTGTCAGTAATGATGCAAAGATTTCTCCTTGTGATGGGAAAGAACATCTTCCACATTGCCAGGTGGAACTGAAACTTTCTTTGGTCCCATCTTTCCTTTGCAGCAACTCACAAAAACTAGGTTTCCTGTATGTTTTGTTTGGAATTTCTTCTTGCACATACTTCAAATCTGCTGTAATTATTATATAATTTCCTAGGTCTGCTATGTCTTACTAAAAATGTAAAGCTCAGAGTGTAAACAAAGCACTGTATTTCAATGGTGCCTCACAAGACTAAATATTGTCTATAATTAATAACTTATTCGCTGATATAAAGGCATCCACAGGCATGATCAAGTTTGTTATAAATTTGGGATAGGTCCAACACCACAATTTACCAAAAACAACAGTAATATCCAAGCCTCAAGGTGAAGACCTTGAAGTTTCATTTAAGAGGCCAGTGTTATGATGTATATTTCTCTCATATGAGCCATGGTGGATCTTTAAATATCTGTGGATTTGAAACATCTATTAAGTCTTTGTGGAGAAATCAGAAGTTAATCTGGAAATAGCACAAAAACTTTTCAGAAGAGGTTTTACTACAAATGTGTAGAAAATGAAAGATTTGTGAAAAGGAGAACACTTCACAGCAATGCAGCAATTCATGGTTAATTACACTCATACATGAGAAGACAATGATACAAAAATATTTAATATTTTTATATATATAATTGTTTGTGCCAGACATGTACATACTGGTTGCAGTTTCCAGTTCTTTGCTCAGGTATTTAAAACAGTGCTTTGATTAATAGCACAAATAAAGGGACAGACATATTTGAAACAGCTGCTTCTGACTCTAACACATAAAAATGCAACTGAATGTAAGTTTTCATTGAATAAAATGGATTATTCTATCTGTACATGAACAAGTTAATGTGCTATGGTTTCATCCCAGTAATAGAGTTATTGCCCAAAATCAATTCTCATCATGAGTATTTTATAATAACTGATAAAATACAAGTGTATCGTGTATCTACATGCTCTTCATATGATGAACCCATTGTTAAAAAATTTTTAGAAACTAACCTGCAGCACCAGAACAGTCAAAAACTGTTTAAAATGGTCAGAGACAGCAACATTTTCTTTCCATCTTGAGTATGTGAAAGCTTCAGGTGCCAGTCACCAGATTTAAAGATCAGTATTTCAAAAAGACCATGGTCCAAGTAAAAGACAAAATTGCAAAAGTCTTACTTCACAGAGGATGAAACAATTAAGTGAATTACAAAACCAAGGAACCAAGCTAGGGTGGAAGGTGCTTAGATGTTGAATAGCTCATTTCATCCCAATCAGGAAAGCGTATTCCGTGTTTTTTCACCTTTGTGAATGCACTAGACAGGACTGTCACTGCAGCCCCAGGAGCCCCCTGACGCTAGAGCTACAAAGTCCATCTGGGAAACACCTTGGGCTGGCTGAGGAGCTTGTCTAATCCCCATTCCTTCCTTGACACAGGTTGATGCCCATGGAAACATGCTTCTGGAGCCTCTTGAGCTACGAAATAACATTTGCACGATCTTCCATGAGCCCCGAGCCACCAGGCACACGAGCGACAGTGCCAACCTGCAGCACAGAAGAGCCACTTCCAGCAGAGACCTCTGCAGCAGGAGTGCTCTGGACAGGCACAGGCTCCATAAAAAGGGACACTTACACAGGAGGGCATCCCAGATCAAAGTCAAAATCCCTCATCTGACTGATGTTAACCTGATAGACAAGTGGTCCAGAATGGTCTTTCCCATCATGTTTATTCTTTTTAATGTTGTTTACTGGCTGTATTATGTCCACTAAGTTATGCAATAATGTTACCACAGACTGACATAATTAGACTTGTTTCTTTTCCTTCTCAATCTCATTAATTCTGAAGAACTGCAAGTAGCTATAATGTTCCATGTTCAACGTAAGATTCTCCACCATGGAACACTTCTAGATTTAAGCTTTTAAAAAGAAAACAACAACCCAACACAAATCCAGGGTTGCAACATTTAGATCAGAACAGTACAGATGAGCTCTTAAAGAGCCTCTTGAGAAAAATTGCTCTACCTTGATTTTTACAAAGTTTGTGCATCACCCATGACCTTTCTGTGCCAAATTTAATTTTTTTAAGTGGAAATTTGTCCCACTGTATTTCTTATCACATATTGGCAGCTCACAGCAGCATGCTTCCAAACAACACAGTCAAACTACTAGCAGTAGCTATGTCACTGTCTTTCACCACTCAGAGCATAGAGAAATTTGAAGAAATTACAGTTTAAAGAATTGTAACTATTGCACCATGCTTCACTTCAAACTTAATAGCTTTACTGGGAAGTATTTCCATAGTGTGTTTGAGAAGTATCACTCAAGGAGAAGTCAAATAACATTTTTATAGACAGGGATCTTCAAAAGAGAAAAGGGTAGCAGAGAGAAATCCCACGGAGTATCCAAGCAAGTAATCAGCTGATTTGATCTTAATGGAATTCTGTTATTTCCACAATAACAGAAGTAAAGTCGATATTTATCAGAACAGTTGTACCATATGTAATTTTGTGTTAAAAAGTAGAAAAAAAAACGCATGTTGATTCCCTGAATGAACTCTGTGGGATACCCCAGGCCAAGATTTTTCTTAAGGCCCATGTTTCCTGCGGCTGGTAATTGCAACATTCTCCCAAAAGTTGGTAGATGTCTGGGAACAGATCTGAGGAAATTTCTGCACACAGAATTCTGAATTCCTTCAGCTTTCTTCATTCCACTGAGAACCAGGAGATGCAGCTGAGCCTTACAGCACACTGGGAATGCTGGTGCACTCCTCTGAGGAGCTGCCTTTCTTACCTGGCAGCCTACTGCCTGACACAGCTCCAGGCAAGGAGCCACAGGCAAAGGGCTAGCAATGTCCATGCAGCTGAGAAGCAACAGATCAGTCATCTTCTACCTATGATAAATAGGTATAATATATATTAAATAAATTAAATTAAGGAAGTCTTGCAAACTGAACTTTCCAAAACTGCAAAAAAATAGCACCAGGAGGGAGACAGCAGTAGGACCACATGTGCTGTCCATTGCAAACACATATCCATTAAATAGTTTTGAATTCTTTGAATTCAAATGAGACTTAACAGAGTAAGTCCATGAGCCATTGAATTTGCCTGCTTTGTGCTTATACACAAAAATTAATTCAAAGAAAGTAATTCAAAGAAAGTAATGAATTCTGCAGATTTGTAGTGTAAAATACAACCATCAGTGATTCATGTTTTGCATTACTAGATTTCCAAAAGACATTCACAGACAGACCTCAGGTAAGTAATTAAGCCCAGCTGATCCAGTGGTGAAGAGATACTGCAACCTCTCCTTACAGCTGCAGTGAACATTTTAGAAGAGCCAACATCTAACATGACATCTAAAAGTCTTTAGGTTAGAAAAAGAGGATCCTTTGTTTTGGATTACAAGAGCAAAGATCAGCTTTACTAGTCTTCAGCATTTCTTTTGCAGGCCCCTAACATGTCCATACACATATTTTTCTAGTTTATGGTTCAGCCAGATACTCCTGGCAAAGTTGATAGGTACATGGACTAAAATCAGTTACATTGTACAGTTCCAAGAAAAACAAAAATTTAAAAAAAGGGAGCAGAGTAAAAGCCATTAACAAAACAAGAGCAGAGCACATGCAAAACTCCTTAAGAACAGCATGTCCCAAAATAGGAGGATGTAGCCTTCTGCCCCAGGAGACACTGAACACACACCTATCCAAACCCCAGCCCCACAGGACATTCTGGGCAACACACACCAAGGCCTGTCTGCACCAAGAGCTGGAAGCCACCACCACCACCTGAGTCAGGAAACAGCTGCCAGCTCTTGGTGCAAAGTTTGGCAGCAGGGACTAATGACCCATCACATACAGAGGCAAGAGCCACTAACTGTAGGTGTAACTTCTAGAGAAAAAAGCAGAAGAAATCATTTCTCACCTGAGAGCAATAGCTTGGCAGCAAGGAAAAGCCAGTGGTTATTAGTGGCATGGCATGGCATGGCATGGCATGGCATGGCATGGCATGGCATGGCATGGCAAAATGAGTCCATTTATAGGTTACCCAGGCACAATGCCATCTGGAGCTAGAAATTATGGAGCACAAAAGAAACACAATCTCTTCCCATCAATAAATTGGAGTAATTTGGCTGACTTTATGCAATAAAGCTGAATAATGCTGTAATGCCAAGTTCCCTTACAGTTGTACTTTAGTAGTTTCCCTACCCCGAAGAACCAGACTTCAAGATCAGCACAGGTAAGGACCTATTGCTAATTAGGTTTTAGCTAAACTCCTATGCAGTTTGTGCAGCTCTCATGCAATTTCTACTGGAAGTCATTTTTGGCTGGGTTTCCTGAGGCATTGAGTTTCTACTGTCCCTGAGCATGTACATTTGTGTGCCTACCTGGAGTCTCCCAACAACATTTGAATCTATTGAGAATATCAACCAATAATTTTCTTTTTGTTCAAAAGCTAAAAGAACAGTACGGATCTGAGATACTAGATTCCTACAAGTTTCAACAAAGCAGAGGACAAAGCTCACATTGTCATCTGCCTCTTCTCTGGCAGAAAGAAACTTGATGAACTCCAGCCTTATTAGACACAAAACCCAGTCTTTTCAGTGAAACTGGAATATTTTTGACATTACATTGCTTTATGCACTGAACAGCACAGAGGTTGCAATTTTAGAATCTCTGCTGGTTCACCTAGTTCACCCTTACAGGAAATGTTCCTTCCCTTTGTACTGCAAGTGGAGGATTTCTTGACATAAATCACAAGGAAAGTCACCCAGGGGCTGAGGGCCACATTCCACCAGCTGTTTCCCATCACCAAGGAGCCTGTTCCCATGAATTCTCACATATTGAGGATGCATTGCTAACACGTCCTTGGGAGTATTAGTAAAAAAAGGCTGGATTATATCTGTTATGTAAAAAAATACTTTAAAAATGGGTTCTCTATTACAAAGCATGACCTCCCCACATCTGTGACTGTGCATTTCTTCCTACCTCCTTGGGCACCCAATCACCCTGCAGCCCAAGGAAGGCAAGAGATCACATGAGAATAATGAATTTCAGCATGTAGTAATGCTGAAATGTATATGCACAGGCTGAAAGAATTAAGTGACAAATAAAAAAGGTGGCATTTCTTAAAAGAAGACCAGGTGACTTTGGTCTACTTGCTGCCTTGGAGTGCAAAGGCAACTCTAATGGTGCTGTTTGTTTCTTGCCATGTGTATTTCTCAATTATTTTGTAAGTAACCTTGAATCTCCCAGAATTATAAAAGCATCCCTTCTTGTCTCATGCTGATGCAAATCTAAGAAATGGCCGGGTACTCACTCTTTTACATTTTTTATTGCAAAGTCCAATTGCATTTGAGTGTGAATACCAATGAGGAACTAATATAATTACATGGCAGCAGAAGCATGTCATATTGCTAGAGATCATCTCTGACCAATTTCTTTTAACTCATCCCTGGCTCTCTGTACCTGCACTGTCTCAAACAAAAGTATAAAATCAGTCCCACTGCCAAAGTGTAAGAAAGATGGTTTCCTTTAGCAGATCATGCCTTTTGGTGAGAACATCAGCCATCTCATCCACATCTGTGAACATACCAGTCTCCTTGTTCCTGTCTCTGAAACTTCATTTTCTGTTTTGATCTAGCTGACAACATATTACCTGATTTTTTTAGATTTTTAGAAGAAACTTTGAATGTTGTACACTATAGCTAACATTTCTGAAACAAATCAGGCAAATCATAATTTCAAGAAAGAGCTTATTGAGACTTTGGCATAGATAAAGAATTCAGGATTGGGTTTCACAAAGGAAGTTTCCAGCAGCTCTCAGATGATCCAGTGTCACTCTGGCTCCCATTTAAAACAATATAAATAGAAATACAACAGATCTGAAACCTCTGCCTTCGTAGCCCTCAAAAAAATCTATTTAATCTATATCCTAGGAATCCTTCCCCACAGATAGTCCATCACCAAAGCAGTTCCTGTGGAACTCTAACAGTTCCCAGTTATAAAAATCCCCACACCTTCCAGTGCCTTTCATTACTCTATTAGCTAAACTAGCTGAGTAACCCAATGCTTAAAAATAGCCAGAGCCTTCTCTCTGTAGTACTCTCCTCACAGGCCTGCAAAAATCCAAAGAATGATATTTGTGATATTTGCCTCATTTTCTAGGCTTTGGTGGGAGTCATTTGGTCCTTCTGGAGAAGCCCTAAAGCAGGTATGAACTAAAATTTTACAGAGGAAACAGTGTATACCACCAAATGTAACTGAGGTTGATTTAAAGTAAAAAAAAAATTATGGACTATCTTGATGCACTTATGAAAGCATTCATTAGTACTAGAAGAGTAAAAATCCCTTTACTGCTGATACTGCATTTTAAATATTAATTCACAAATCAAAATGATAGCAAAATGTGCATACTTCAGGATAGGGTGTTACTGGTTCTTAAAACCACCTAACCACCTTTCAGAAGAAAGCATAATTATGTCTCAATATGTTTCCCATCAGAAAGGCTTGCTTCAGAACTCAGAAATGTTCTACAGACTTATTAAGATCTTTTAAAAACACAGCTTCTTGGCATATATAATTGCTTTTGCTTTGCAAAAGCAGTTTTATAAACAATAGTCAATTCCATACTGACAGTTTTCTGCTCATATGTAGTTCTGGTTCCCTTTAGCATACCAAGATCAAAGCTGACATGGCTGATATGAAAAAAAAGATTTTTCTGAAATCAAGGGAAGAGTTCTGTGAAACAGAGAAAAATGCAATGAGCGCCAGCAGAGGGCAAGTAACATTATTTTTATAATTCACTTTTTATATTTTGGATCTAGACATGCTGATTTTCTGATTCAAATTGCAGGTCTGCTTATGCAATATGAATTTCTGTAGGTGCCTTTGAGGTGGTGAAATTAAAACTTCCTACAGTGTGTCTATTATATTGCAGGTACTGATTTCATTAGCTTTTGGTTCAAAAAGCCTCTTGTACAAAGTTTTGTTTCTGGTGTAAATTACATACTCAAGAGGCCTCTCCTTAGTACCTGCAAAACCAGAGAGATTTCCTGAACACCTTTATGATGGTTAGCTTGGGGGGTTTTGCCCATGCCACTGCAGGCCCCAGAAGTGAGCTGCTCTGCCAGGTAGGGACTGGGAGAACAGCAACCCATGGCCTTGAATTGGGCCAAAGGAGCAGCATCTCCTGGGAACGACACTTACCAGTTAGTGTGGTGGCATGTGCAAACTCCACAGCTATTCCACATGCTGCAGCCAGTTAATTAGAATGAGCTCACACATGGAAGAAGGTAGGAAAATACAGATATTGGCAAATAGAGCAGAAAAGCAAGGACAAAATTCAGTTCATTGATGCTAATTGGGTCTCTTTAAACTCTCACACCTTTGGCCTAATCCTTAGTCACAGGCACAAGTTTCTTTGTCAGTGGGGCTCCTCACACCACAAACTCTCCTCAAGATGTGCTTCTGGTTACAAGTTTGTTTCAGGTGTTTTTGTCCTGTGTAGGTTTGTCCTATTTACCCTGCTCATGTCTACCTGCATCCAGCAAAGTGTAGCTGAAGATGACACCACTGTAATGGGTCTTGTGAAAGGTCTGGCTTTTTTCATTAATCTGGTCTGGTACAGTCTCCACAAAGGCCTTATCTGTCACAACAGGAGACCTTGGCTTGTTCCAGAAGTACCTAATTCTCTGAGCAAAGAGAAAAAGAAATAAAATCTGACAGATAGTACAAAGAGCAAGCTCTGTTCTCCATTCTTTCTGGTCCTTTTCCTTGCCATCTGCTGGAGGCCATTATGTGCCTTTCATTTCTCTGTAGATATGTAAGGTCAGGATGCACATTTCAAATACAATGCCATGTTTTAGCTGCTGCTTCTCAACTGCTTGTCAACTGGAGCTCCAGTCCCCTTCTAGCCACTCACACTGTGTTGTTATGCCCCCTATTAAAAACTTAATTTTGATGGTTATATTAAAAAAAATCTTTTTCAATAAAGTCTAACACCTATTAAAAAAAAAGCATCTCATTGCACATTTATTTCTGTCAACAGCAGTATCAGAAACCTGTCTTCTTGTTAAAGCAAAAAACCATTGAAAAAAGATTTTTTCAGCCTTTTCTGTTCAGTGCTGCAGTAGAGGACAGACAAATGTAGGATGATACTACAGACTGAACACCACTACATACCCTTAATTAGAAATCCATTATTACATAAGTTGATAGAGAATTTAAAATGAAGCTATGTAAACACTTTAGGTCAACTATTAAGAAAAAGTCACAAATATTGAAAGTAGCATCTGTAGCAGATTCTTCAACAGAAGTTTCACTGGTTGTACATAAAAATGGAAGTTATTATTTGTGACCATTTGTTATTGAGAAAATACTACTAATTTTGTATTTTTGAGTGGTTGATGTTGAAAACTAAGAGGAAGCAAAAAAAAGTTCACTTCAGCAACACACTAAAAATTAGTTTTAAATATCCATCTTTCACTGAAGTACAGAATTTCTAGGTATTTTTTTGTTTAGTTTTCACAGTACATCTATAAATTATATGAATACATCAGCACACGAGTTTCTTCTATCCAAACAACATCCCAAATGATAGAGCACACTTTTATGAAATAAATTGCTGTTATTAAATCTGCAACTATAAATAAAAGTAGTTTCCATTCCTTTTGTCCTAAATTATAAAAAACAGCATGGCAACAATAAAAACAAAAAATAAAGCCTCTTTTCTCTAGAAAAGCCCTTCAGCAATACATGCCCATCAGATGAGCGAGAGTTATACCTTCAGACACGCTTCACACAATACATGGAGCATTTAAATACATAAGGAAGGCCATATTCTTCTATAAAGCAACTAGATCTGGAGAAAAAGAAAAAGCATAGTCAACACAAATATACCTATAAATAAAATGAAGAGACTTGATAAATTTATTCCTTACACTCACAATTAAAAAACCAGCATCCTCCTAACATGCTGCTGGACAACCTGTAGTAACTCTTTCCAGATTTTTAATAAAATTAAGCAATTATCAATTCCAACCTGATTTTTAGTTTGAATTTTGTACCATTTCTATAAGATCTCTGTCTGTTATTTAATCCATTATGAAATTTGTTGCTTATGGAAATTCAAGATTATGATAAAACCATATCTGCTAGAGGTTGCACTCCTTTCACTAAGATACATCTTCAACTCGTTCATCTTTAGAACTCTTTACCCACTTCTCCATTCTTCAATTGCGGACACTGAACATGTATGTCTGATTAAATAAAAGGGAAACAATGTATTTAGGTTTCCTATTTATTAGACCCATTAAAATCCTTTTTAGAAGCCTTTCTACAAGAGCTCATCTTCCTCCTCTGTGACCAGTACTCTGAAGTCCATTATTTTGTATTAGTGTACTAAACTTTGCATATATGAAAACCTATGGCACAACAAAATACAGTGGAATAAACTCAAGACCCTGATTTTGAAACTAGGAATAAAGTTAAGTCATCAATAATTTTCCTTATTATTACACAAAGCTTGCCTGAGACACACACATGCACACAATGAGAATCATACATCAGTATTCATGTAAGCATTACAGATCATTTGCTCTTTATGTATGGAAAAGTGCTCTAATAAATAGTAGAAACTGTAAGACCTCTGGTGTATCCTTCCCTAGTGTTAGTGCTTTTAACTTTTGTTACATACCACAATCAAAACTCCATCAGATTTCAGAAAAGTTTAGAGTAGAATTTACCAATTATCTCCTGTATTAAGTGAGCTAGGAATATCTTTCTCATAGTCTATGTAAGTCAGCTCCTCTCCAGCACTGCATCCCCTTTTGAGAACATTAATATTTTTAATTGAAAAGCTACCAACTAAGATACAAAACCTAAGCTAAAAACTACAACTTTACTCTGAATAAAGCTGCAGTGCTTTTTCTACTTCTGAGCACTGAACAGAGTGCCTAGAGAAATTGTGATGCCTGAATCACTGGGAAATACTCAAGACATCTGGAGACAGGCCTGTACATCCTGCTCTACATTACCCTGTTGGAGGAATGAAGAAAACCTCCAGAGTTCACACCCAACCTCAGCTGTTCTGTCATTCTACACTAGTTTTGTTTGTAAAGGTGATTTTCCCTAAAAGCTTCTAAAAAGATTGAGTTAAGTGATTCATAAATGAAAAAGCAGCCTACTACAATTATTCACACACAAAGTCAGGTGTTTATTTACCATATTTACAAGTATAAATACATTAATGCTACAAATACTCTCATTCTTTATTAGCATGGCACTTTAGATAAGGTAACATAAAATGCCAGTAAGATGCCTTGGTTTCACCAGGCACCTGTGCAGTCACTGCCAAAGTTTTACCAAAACAAATATGGCACATATTGTAAGTGATTATCTTCCAAATGTCTGTAAATCTTTAGTACTAAAAGCAACTGTACATTAGATTTTTATATTTTTGGTCAAATAGATACAAGAATTTATTATTTTTATTGAAGGATTAGTAATTCATTCAGTCATAAGAGTCTTCTGACTTCAGTATTTTACAGCACCAAAACCTTTCCACTTTGCAGTAAACACGTTTTTTCCCCAAATCATTTAGGGAGCCATCACCAGCAGATACTGTTGACCTGAATTCCATCATTTCAGTTGTAAGACAACCTTCAAAAAGGAGAAAAGGAACGAGATTAACGTTGGTTAAGAACAAAATTTAAGCAGCCTATGAGAAGAAGCCTATGAATCCCACAAAACCATGTCTTAAAATACCTTTCTTTACCCTTTACTGCACTCAAACCATTCTTTAGCTGCCTGCAATCAAAAAGCAGAATAGCAAGTCCAGGTGCAGTGAGATTCCTCCTGCACAAAGCAGAGCCAAGGGACCAATTCTGAAGTGAATTCCTCCTCGTGTGCCCACAGAACTAAGTATGGAGATGACACATCCCACAGCTTCCAGACAGACCCTCAAGCAGAACAAAGGGCATGAGAACACTCAAATCTGTCCTGGATGAATCCTTGCTCACATACTATTTTTATTTAGTTCTGCAGGAAGACAATCCATATGGAAGCAAGATGTGAAAGCTCATAAGGGCTATAATTTCCTATAAACACTATTTTCTTCAAATCCTTATTTTCCTTAGCCTTTTCTGTTAAGAAATCCAAGACCCTTCAGTGTCTCAGAAGCCTTATAGTTTCACTTGAAATTTTTTTCTTGGGTCACTATACTGTAATCTTTGTAACTTTCTTCCTGATTCACCATGTGCCATGGAAATTAAAGGACTTAATATGAACCAAACAACACTCCCAGACATTTTGTGAAGCTGAGGGAAACATGGGAGTTCTCACCAATCTTTCAGCATAGGATAGGGGTAATCAAATTAAAGAAATTAGATTTAGTCTAGATAGTAGGAAGAAACTTTTTACAATCAGTGTGGTGAAGCACAAGACACAGATGAAACACTGAAACATTGGAGAGTGGTCTGAGCAACCTGATCTAGTAAAAAATGTCCATGCTCATTGCAGTGAGCTTAGACTAGACAACCTTTACAGATCCTTTTCAATCCAAACTATGCTATGATTCTATGAATTCTGCTTAAAATAAATCAGTACCTAACAAGTCAGGAACAAAGTATTATATCAGTAGAAGTTACCTTATTTGCAGCTTCCAGTGCATTTATTAGGTTCTGCAACTCTTCCTTATTCATCTCTATAGAAATTGGCTTAATTTCACCATTTTCTCTCACATCCAAATCAAGATTGAGGAGTGGCATTTGCAGCATGGAGATCTTATCACTGGAGAGAGCAAGCTATGTAGATTGACACAATAACAATAAAGTATAAGGTGGAGCCATTAAATTTTTAGTCTTTCATAATGTCATATCTGTATTTTATATTGAACTTGTAATACCAGAACAAACATCAGCATGACAAAATTAACTTCAATAAGTAAAGTCTGCTGTTTTCAGGGTTTTTTCCTCCATTATTGGGATTTTTGTTTGTTTGTTAATACAAACAATACATTGAATAAAGACCATCCTCTTCACAGACTTGTCATATACACTTGCCAAAACCAATTTGTTAAAATTCTGGGCTACCACATTTTGGTATTCTAGGTGAAAACAAAGGATACATTTGCTCATTTTAAAATACATTAAAATCAAAGATCAGTTGATAGCACTATAGGTTAGTATTGAACAGACCTATCTTTATTTAGAGTACAGATTGCAGAAGAGCTCAATCATGGCAAGTTAAAAAAAATAAAAATCAGAGCCAGCTCAAGGGGGGAAAAAAAAAGTGGTTTTAAGAAAAATAATAGTTCAGACATGTACCAGAAATTTGCATCACAAAATAGAAAGAAACTCAAAAAATTCTCTAGACAAAAAACTTAAAAGAAGCCACAAACAAAAAACAAGAGTTCACGCAAGTTCATATTTTTGTCACTAGTAAATGCAGTTAGCAAGAGATCAAGCCAATAACAGTTCATCAAAAGCACATTATGATGCCATATCTGCTCTTGCAAAAACTTGTCTGTTTTGGGCATTGTTCTTGGATTTCCAAAGCTGTTTGCTGCAGAAATTATTGAGCACTCTTGTAAACATGGAAAACTATTTAACAGCTCTACAAATGTGTTTAACAGCTCTCACAGTCTAATCAAAACTATAAACAGTATAAGTAATGTTTTTAAGTCTTTGATCAAGCTTAAGGTCTTCATAACCTCAAACCACCATCCAAACTTAGGCAACTCCAACATCACTGGTTTATTACCAAAACAGAAAGTCCAATGATAAATTATTTCAATCCAAGTATTAAATGTCCATTGCAAAAATATGAACATTTGAAGAAAGTGAAGAAAACTTATCCTGAATCAGTCAACTAATCTTAAAATTAGGCATATACTTCTTCTTCCTTTGAGAGTAAACATTGTTTATTCTGGCCTCAAAATTATAACAGCATACAAAACGTTCAGGTGCTCCTGAATAGCACCAAGTCTCCCTGAGCAGCTTTAAAAGAAAAGAGGGGAAAAACAAAGTAAAACAAAATTTTAAAATTTACATTTCCAAATTTCTGACAAGTCTTTGATGTTTTTGCATCAGTCATTAACGTGCTTTTGCAATACCTATAAAAATTGAACCACTGTGCAGAGGCCTAATGGGACTAAACCAAGTTACTTCCCTGTTGTAGAACATTCCTTTCAAACATTGTCAAGGCAACAGTCTCACCTTTAACTGCCAGTCAAAATCCTGCAGCTGGGCAGAAGAGATTGCATGTACATTTTCTACTAGGGCATTCCTGATTTCTTCTTTTCTACCTTTCAGACATTTTGTGATTGCTTCTTGATAATCTGAATTTAACTCCACTATCTGCTGAGCAGCCTACAAAAATAAAAATAAAAATTAAAACCATGATTATTTGCACTATGAAGCACAGAATTAACATGTACCACCTGCAATAACTAAAATATCTAAGCTGATAGCTGCCCTTTGTGGCTGCTCTCTGTCTTTGGTAGTTAAGAGTCAGTGTTTACCACAGCAACACACAGAGAAAAAAATCATTTAAATTAAAAGACTCCAGAGAACAGAGGTTTTATCAGCTTTCTAACATGCAACCCTCAAATCAAGAGAACATCACACCCCCAAGCAACTCAGATGTAGGTCTGCAATTTTTTCTCAGCATCAGGGCAGAGGCTAAATACATCAGCTCAGCTGAAACAGAAATACTGATGTAGGGAGGTCCCCAAGGCTACATAGGCTCCCTCAATTTCTTTGACCCAGCTGCTAGCAGGTGGTCAAAATACCAGAAATATGCAAGAGATGAGAATTAATATTTCTAATAGATTTTGCAAAGTTTATACCTATAGGAATGTCCTGAACTACAGTACCTGCATCACACAGTCCTCCATTCACACTTAGATTTTTACAAAATTTATTTACATACAGTCAATATTTTATACCACTCCAATGGTATAAAATACAAATAAAGAAAACCAAACAAGAAAGTGAACTGGCTTTATTGTTAATGAGTAGTATTATATAAATAGATTTAATCTGGGGATACTCAAAATACCAATTTATGTAATTAAACCAATATTTTAACAAGTATCCTGTGATATTAGAAAAATATTTAAAAATCAGCATCTATTTCACTTTTTGTTGTAGATGTCTTGGCAGCCTAAATGCTGCTTACCTTCTACCTATTTAGGTTGAATCCACTACCTATAAATCCTACACTATAAAAATATTTTAGGATTAAACAAACTACAGAACTAATCACTCCAGTCATGATCTGTCCAAGTCAAGACAAATCAGTAATGAGCCCTTACCTCTTCATCAGACATATTTTTGCCAACTGCAGTTTTGAAATATCTCACAGTTTCTTCTAAAACCTCCATCCACTCCGACAAGCTCCAAACATTGCCATAATCCTGGTACCGAGGGTACGCACGGCCACAGATGCCATCAATTACCTTATGAAGGAACTGAAAGGAAGTGATACGTAATTTATAATTCTCTCACGGTTAATCCGTACTTCTGAGACTGAACATGAGACTGATCAAGCACTTCAGTTACCAACCCTCCCTCCACTGGGGACTGCCTCAGTGCTTCCGGACGGCAGAACAGGCACTCCCTGAACATGAACCCTCCTCCCTTCTCCCCTTAGAGACAGTTCACGAGGTGCGGCCCCAGGAATCACAACCCGGTTCACGTTCACCCTGCACTTACAAGCGGACTGCACAGCTGTGAGCACAACTTCAGCGCTGCCGAGATGCGGAGGCACAGGGCGGCTCAGCCCCCCGCGCACCGGGGCTGCCGCACAACCCGAGCTGCATTTCCGAGCCGTGGGCCTCCCTACTATCCCAAAGCACTGCCCTCTGCCACTGCGGCCTGGCGGGAGGAGAGGGACAGCCCGCTCTGAGCCCCGCGCCGCCGGCGGACCCTGCCTCCCTCACCGCTGTCGGAGGGCCCGGGCCCGGCCCACCTGCCCTGCCCGGCCCTGCCCGGAGCCCACCTCGAGCGCCCGTTCCGCCGGGAGCTTCTCCAGCAGCCTCGGCATCTCCACCTCGTGACCGCCCCGCCGCCAGCGCGCATGCGCACGTGCGAACACCCTCCCTCATCCGCCCGAGGACACGGGTTCGAGTCCCAGCCCCGGTGTCCCGACCGCCCGGCGCGCTTGGGGAGCAGAGTGTGCGCCGTGCGTCCTGCGGGCGAATGAACCAGAACCCCCCGAATTTTACAAGCTTTTATAGGCCATAACACTTAAGCTATGTTTGCATTCTGCCTGCCTTGCAGCTTTGGTTTTTGCCCCTGAACAAGTTAAATTTGCACTTGGTGGCAAGAGAGGAAGCTCAAGACTTAGAACGGGCACCACATCTTCTGTGATTTTAAATCAAATTGAGGAAGTCAGGAGAAACACTGACTGCAAAAGCCCGTGCTGCTTGTACAGTGTTTACCGTGAAGAGCTCATTTTTTTAATGCTTTATCAAAGTGTGAATTCAATCCTAGCCAGAATAGTGGAGGAGGTTTATGGAACAGCTTTTTACATTAGCAGTGACCTTCACTTCAACCATGGTTGAATTGAACACTTCAGCCATGTGTTGAATTGATGGGATGTGAATGCGAAGAAGCAAAATTGCTCTGATCACTTTTACAAGAAAATCTGTAAGAATTCAAGTCACAGCAGGTCACAAAACTGCACAGACTGTTATACCTGTAGGCAGACTTTATTTCACTGGAATCACAAGGCTAATTTACAGTCAAACAGTTATGCACATGTAGGTGCAACACTGGGCTGTAAGAATACCAAAGCAGCTACAAGTCCAAACTGGTGGATAGAAGGTGTTTGTGAAAAACCCACGCTGGTTAACTCAGTCTGCAGCACAACTTCTTCACAGTCATGTGGCCTTGTGGGAATGATGTGGTGCATTGGAGTTCTGGAGAAGAAATACATGGGGAAGAACCGACTTCAGGTTTTGCTGACTGAAAACTTTCAAATTCTCCCCATTTTCTTTAGGGTTTGCTACTGCTAGTAGATTAAGCTTTTAGGAAAATTTATTCCATTTTATTATGGAGAAATTACTCAAAGCTGCTGTTTAAATGAGGAGTAGATGAAATTTCAAATTTGAAAAATTATTTTCAATACTAATTTCCTTTATTCCCCCAGAGATTTGTTAGATAAGTGGAAACTTACCCACTTGGACTGACCTGTGTTGTGCGCTACAAAACAGAGCACCAGGGGGAGCGTCTGCTCCAAACAATTCAAACCCAGCCACAACAGGAGAAATACGAAGGTGATCCAGACTTGCAATGAAATAATTTACGAAATAAAGAGAGAGGTAGTGAGCGTCCCACTCAGTTGAAGGGGATCAAACAAGTGAAAAATGAAAGAGAGCAAAGAAGTAACGCATGAAGACAGGAACAGAGAGAAGAGCATAGGAAATGGCCATCCCACGTGACACTGTCCCAGTGAACATTTTCAAAGCAGCTAATTTTCTCCCAGTCTGAGGAATAAAATATTTCGCTTTTCATTTTTTCACATATATGTAGTTTCAAAGTAATATTTTTGATTCAGCCTATTGGCCCATGAGGAGCAAAGTCAGACAGCTCAAGGAAACCACAGCTGGGTTATAAATCCATCTTTCAGAGCTCATGTTCAGCTGGAGGGAAGTAGGGGATATAAAATTGGCCTTTGGCAGTTTGGACTTTGTTTGGAACTGCATTATTTGTATCTGCCATCAAGCCTTAATCTTTAAAAATGCCTGGTTTTCATGCTTCTGTACCACAGCAGTAACAACCCATATCACCCCTTGAAGTTAAGCTCTCAAATAGCCACAAAATCAGGGAGGGAAACTTGTAGAACGGTAAGTAACTAGGCATGGATTTCAGAGCAGCAAGGAAAGAAGCAATTTTATGAGAGAAAAGTGTAGAGTGAACTTTACATTATTTTATCCACATTGCTGATGACTTGTAGGGGGGGGGTTATTTGTTTATAAAGAAAACCCACAAGGTAAACTACAGTAATTAAACCCATTTTAAGATCAATCCTTTTGTTTCCCTTGGTTTTGGAAGAATGCCAGTAATTAAAACATTGGGAAATAATAACCATAGGTTATTAATATTATAGTAACATAAATTTTATTATAACAATATAGTAATAATTATATATTATTATATATAATATATAATTATTGCTATATATAATGTGTACATAGTATAGTAGGATAGTGTTGTAATGTTTTGCGGAGAAAAGAAGAAGTCTCAGTACATTGCTCTAAGTATATCCAGCTGGGGAGAACATCCAAGCACCAGTGTAAGTGTCCCACAAGGAACTATTAAACAGGTATGTCAATAGAAATAAATAGGTAACTGAGTATTTTACCCACACAAAGAGGACAGTAAAGGCATTTTTCAATGCAGTGGAAACACTGAGACTGCAGTTGAGATTGTGCTGAGCTAAACGTGGGTTGCTGTGGAGAAGGGAGGTCCCACTGGTCCCCTAGTCCCCATTGCCAGCTCAGTTTCCTCTCCCAGACCCTCATGCCTGCACTAAGGCCCTGGGGCTGCAGGATGAAACTGCAGCTGATGTAGATGAAAAGTAATTTTATTTTTGCATTCTTTTTTTTTTTCCCATGGGTTAGATTTCCACTGTGAACAGAGCACCATTTCTGACAGAAGTGACCTTTGCAGTTGGGAATGAGGGGTAAGACAAAACTACCCCTTCTGGTAGCCCATACTAGCCCATACTTAGATGAAATTGGTTGACACATGAATGTCAATCAGTGAACTTTAATTATTAAATCAGGAATCTTGAAAGTTCTTGTAGAAGCTTACATAGAATCATAATCATAGTGATGTGCTGCAGCTGAAGGAGGTTGAAAAGAACATATCTCTATTTAATGTTTACACTCTTATGAGCCAGTGAAGTTCATAGTGAGGCTGAATGAACATGACACTGATGTGCATAACATACTTTATCACCTATTTGCTGTTCATAATCTATAATCATAAGTCCTTCTGAATGACAAATCTGTTTCACAAATAATTTTACTTGTAAATTTTGGACATACAAAACCATGAGAAGTTTTGGTTCTTTTCCTCAGTCCCTATTCAGTGAACATAACACTCATGTATTCACTCTCTGAGACATGAGGAGTGCAGTGTGTCATGCACACTGTGGATACAGTCTGTGTCCACAGCTTCACACATCTCTCTATCATGTCTCCTTTTTCCAGTAAGAGATGTAACAAAAGGAACTTAAATGTTCCTGAATTCACGTCTCACTAATATTTCAAAATCATGTTGTTGGTTTCTGTAGCAGTTCTGTCCTTCCCACAGACTGCACTGAAGAACTAGCAACAGCTCTGAGGGGCATTGCTGTGGTTCAACACCCCTTAGAGTCACAGTTTATGCACTGAAATTTGTACTGCCTTTCATGGACAAAAGCATACTGAAGAGATCATTCAAAAGAGCTCTGCTACACTGTAAGATCTTGAGGGAGGAAATGCTACTGTTGGGAACACTCCAAGCATACTTGGAAGTACCAGATGGAAAAAAATACTGTACATATTACTTGAAATCAGTTACTATCACAGGTGTGTAAAATATCTGCACTATGTACCTCTCAATACCTGCCTGGCTGTGCCAGGAGCTGGTATCACACCTGGTATTCTGCAGGACAGAGGCACAGGAATAGCTTAGACTAGAAAAGTGACATCCTAAGTACTCCAAGAAGCCTGTAGTTGGCTTGAGCCATATCCCAACTAAAACAACTGCTTAGAAGACCAACTAGAGTCAGTAGCTGGGACTCTGCTCATGAGTACCACTGGTCACCACCTTTTGTAAGCAGCTGGGCACTACAGACCTACCCTGCCTCTCCTCTCCTGTCCCCAAGACACACTTCTTTGCATAAGCTTTGGTTGGAGAGGGAGGAGTCTTCATCTTCCATCCTGCAAGAACATTATGAATATTCTCCTAACTCTCCTTTCTACAATTCAGACCCTTTATTTCTTATCCCATGCTCAAGAAACCTGCAGAAAGTTTATCTTCTCTATCGATACCATTTCATAAGGAAAAATCTATTGTCACCATTTCTATCCTTCTATGTCTCTTTCTTCATGCTTTAAAATTCTGGATGAACTGAACACCAGGTACACATCAGGACTGGAATGATACTCACAATTTTCAGGCCTAATGATTGTAATGTCTGGAATTCAAAATGACAACAACAGAAAATTAGCAATCCCTTTTAGGGTAGATGTAGTAAAACTAAGTCAAAATATTCCCTTGCTTTTCCAAGCCCAAACTTAAGATTTCAGTATTAATAATGAATGGTAAGGATGTGTTAGTGCATTTCAAAAATCTTTGGACATCATAAAACAGAAAAAAAAAATGCCCATAGGGTAGATTATGGTGACTCTTAACCCTAGTAGTAAACAACAATTAGTAGATGCTGGAATATGCTGCATAGCAAGTTGCACCGACACGTCATAATAGCAGTGGGGAGAAAGTATTCCTAAAATAATAAACACCCCACTACAAACATGTAATCTACACAAGGACTTCAGGGTCTGTATTTATTATATAACTCTGAGTTGAGAGCTACTATTACAGCTTCTATGGATTTTACTTTTATCACATATTTTGAAATGAAATGAAAAGAGCAGCTGATGAAAGTTACACTGGCAATACTCTGTTTCTGCTGACAGAGGTTGTTTCAACCAAGGGCATATACAGAGAAGGCAACTGTGACAGACTAAGAAAAAACAGTTTGCATACAGATACATCCATACTGAGATTTTTTGACTAAATCTCTTCCAGGGTAAATAAAGCCAACTTTCTCCCAGGAATTCCTCATAAAATTTCTTGTAATTTATAAGTCTTTCTCAGTCTTGTCAATCTGTGTCCATCTTGGCAGCACATTGTATTAGCCAGATTTTCTGGACTTCTTTGTGGTCTCTAAATAATACAAAGCAGCTTTTCACATTTCTGCTTCCTACTGCTCTTGTCTTTTCCATGGGAAATAAGAATTTAATAGGCTTCTCCAAAAGATAGCAAAACAAATACTATGAAAGTGACAACTTCTCTCAAAGCTAACTGACTATTCAAGTCTTAATTTGAAAACTAGGTTTTTAGAAGGAATTGTCAGTGTCCTGGACAGCTTCTGCATATTTACCAGCTTTTCAAACTTTGCTAAGTCTTGTTGCAGTTGTATGACTACATGACCTAGGACTTCCATGACTCCTGCAACAAATTGTGCTTTGAATCATATTACTGCAATTCCCCTTTTTTTTGGTTCTTCTTCTTTTTTTTATCTTGAGCGTGTCTCAAATTAGCAAAGGCACAAAAAGAAGAGAGGCACTTTTTTACACTGGAAATTTTCTCATGGCTTAGTTCCTGATGAATAAGACACTGCATCAATCCAAACATCTCAGCTTGCCTATGTATAATTTCTCTCTGTACAAAAAAAAAAAATTCTAATTTTTCAAAAAACACTTCCAGCCATCTGAAAAAATCTGGACGCCCTCTAGTGCATGCCCAGGTGCAAGAGTTTTGTACATAGGAAAATGTACAAAAACCCTACATACAATAGGGTTTGCTATTGCAATAATGAATGGCAAAAATTGCTATAGGAATAATAAATAAAATAATGAATCTTATTATGTAGGGGAGAGTGGTATTTTGATTACTATTTTTCTCACACCAAGTTTTCAGTGAGTTGATTTTATTACATCAGGAGAGGTATTTTTAATAAAGTAGGTGACATTTACTATAATTTAGAATTACTCTGGAGCAAATTCTAGAGAAGAGCTATCTAGAAAATTTGTTTGCATTGTGAAAACATGACCTACTTGTTCTTCCAGGTGACACAATAAAAAATGTAGTCAGAAATTTTCATTTCACGATTTGGAGAATATTTCTAGAGAAATACTGAGCAACTTAAACCAGGAAATTTACAATTATGATAATTTTCCTAGTTTTTCTTAAATAATTATTCTCCATATACAGGCAAAATAAAGAGAAAATATAAATTGTTCACTTCAAAACAGGACATGTTTTCCTTATGTTATTTACAATGCAATATATTACAAAGTTCTAGCAAGGAGCAGTTGGTTTAATATTGTCACATAGTGCAGGTTACAAGTAAACCCTAAGCTTTCTTCTAAATTTGAACTTGACCTACAATACTTGTGAAAGTATAAATCTCTCTTGTCTTTACCATGGGTATTGCTTTCCATTCATTCATCTTGGATCTGTGATGCACTGGGCTCACCAAGTGGATCAGAAACATCCATGTGGTAACATTTCCTCCAAGTTAGCTAAAGCTGTACTTGTGCTTTGTCTCAGCCTTGGTCTACTTTTGTTTGGACTTTATCTTGGTTTACTGGCTCTAGAAGGTGAAATTATCAGATATAATGTCTGCTGGGGCAAAGTTTCACCTTCAAAAATGTTTAACTATACATAAACCATAAACATTATATTTTTTTCAGTGTGGTGTCTTGTGGACACTTTTAATCTGGTTCCAGGGTTCCTAACCTTAAATTAACCATTTTATGAGAAACCAGCCTTGGATTTTCCCTTGTGAAAAACACCTGAGAGAATAAAAAAGTTTGAGTGGTATCTTCATATCTATCTGCTGGATTATTTTTATTTGTTAAAAAAATTGATATAGTATTTGTGGTCTAAGTAGTTAAGTTAGAATACTGACAAAATTTGCTTGGCCGGCTGGAGTCACTGTCCAGTAGAAATTGTGTTAGAAAAACTGAAGGAAAATGTAATAGGAAAAAAAACCACTTGAAAAATATTATAACACAGACAGTAACTTTATGCAAGCAAAGACATAGAAAAAATACAACAGTTACTAAATATTTCATTTGATATCACTGACTCAGTTCCTTTTGTTAGCTGATAAAGTGGTTTGATAAAAAGAAAGTGTAGAATTAAGGTTATTTGTGGACCAGATAAATTCAACAAGCCAACTTGCTTCTATATACAATGAAAGGGAAGGCACATAAGTATATATCCTAAGTGCATATCAGAAGTGTTTTGACACTCAATTATACTGTAACAGTGTAAACCAGCTAATGACAAGTTAGATAGATATGGCTGAAGATTAGCCATGGAAACTGCCACATCAGAGCAAATAGAAAAAGAAGGAATAAAGCAATTTTCCAAGTGTATCAATCTGCCTATTTGCAATTCCACTTAGCTAGAACTACTTTCCAATCCTTCACACTCCTCTATCAGTACACAAGTATCAGCATTACATGGTGTTTCCTTTTTTTAGGGTTAGTTTTGTGTCTCCTTATTCAATGGGCCTGTGTTAGTTCACAGGGAGTGAATATGGATTGTTAGAAGCTTGAGTCGAGTCTCCCCACAGATTACCACCTCAGCTTCTCTATTGGGTAAAGTAAAAATGTCAGGATAAGAGGTCAATTCCTGATGCAGTAAGCTAATTTTAAATTATTTTCTGCTTGTCTTGTTAATTCAGAGCCTCTTAAAGACTCTCAATGAAAGACTTTCAGATTCCTTGTTAAATTCCAGCTGATAATTACTTTATGCAGAAAGGATAAGATGAAAATCTCTAGAACAAAAAGTCTCATCTCAGTGGCTTTCAGGTTGGAAGTTCCTAATACACACAATGCCACACCACAGTGAGTGGCAATCAGTAAGTCCTGTGCCAATAACAATAACTGCTACTGGCTGCTAATAACTGCTCTCCAGAACTGGCATCTAATGCCAGCTTCCTTATTCCTTCCATTCTGCAGTTGCCTAAACTTGATGGTATAAATCACAGGCAAAGAATGAGGATTACATGAGTGAGCATTAGTCAGTTATTCCCTTAAAACTTGTCTACACAAGCTATGTCACAGCAATTTATCCAACATTAACCAAGGTCTGAATGGATTGTTAAACTGCACTACACCTTTGGCTGGACGCTTTCATTCCTAATTTAGTTAGCCTTTGGTCAGGTTGATATGTTTCATTCTTATCTGGTTTACTTTAGCAAAACAAAGGTGGATTGATAAACACCAGGAACAAAAAGAATTATTTAATGGAAGCAGTGGTCACTGTTAGTATATGAGCAAATGGGTATGAAACTGAGTTTAGAAGCTACAATATAATTCTTAACCTTCACAGCAACCAAACTCTGGGGCAATTTTTTAGCAGAGTAATATGAGCAAAATACCTAAGTAGTTTTAGAAAAATTCAGTCAGTTTATGAAACAGATTATATGGCATGCTTGCAATTACAAGGATTTAATGACCCTGAAAATGCCTTTCAGGAAAGTTCCCAAATAATATTTACATTCAACTCTACCTCTTTCAAGATTTTAAAATGTATATAATTTACATAGGATGTATCTTGCATAATAAAATATTTTAAAAAATGCTCAATCTTTCAAACTGAGCATGTAGGCTCAGATTCACTAACAAACACTTCCATGTTGTGGTGTTTATTCTCCCTTATTCCAATTTTATTTGTAACCTGAAAGTAGTAATACCTTCTTGTCTCACAGGGAGCAGGAAAATTGAAGGAAAATTCATGCCTATTTATAAAATGCTCACTCAAGTGATAAAAACAATCTCCTCACAAGGAAATCAATAAACCAGTACAGATCTAGACAGTGTATGGTAAATAAAGGCTATGGCCACACACAAACTAGAGCAGATAAACAGCTGTTTGTTCACTGTGTATCCATCTTCCAGGGGTCCTGCCAGGAGATACATCTGATGATCTGGAGGAAATTACCTTAGTGATAAGCACAACAGACTGCTTTAATTTGCTCTGGCAGCATTGCTTAGGACTCTAAACACATATAAACACATTTATGAGCCAATGACCTGGTAAACAATTATTCAATGTACTTTAAAATTCAAGGGTTTTTTTTTTTAATCTCTGCTTTGGTTAAATTATTTATATTTACTGCAGAGCTAAGGAAGTAAAAACATCATGAAATTACTGGATAGTAATAAAATCCCTTTCTGGATATGTTATTATTAATATGTCACCACATCTTCAAATGTATTTCAACTAGAGTGGATATCATAATATGTCACTATTTACCTGTAAATATACACTGGATCTCCTCAGTATATCCACTGACCTGATATGAATGCACTAAGCTGATGTGGGAGTACCCACACTGCAGTAATGATAGCCATCTATGTCTACAACCCCAAATCCCCACTGGCACTGCTATTTATGTGTTTTGGCACTGGAATCATCAGTGGGTATGGTTCTCTGGGGAAGAGATTCTCCCAGAGAAGAATCATACCCAGGTTTTCACATTCCATTAACCTGAGGTGCTCTGGGAAATGTTTGATAGCATGCTATGGCAAACTTCCCTCTTCCTTTCAGGTCTTCATTGGAAAGTTTTCAGTTTGCCAACAAGTTTAGTCAGCAGTTCATGAGTTCCTCTCTTTCATGTGTCCCAAACAGCGTCTGTATGAGCACAGCAGGCTGAGTTGTTCATGCTTGTACTTGCAGTTATTGCAACCATGAACAGATGGAGAGTCTGAAATACACAAAGAGCTCTGTGACTGTCTTGGAGTCATCAACAGCTCTTGTGTCATTGGACTAATGTCAGGGAAATTCCTGAAACTTCAGGAAAGTGTGGGGGGGTGCAGAGCACACATGGTCACTCAGAGGGTTGGACCACGATAATACTTACTGGATTTAGTTATGAAAAGTATTCATAAAGACTGGAAAGAATAATCAGTTCTTGTCAGAAAGACAGATACTGAAGAAAAATGTACTTCTAATATCAAAATTATTTTAGTACTTACAAAGCAATACTTACAGGGCATTCACATCTCATCCATGACCAAAGTGTTGAGAAACTTCTTATTTAAAAACATACTTGTCTTCATATTATCACCAAGAGATAACAGAATTGTCATTATTCTTGTTTTCATTAGTGGTGGTTTCCAGCAGGGAAGGCACTAAATGGTTTAGGGCACTTAGTGGCACTAAGATCAGAATGGAATTGAATTAACTTAGCTCTTCTGTGTGACTCCAAAGCTGGTCTGAAGCCACTGTTTTAAACTGAATGTTTACAGTTAGTGTGTGGGCACTGACTGTTTACAGGAGCAAAAGGTAGTACTGACAGGTGAGGATCACATTCTTTTGTTATTACCACTACCCTGGATGACCTGAATTTCAAAGTTTTCCTTGTTCATGTGGCAGTTCAGGAGATGATATAAAAAACACCTGCAGATCTCTGGGGAAACAACAACAAAAAAAGGATATATCTGTGTGGAGGATGTTCAGTGTTATTACACTTCAGACACGCTGGATGGTTGCTTTGCATGCCTGGAATCAAGACCATTCATACTACTGGACAATTGTATTGAAGGATAAAAGTGCAAACGTGTAATGTGCAAATGTGACTTGGCAATGGCCAAGTCAGGAGTCAGCAGTGCCTCCCACTCACCTGATCAGCCTTGCCTCTCCAAACAGCTCCCATGCTCTGCTTCAGCACATCTAATTAGAGTGCACAGAGTGCTGCACTAAGGCAGCTGTGCTCTTTCTGGCAGCCAGAGTAGCTCATTTATGGCTTGCTCAGGTATTTCTGCATGCACTGATGTAGAGGCCTAATTGAGGCAATTGTTATTGCTGCACAAACAAGGCAAACAAAATAATACATTTCATAGTTGGAGGCTTACAGAATGGACTGTCATGTATAAAAAAATGAACGGGAAATGAAAGACTCTGGATATGAATTATTTACAGTTGCAATGGCACTACAGTAACTGTGGTTGGTGACAAGCCCTGTGATATTCTCTTCTTTGTCAAGCATCTTTGCCAACTTGAATGTTCCAATAAATCAATGTTAACTGATTAAATCACTTTAAAGTAACTGGGTTTTGGCAAAGCCTACTACCACCTTGTATCTTGCAGCAGCTTGCTCTGCCCTCCCCAGAGCTGATTCCTCTTTTCTGCAGCACCTGAGCCAGCAAGGGAGGTAGATCCTGCAAAGAAATAGAACTCTACATCTTTTTCTGCCAAGAACCTATGTCATTTCAAGACAGTAGTGACAGACTTTCTTCATGTAGAATTTTTATTCCATCTGACATGCCAATGTGTTTTGAGATTTCCACTAACCATATGGGCACTCCAAAGAGCAGACCATCAGCAGCTATACACTAAACGTAACCAAAATGTTTTCAGTGTGTGGTCAGGGGTGCAGGACATGCTAGAATGCAGGAAACAGTGGAAAAAACCACCATGCATATAGATGGGAAGGAGAGCACAACCGAGTACCACTGCTCAGCACAGCCCTCCCAGCTCTCTGCAAGGAATTGTTGACACTGGACAAGCACTGGGAACCCCAGTCTATTCCGATAGGGACCAAGAGATCTGCAAATAACATTTCCTGGTGGATTTTTTTCTTCTTCTTTCTTTTTCAGCAAAAGATGGTCTTGAATCAGGAATCCTCTCTCTTTCATGTAAAACGCTGTGTGATTTCATTGTAAGAGGCAGCCTCCAAGAGTGCCCTGGGAGGCAGTAAGATCATAAAGGAGAATGTGGGACTTCACAAGGGTTACTGATGAAAAAGGTAATAAAGGACAACGTGGGACTTTACAAGGATTATTGATGAAAAAACTCACTGAGATTCCTGACGGCAGTGATTTGTGTAAGGCAATTTGGGCAGATTCTCAATAGCCAGAGTCTTACTTCCTAAAAAACAAGAGGAAGTGTTTACTGACCTTGATTAGCCCAGTCGCTGGAAAATTTAGGTTTAGACAGGCCAAGCTGCCCTCAGTGTTGTAAATGACTGTAAAAAAGTAAGACCATCAGTCCTTTACGAGCTGTCAAGGGTGTAAGGTTCTGTGACAGTCGTACTCCTGCCCCAAACTCCATCTGCCGAGGCCTTAAGGCAAAGGAAAAACAAACCTTTAAACAATAACTAAACCTCTACGGCAGAGAGCAAAGCTCCCTCACCCAGGGAGCCGCTTTTGGAAGGGTCCCCGGCCGCAGCCCGGGCCGGCGTTCCCGCCTCAGTCACCGCTCGGGGGAGAAGGATCAGAGGGGAAAGGGGCGAAGGGAACGAGCGGCCGAGGGCTGCGGTGGGCAGCGGAGGGGCGGAGGCGGCCGGAGGGGCGGGCAGCACCGGCGGGGCGGGGCGGGTACGCGGCCATTCCCCGGGGATGTGCGCGGCTCCGTCGGTAAGTCCTGAGCAGTTTCATGGGGCAACTCGCCCGTGGGGCCGGGTGCGAGGATGGTGGTGCGGGAGGACAGCGGTGCCGGGCTCCGGGGCCGAGACGAGGCGGGGGAAACGCGGAAGCCGCGGCCGCGGGGGAGCTCCCCTCAGCCCGGCCGCCGGGCCGGAGAGCGCTGCCGGCACCGGAGCGGCCCCCAGAAACTCGGCCGTGGAAAAGGCCAGTGTGGGAGTTTGTGTTTTTAAGTGTCCCCGGGACCATGAGCGACCTCCACCCCCCCCCCCCTCCCCCCCCCACCGCCACCGCGTGTGTTCATCTCCTCGACTTTGACTCCAGAAACAAAAGTCTTTGTTTTAATAGCTCACCGTGGTGACTGAGGTGTCAGCTTTTTGCTACTTCACAGATTCATGGCAGGGAAGTAGACTGCAGTCCGTGTAAATCGCAGGGAAATTCCTGAAGGTCCAGGAAAGTACGCAGGAGTGCATAGTGCATGTTCACCCGCAGGATTGGATCACAGCAGTTACTGGACTGAATTATAAAAAGTATTCACAAAGATGAGAAAGAATAATCCAAGTTTGTATCTGAAGGACACACTGAAGAAAAATGTACTTCTAATAACAAAATTACTATTTTTTTAATACTTGCAAAGCAGTACTTACAGGGTATTCGTGTCTCTCCAATGACCATAGTGTTGGCAAACCTCTTACTTAATAACATACTTGTCTTCATATCATCACCAAAAGTTAACAGAATTGCCATTATTCTCGTTTTCATTAGTGGTGGTTTCCAGCAGGGAGGGCACTAAGTGGTTTACCTAGGATTGGGGTGAATCAAATTATTTTAGGTCTTCTGTGAGACTCCAAAGCTAGTCTGAAGCCAGTCCTCGAGACTGAATTTTTACAGTTTGTGCGTGGGCACTTACTGCTTACAGGAGCAAAAGGTAGGACTGACAGGTGAGGATCACATTCTTTTCTTAATTGCCACTGCCCTGGATGATCTGAATGCCAAAGGCAATAACCAGAACTGATACATGTTTTTAATGAACACTAGACTGAAATTGGGGCCAAGTGCTCTAAATGAGTACTCAAAGATACTCTCCAATCAGACATTCCTGTCCTACCTTGCTTATGCCAACATGAGTACTTTCATAGCTGTAATGATGGATTGGGAAATCCAATGGTGTTACTGTCTTTGAGTTAGTAAAAGGTCTTGCAGATCAGTGAGAACCAGGTTCAGTGAGTACCAGACTCATTATGAAGGAGTTGACTAAGCCAGGAGTGGAAGGCAGAAGTGAGCACAATTCTTTTCAGTGTTAACTTTTAACTCAGTTCAGCTGCTCAAGACAGTGATTATCTGGTGTCTTAGATAGTTTTGGGGTTACCAGGGTTAGAATTTCAGCATTCTTAACTCCTTGCATATTTTGTTTTTAGGCCTCTATATATTTTGGCTGAATTTTTATTAATAAAAACTTTAAAGATACACATTTGTAGTTGAGCCCTCAATTGCTGTAGGTTACTTCTCACTTTCAGGTTTGAAATAACATCTCAAGAGTATGTTTTATAGTCTTACAGGAAATCTCTAGTGGTTAAAGTGGATTCACAGGTTATTCCTGTCAATATATCCCCAAGCAGTAGGCTTGGGTTTTATTGCTCTGTGGCATATTTGATTGTCTTCCTGAGGTTGTACAAGAGTTGGTTTTGTCAAAAATTCACTAACCCTGGAGAATTAGACCTGAAAACCTCAATGCATACTTTGGGAATTTATGGAACTTTTGAGTAGCTGATAATGTAGGTATCTTAGAAAACCAGAAGAATAGAAAAAATAGTCAGAAACTTAATCTAGGATTTTAGGAACTCAAGTACAATTTCTTGCATTAATAGGTACTTTCAGTATAAATTTCAATGAGCGTGCTAGACCTTATCTAGACAAATGAGTTCTAGCCCTTCAGAAACCAGCAGTATGCCAGTGTGGATCCATTTCTCTTAAAAGTATTTATGGTAGCATAGGGAGTGTATGTGGCTACAAAGAAGAAAAAAAACAAACCAAATTCTTCTGTGTTACATGAACACCAGTATAAATTTTTAATATGGTCCACACCTTGGTCTTACTGTGAAATTTATGTGAATTTCACACATAGCAAAGCATTTGTAGTGACTAAATGCTGTCTGACCATAAGTTAAAGATATACCTGTGTGGAAAGACAGTCATAAAAAAAGACTTAAACTGTAAGGTTTTGGTTTACAGTTTTGAGACCAATGTGGCACATGAGAACATGGCATAAAGGAGAACTTTTCTGATGGAGAAAAGGATGTAAAATATTTTCATGGATGACCACTCTCCAGCAGTCCTCAGTTTTATTTTGGAACTATTTCACCTGAAATTTAAACCTAAAATTTGGTAGTGTATGGTTTGGTTGTGTCTATAGGTACAAGATCTGTTTGGCATCCTAAATAACTTTTCCCAAGATGAAGGAGATTTTCTGCTTTTATACTGTTTTATATTTTTCTCCTCCCACACTATAGTATGTTAACCAGTATCACTTCATGGTTTACTATTAAATTATCTTGCATCCATCCTTGTGTCGTGGCCTTGGCACTTCTTGGGTTTTAATGCATTCTGCTGGTTCTTTATAATTTGTGAAGAGCTGTTGATGGCTGGCTTAATGTGGGAACTCAGCACATCACTCTGGGTGTCCAGAGTTACCGAGACAGCCCTTGGGGGGCTTGGAGATCCTGGAATGTTGCCAAAAGTACCTGGTGGCTTGACTTTGGCCCTTCAAGGGGTGTGCCACCTGTTTGAGGACATGAGAGTCATTTGGGAGCGAATGGTGTAAGAATGATGTATCTACAGGGTGAAATATAGATTTTAGAGTTTTGGTACAGGGGGGTTATGGAGACAAGATGGAGGGGTCAGGGCATGTCTTGTCCTTCTTCTTTCTTCTTCTTGTCATCCATTTTCTGTGGTGATGTTGGCACTTTGGGATTGGTCTGTGGTGAAGGTGCACTTGCTAATATGGGTGAACGGTATTGGGAAATAAAGGTAAATATGATGTACGGAGCTTTTAGTATAAAAAGAGACAACCGCCCAGTGGGAGGTCAGAGTGCCCTTGGCTGCCTTGCTGGTCAGACCCGTGTTGGGCAGAAAGAAAATTCTGTAGATAAGAAATAATAAACAATTCGAAGACTGAAAATCTGAAGAGTCCAGACTCATCCTTTGAGGCGCGGGCTGTCCCAGGGCCATCCTACGCGTGTCCGGGCAGAGACGAACGGGACAAACAGCCGGAGCGGACATTTGGCGTTCCTGCCGGGCATCTCCCACCAAGGGCAGCAGCCCTGAAGCGCTGAGCGGGCAGCTCCCGAGCTGGACGTGTTCCCAGGAGAGCACTGATAACTCCTTGGGAAAGCAGCCAGAAGGGTCTGAAGAAGCAGCAGCAGCCACCAGGTACTTTTGGCAACATTCCAGGATCTCCGAGCACCCCCCCCCCCAAGGGTTGTCTTGGTAACTCTGGATATCTGGTGTTACAGGGCTTGCAAGGGTTCCTCAGGGGTTGAAGAGAGAGACGAGAATCTTGACTCCATGATCAGAAGGCTGGATTTATTAATTTATGATATAAGTTACGTTAAGACTGTACTAAAAGAAATAGAGAAGTTCAGAAGCTTGCTATGCTAAGAATATAAAAAGAATGAATCAACAATGGAGCTCTCTCTGATTCTGTCCCAGAGAGAACTTGTCTTTGATTGGCCCTTAATTGTACGCATGCAACATGGGCTAATCACAGGTGCACCTGTTGCATTCCACAGCAGCAGATAACCATTGTTTACATTCTCTTTCTGGGGCCTCAGCCTTCCAGAAGAGGGAAAAATCCTAAAGAAAGGGTTTTTCACAAAAGATGTCTGTGACACATCTGGAGTGATGTGCTGAGTTCCCACAGCTTAACATACTCATAATCAAGAAATTTCCTTTCTAAGATCCAAGGTTTTTTAAGGCTTGCAAGGTTTCAGTGTTGCCCATGCTAAATTATACTTTGTGCATGGATAGGAGTGCATGGTGAAATAGTGCCACAGCAGTTGATTGTTTATACTAACATCTGCCTTCCACTCTTAATTCAAGAATTCTTAGATCTCTTTGATAAATATATCTCAGAGTTTATGGTTGCAAATGATCACATAATTTTCTCAATTTGAAGTCTGGATTCCTGCAGGTTTTTGGCTATTTGTCCCATAAACTGACAGCAAAAGTCTCTTACCCAGATCTATTTGGCACATTAGAATGTCTCAGCAGATTTCCTATTGGCTTGCAAATGTGTGACAAATTTTTGAAATGTCATGTTACAGAGAAAGCAGCAAAGGAGAAAAGATTCGTTCTTCAGCGTGTGAATTGATCTTCAGCCCCTGGTTCCCTGAAGCTTCTTCATTTTTTGCTAGCTTCTGAGTTTTAAAACTCAGAAGTTTAAAAGAGGATAAGGAAGAGTTTTTAACGTTTAACCTATATATTTCTGTCAGTGTAATGACAAAAGTACTAATGTAGTTTAGTGAACCTGTGCAGTAACACTTGCTAAGAGGTTTAAATGGGACTGTTGTATGGATTGGGGATGATCCACACTTCCCCATTGTGTAGTGTGGCTTCCATCTAGGATAGCATTTTTTATATTCCCTGGTCACCCACAGCCTCAGACCTAAGGGGGAGATTCATTGTCTGAGCTGCTTGTCTTTGAGGTGCTGTAGAAAATTTTCAGCTAAGATAATGAATTTATTTTATTGCATTTCTGTTTGCCAACAAGTGCCTTACCATTTACCCTGACATATTACTTCTACTGGAAACTAGCCCAGATGAAGGCCTACTGTACACTGCCTGAGAAGCAGCAGGATAGAGACACACACCATAAACATGCATGTGTCAGAGGTCTGGGGAACATTCTTGTGAAATACGTCATTTACCAAGTGCATTTAACAAAGAATTTTCTGAAAGAAAAATGAGGACTAATTATTTGGAGATCATAGCAAAAGAGAAGGATGTTGTCAGAAGGGAGGAAGTGGTTAGGAGAAGCCAGGGTAAATGGTAAGGCACTGCACATGACATGTGAGCAAATGACCACAACATAATAGTAAGGTGCACTACCAGAGCAGGATAAACATAGGCTAAATTATCTACACATCTGTTTTGCTGGTGATCTTAAGAAATTATCTAGTATGAGAGCAGTCAGGGATTGCTCAGTGACTTGCCAAAGGCTACCAATAACATAACTGGAACTAAGGAATTTTTAGTGTCAGCTCCATCCCCCACCAGGAAAGCTGGGAGTAAAGGGTTGCATGCAGATATGCAGGTGATGCTTCACAGAATTGGAAGCTGACAGAATTTACAAAAGACAGTGGAAGTCACTGGAAAAGAAAACAACTTACAGACGTGAAATACACCTACAAGAGAATGCTTACGTGGGGCTTTATCATTCCAGGCCCTTCTTCTGGGGTACAGACCATTTAAAAGTAGGGATTTTCTCAGCATTACCACTAGCAGAGAGTTCTCAAAGCCTGTTTTTGTTGTGATATAGGATGGTCAGACAAGGAGAGTGTTGATCTGTCCTGTGGGAAAACTGATGCTGTTGTGCCTTGCTTTAACGAATAGCCAGCTATTGCCTGTTAACCCTATCTGGTCCCTCCAGTTTTTCATATCTCAAACTGCATTATAAGAAGAGGAAAGAATCAGAGCACGTGAAGGAATTGGTGTAGAAAAAAAGCAAGAAAGCATATAAACCCAGTGTCATATAATTGCCTTCCACTTTTCATTGTTATCATTATGTTAGTAACAGTTAGTAAGCTTACTACAAGAACTTCCCTTTTTGAGTGTAAGACATGTCTGAAATGCCTCTGTATCAGCTGTTTCCATTTAGCAAGATCAAGAGTGTTTACTTGGACAGTGTGTAGGGTGAAAATAAGGATAGGTTAGATTGTGTGAGGCTGTCCTCAGAACTTAGCAGGTGATGTTTTAGGCTTCCTGTTTTCAAATGCATGAACATTATTCCTGGGGGTTTTAAACATAAACATATTTTTTAGAAATTAACTTCTAAAAATAGTGCTTCAGAGTAACTCATCTTGTAGATCACTTGCCAATGTTTCAAGAAATATCTGCTGTTTTGTATTTCTTTAAGATCACATTAGCTGGGGAAACTCAAAACTTGGCTATGAAAAATAACATGACAAGAGGGTCAAATAATGTTTTAAGGGAATTAATTTATCAGAAAAATTGTTTAAAATAGCTTTTATTTGATATTTGGTGGCTTAATCCTCTAAAATGTCTAACATTAAGTTGATGAAACTCCTGACTGCAGAAAATGTGTTCAATACTTTATGAACCAAATTTATTGAAGAAGAAGAAGAATAAAATTACTCAAAATTGACTTAAGAAATGCAAAAGAGGTTTCTGAAGTTTGAAATATCAAAAGTGCTTTTTTAAAATGCTGATGCAAATTATTTGAAAAAAAAAATTGCAAAATAGTATCTCAGTCAAATCCCAGGTGAGTCAGAGGGCATTATGGCAGAGGAGGAGATCCAGATACTTTTTTCCCAGCATGTCTGTTAATTGTCTGATTCACCTCTCTGATGATAGGAGATTATTTTTTATTTCTCATACAATGTTTCCAGTGCTGTGGGTTTGTAGTTATTTCTCATCCCTACAATCTTCATTTTTCTTAGATGTGGTTACATTAGAATACTGGAGATACTGACAAAAACATGCAGTGCACAGAACTGAATCTGATGTTTCCTGTTCCTTTTTAAGCTCTGCTTCTCTGAGGAAGGGTGGGACAGAGGTTTTGGGCCTGTGTCAGGAGTCAGAGAGGATATGTTTGTGGTGAGGGGTGACTGCTCTTCAGCAGCATTGCATGTGCAGTTAAAACTATTAGCTCCTCATTCAGTGGTGGGGAATTCCTTCTTAACATGCTGCCATGTTAAAATGTCCAGTGCTCTTCCTCCCTGCTTTCCCATCTGCTTTATTTTGTATAAATAGTGGTCACTGGGCATCAAATGCTAGAAAAGAGAATAGATTATGGAAACCAAAAATACTTAGATTTTGGAAGGTTTTGAAATTTGTGAGGTATACTTTAGCTGTATGCATTATTTTGCCTATATAATTTTCACTGAATGAACAGGATCTCCTGTTTAAGCTTTTGCATTCCCATTAGCCCTGGGAGATCAAGAAAGACTTTCTTTCTTCTTCATCAGTGTCAGATGTTTGTTTGCCTGGTCTTATGAAAACAAACATGATTTTCACTACAAATATAACCTAATTTCAGATATCTGGCTGGCGGTATCTTGGGAAATTTCCTGGCATTTACTTCCTTAAGTTTGCTCCTAGGTCATTGTACACTGTAACAGTGTGTAGAGATATGTCAGATTATTGGGCACAAGTGTGGTTAATGGACACACCCTGCATGATTCATGCTAAAGATGAAGACTTGAAGGAATCTGATAAATTTTACAGACTAAATTGTGGTAAAACTCTCTGTGATAATCCAGCATATTTTTAGTTAAAGCAAACATTTATTTTAAAGGTCTTCCATTGTGCAAAATCTGTTTTACAATTACTGATTTGTCACAGCAGAGACAGTTAAGGAGAATTGTTGTTTCTTCAAATGGCCAGGCCTTAAGGTTGCCATCCAGAATCCAGAAGTTTGGGGCTTTTTTAATTGCTGAGTTGCTGAAATTCCTTATTGCTGGAAAAACACCCAACCTACCTCTTTTCAGCCAGTCATCTTTTAAAATTCTTTAATTTCCAGTTCTTTGTTCTTTAATTCAGTCCTGGCTTTTGTAGATGAGTCTGTGTTAATTTGGGGGTTTGGGAGCTCTAGGTTTATTGAAAGTCATGTATGGATTCCACTAGCAGTACGTTCTTCAGTCCCTAAGCATTTTTGAAAACCTTTCAATCTCTAACTTGTTGTCAGGCTCAGACAATTAACAGACATCCTGGGAAAAAAGTGTAAATTTACTGAAGCATCTCTTTCCCATGTGTACTGATCAGTGTTCATATGTATGTCTGTATGGTAGCCATACATTTAAAGTGATTAATTGGTGTGAAGTAGCTGCTCTAAATGTGAGTTCCCCTTTCTGGAGGAAGGGCTGACCCTGACTAAAATAGGATAGTAACCTCTCTGCAGAGGGCAGTCCCTCTGGGAACTGTCTCCCAGGCAGTAGGATTAGAGGAAGCAAAGATAGAAGATGCCACATTCTGTGAAAATCAGAGGATGCCATGTATTTTAAAAAATCTTCACTTCTTCTTTCTTGCTTCTCCTAGAAGTCCCAGACATTGCTACATTCCCTTGTGGCCTTTGGTAGTCTGATGATTACTGGGACCACAAGGTTTAGGACTGAGGAAAAAAGGAAAGCCATTTCCTCAGACTGGACCCTCATGATGTCTGGGGGAGCTGAAGGGCCTTGGAAGTACAGCAGGGTAGTGCCAGGGGATGCTGAGAGGAGATGTTATATAGAGTTTTTGGTGGGTTTTTTTTCTCCTTCATGTGCAGGTCATGGTTTGTAAAGAAGGTGATTTTCATGTACAGAGTTACAGTCTTGTGAGGCCCCATGACAGTCAGTAGCTACCACGTCTAATGGTGATAGGACAAAAATGTCCCATCTTAATTTGATGCGATGAAGAGGCCAGATAAGCATCAGAGAAAAGCTTTCTAGCTGTGACACCGACATCCTGGCTTTTTAGGAAGTGCGAAGAATCTCCTTTTTCAGAACAGAATGGGTTGATGTGGAGATATGAATAGTACCCAATTTTTAGAGGACCTGGTGAGGGCATTGCACTCACATGTCAAGAATTCTGAAGTTGTAATAGAAGAATCAACAAAGATATGTACAAGATAGTCTGGATAAAATAGTCAAGTTGATAGTTTGGAAAAGTCCTATTTAGAGCAACATTTTGGAAGAATCTGAGCAGGACAGAGTGGCATTTGTCAGTAGAAGAGAAAGATACCACATGAACAGAAGCTTGAATTGATTGAAACCAAAGTCAGGATTAGTTTGATAACCACACAGGAGAGTCTTTTGTAAAGAGATTTCCTTTAGAAAGATCCAGCAATTTTTAGAAGCAGCTTTTGTGTGGGAGTTTAGAAAGAGGCTTTATTAAAAAATTTTGCTAGAATCTACGCAGGCAGTAAGATACCAGATGGAAGGAATGTAACCCAGAGTGAGAAGTACTGGTGATTTTGGGCTTGTACAATTTATAGTTTTAAACAAATATGAGATGAACTGTTCTATGGAAGAAGTAATACAAGAAATGTAGCAACCATTAGTTAAAAGTTTCAAATTGTAAAAACCTTTGTTATAAAAACCAGCACTTTAGAGCTTCTACTAAAGCATGGTTTGTGCAAGAGGCCTTTTCTGACTGCACTGGGTGATTTGATAAAGTGAGCAACACATATATCTATAAATGAGTATCACCTATAGCTATGAACTTTGCCTCTCTGTAGGAAAAGAAATTCCTGGGTAGAATGCTAGAGCTTAGCTAGGTGGATAAAGGAGAAGCATTGGCATGAAATTTATTAATCCTCTGTCATTTGTTAAAAGTTCTCAAACCTCTTTAATTCACTAGAAGAAGTTTGGTTGATAATAGCTACTTAGTGCCTTTCACTGGCAAGTCCTCACTTCGTGTCTAAGGCTGTACTCAGATGCATATTATTAGATTGTTGACTTCTGAGTTTAAGAAGTTTTGTTAACCGTCAGCACGGACTGCAGTGTCTGAGATGAGGATTCCTTTCAAAATGCTGTTCTCTGCAGAATTAGCAGCTTGTCTGCCTTTCTGCACCATGCTACAGCATGAGAAACTGGTGGGTGGACTGCTATTACAAAAATATTGTGCATTTTAAACAGAGTAATCAAATTATAGAATCCTGAAAGGTTTGATGAAATTCAGATAAATTCAATCTTTGAAGCAGAAGTTCCTGACTTTACATAACCTATTAACAGTCTGGGTTGGGTTCATTATGAAAATTAGTTTTTTTTCCCTAGGTTCATTCAAAATGGTAGCTGTGACTTTTTGTTGAAGCCTTTACAGAATTGTTGTGTAACTTGCTGTATTTTCAGACATTTCAGAGAGATGATTCTCCTTGGACTGTAAAGTGTTTCAGGTGCAATGGCAGATCCCATCCGCTGGGCCCGATACCGATGGCAGCGACTGATATCAACAGAGGGCAGAGAGTGCAGCAGCAACAATTCAAGTACCAAGTGCTATCAATCATCAAAAACTACTGGCAAACATAGGATAGTGATACCCTGTTTGGGACATTTTAAGGAAGAGTATGAAAAAGTATCAAAACTGTACATGAACAACAAAATACGAACTACTAGGTATACTTTATTGAATTTTTTACCACGGAATTTATTTGAACAATTTCACAGGTAAGGAACTCCTTTTTGATTGTGGTAATTCTTCTGAAGCTGAATCCTTCTATTTAAACATTTGTGTGTGTTACTATATATTAAAAAATTATTCCTCTTGCTGACCTATCACTTCTGAAAAGATACATTATATATGGCCAGAGTTTCTTGAGTATCATCATTGTTGAGCTATTCCTTTTCTCCTTAGCTTATGTACTTTCTGCTTGTTCTGTTCTTTGGACTATGGAACTGTTCCTTGCTCTTGGAGCACTGCCACACACCAATCAACAGTGGGATTTTCAGCTTATTTCCTGCAATTGTCTATTTCTGCTTCCCTCGTGTCTTTCTGCCTTGCCAATTTTTTTCTCTTCTGCTTGGAGAGCTGCGGATTTGTCAAGCTACACAAGGAGGTTACAGGATGGCTCCCTTTTTAAAATATGTCATCTTCCCTAAGAGATGATAAAATTAAGTTTAAAGCACCTGGAAATCTGAGAGTGCAAAATTCATCAGTGCCTCACTCTGGAAAACATGTGCTTGGACAGCAGTCTGAAAATACAGGAGAATTCTTGGTTTCTGCATTACCTGGTCATGTATGTTAAGCAACTGTGTTGCTAAGTAGTCTATTGACTGGATAGTGAAAACAGAGTTTGGGATACTTATTCCTTAAATTGTGGGTGAAGAAAATATAAATTGCTGGTAACTTAAATGTCTGTATAGCATGGAGTGGGGAAATGAGGATCATTGCCTGCTCGCACAGTTAAATCCTGTGTTTTCTCTTTGTTTCAGAATTGCCAATTTATATTTCCTATTTCTGGCTGTCCTAAATTGGGTTCCTCTAGTTGAAGCTTTCCAAAAAGAAATTACAATGCTACCTCTGATTGGGGTTCTGACAATTATTGCAGTGAAGGATGGTCTGGAAGATTATTCAAGGTACAAAATGGATAAACAGATAAACAACTTAGTAACCAAAGTATATAGCAGGTAAGAGACAAGAGTGTTCGTGGTTTATTGTTATTATTTGACTATGACTATTATATGAAAGTAATAACTCTTTTGCTTACCTTCTGGATACTTATAGAAGCATAAAATAATGTAATTTGGAAAAGGTCTCTGAAGTCATTTAGTCTTAATCCCCCAGCTCAAGCAGGGCTGTTTAGATCTGTTCACTCAGGAACTAATTGTGACTAGATCACCAGTTTTGTTAAATGGTTATCATATTAGTGTAAAATCTGGAAAAAAAGTTCTACTTTGAGGCAAGTGAGTTCATGCGTGTGTTTGTACTGTACTAACCGAGGCACTTTGACTAGTTAAGCATTGTCAAACATAGCATTTGTTTTGAAAGGTGTATTTTTAATTATTTTTAAACAGCTTAATGGAAATTGAAAGGTTGCTAGTTTATCATTCATTAATGGCATCACGTCATACTCATAGTGTGATGCCATTTCCCCAAAGAGAACAAGATGGTTTTCTACTTGTGTGTATCACACAGTTCATTCAGTACAAGTGTTAACATCTGTATTCCACCATGCAGGACTGCAGTGTTATACAATGTGGGTGCAAGTCAGGCAGGCAATCTGCTAGTGGTGAGTCTGCTAGGCATCTATTATCATGGATGATAAAAAGACAGGAATGCATCATATTCTAAATTAGCCATCAAAAAACTACTCAAAGAATATACCAGTGCTGTCCACATAATTGTTTTTCTTGTATGCCTGTCATAAAAGGATATTCCAAGATGTAAAATACAAAAATGAAGGAAGTATAGTGAATGGGTTTTTTTTAATCTTTTTTGCATGCTCTGTTTCCATGTGGGAAAACAAGTATTTTGGAAAATGTCACTTTTTATATGTTGTAGTAGCCATCACAAATAGCACCTCTAGATTTTTCTCAGTTTCAGCTTATGCATTTGTAAAAAAATAACTGTTCTTCTGTGTATTTCAGGAAAGAGAAGAAATACACAGATGAGTGCTGGAAGAATGTCAATGTTGGGGACTTTGTCCGGCTTTCACGCAATGAAATCATTCCTGCTGACATGGTGCTGTTATATTCCAGTGACCCAGATGGGATCTGTTATATTGAAACTGCAGGCCTTGATGGAGAAACCAATCTAAAGCAGAGACAGGTGGTGAGAGGATATTCAGAGCAGGTAAAAATTGTGCTTTTCTGGTGGTGTAAGAAAGCTGACATGACAGGTGGTGAACTAAAAAAACCCAAACAGCTCTCTAGACTGCCTAATTCATGGTAGCTCAGCAATCCCCATCTGAAAATCAAGGTACTAGGTAACACAGTTCTAATTTGTTGCTTGAGTGGTTTTGGAGCAAATCTTTTCATGTTCACATAACCCAGAGAAAGACAGGTCTATTTCAAGTAATGAAAACCAGCAAAATTAACAATTAATGTAAACCTCAAGTAGTTACTTATGGTGCATAACATGTCATGGGTGAGAAATTGGAGTTTTTTAGAAGGGATTTCTGTGCTATCTAAAGGCCTAGAGAGAAGAGCAGGTACTATCTTTTTCACCCTTTCTTCACATTGCATACACTTTGTTACTCCCATATAATATTTTAATATTATTATGCCTAGCAGCCAGAATGATGGAGGCTGGCACAAAAAAGACAATATTAAAAGATTAAAGAGTCCTGACATTTCTGTAGACTTCAGTTCTGCTGCTGGAACACCATGCTTAAAACAACTGCAGGGAGCTTCAGTGTTGTCCATAACAATGGAGTGTTTAGACCTCTGGAGATAAAAATTACCTGAACTGCCTCTGAATTGACAGCAGTGGTGAGGAAATGAGGAGAAGTTGTCTCTAAGTGCCATTCCTTAGTGGGTCTGGTAATACCAAGGGTGTGACGTGCTATCCATGTACGAGGCTGTTTCTTATCCCCTAACAGTCACATGCTTACTTTTATTTTTACTTCTGTTTTTATTTTTATTTCTTGATTTAATCTTAAAACAGCAAAGCAGGAAGGACTGTTTGATCCTTTTTTATATACATATTATTACACAAAGCAAAATTCCAATGGTTCTTCAGGCTTACAGCATATTGAGGTGGCCCAATTCTTGTAGCAGCTCCTGCTACCAAGGTCTGATTTGAGTTCCACTCAAGAAAAAGACTTTTTCATTTTCTGAAAGCTTGTATCAAAATTCTAAGAAGAGTCATGCTGTCCAAAAAAATGTCAATTCTTTCACCAGGACTATTCATTTTCGTAATCAAATAGGAAAAAAATATTTATAGTTCCTGTAGAATCTTCTTGTCAGATGGCTTGGTTTTTGAATGTGCAGTCATGGTCTGCTTCACAGACCTTGAGTGCACCTCCAGCTGAGCTCCAGCCTGGGAATTTGTCCTTATAAACTCAGGCTGAGTAAAACTGGCAGTGCTGTGTAAGGGGTTGACTGACTGACCTCTCCCACTTTTTAACCTCAGAAGAAAAGGAATAAACAACACCAAATTAAAGAACATATGAATACAAGAACTACAGAGTCTTAATCTTTTTCCAAGGTTGTTATGTCCTGCTTCTTTGTGACTGAGGAAGTAGAAGCACAACGAGAAAGTTTATCAATGGGACACTGTTGATGCACATGGGATTCCTTTAAGAGAAGACAAGGCAAAATGAAAGCAGGAGGCAGGTGCTGAAACTCTCATAGTGATTTTTGAATTATTTTTTTCAATGGTTAAATGACAACAGGAAAGAAATGAGGAAACTAACTTGAGGCTTCTTAAATAGCAGTGGGTGATGAAACATAGAACACTGTCTCCAACCATCTTGGCATTCAAAGAGAAATACATAAAACAGAAGAGAACTGAGTTCCTGAGGGTGATAAAACAGTTTTGTGAACAAATTGACATTACTCTGCTGCTTTCAAGATACTAAAATGTTGCTTCCTCTTAGGAAGGGTTTAATCTTTTTCTTCTACCCCTCATGTGGTTAGCTGAACCATGTACAGGTTCATGGGGGTGGAGGAACTGATATGCCATTAGCACTAACACTGTGAGCAGCAAATATTTCCTATTAGATTACAAGAAGTAGCAAAGAACTGCAGCAGTTGGTTCCCTGTCAGCCTGTATGGTCAGTGACTGAATCCAGCCCTGGCTGCAGCATCCTCAAAGCTAGTGGCAAGTGCTGTTCTTTTCTTCTGGGAAGCCTCAGCCAAGCTGATCAAAGGCATTCCTAGGTCTCCCCTTCCACCTTAGCCATACACCCACTCCATTCCCATGCTATGTTATCAGATTGTGCGTGTGGCAGGAACACAGCACAGCCAAAGCAAGCGGGCTTGGCCCTGGGAATCTGCATCTCCCCATGTCAGTGAGTGTCTGATGCCTGTCATTCCCAGCTCCCTTACTCAGTTTCCATCTTTATTGTCTCCCTTCTTTAGGGACCTTTACACAAAATTCAAGTAATTCTAATTCTGCCAAAATTTAAATCTTCTCTTTTGTGCCAGGAAACATAAGAAAACTTCTCAAGAAATAACATACAAAGGCTTCTACCCTCAGTATTTGCTTTGCCAAAATTACAGTTATAATGAAAAAATATAGAAAATAGACTTATGGTCCAGGAAGATGTGAGTGTCCATATCAAGACAGCTGCTTTTGGACATAGTTTTTGTAACCTCTGTTTTATGCTGGCAGAGTGTAGATAGTTGTGTCCACTATAAATTACACCCAGAGTTTCAGTGCTTGCTGTTTCAAGGTACATTACAGGAAGCTCCACCAGCAATATATATTTAGATGTTTCTAGACAGTGGAAGAAAATAATTTACTGCTTTGACTATTTCACTTTGAGATTAGTTCTTATTTGGGTAATCAGTGTACAGTGCAAAATTCTTGCTAAGCATCTGTCAAACATTCTGTCTATAACATCTTATAGGAATGTTGTACCTCCAATGCAAATCAACATGAGAAGGGCCAGTAGGGAGACAGGTCTTTCACAGTTAAGTAAGTTTGCAAAGAAACTGAATATATCTGTGTCAAAGGCTGTGTTCATGCTGACTTCAGGTCGATGCAGTGCAACAAATCAATATAGCAAAACATAGCAAAAAAGAATTTTAATCAAGCTAACAAAGTACTTGTGACAATATGATGTCTTCTGAGTTTCAAATTCTACTTACAGGATTGTGTTTTAAGCTCACAGATGCTATTCTGCCAGTGTGAAGTCATCCAGTTGATAGAGTACAGCCTTCTCAGAGACTTGTAATTATTTTGAAGATATATTCACTAACACCTGTGAACTAGGTGAATTATGCTTGGGAGTTTGAAACCTTGGTCATTGGGTTTTTTTTAAAAAAGTAGAACAAATTACTTTCCAAAGAGTTAGTGGCAGATACTCAGCTTGGAAATGACTCAGTTTTACCAGAGGGAAGCCTGTGTTATACTAGAGACTAGAAGCATATTCATATGCCATCAATTGAAATTAAATCACAATAGCAGGTAATTCCATAGATAAGGCCTTTTGGTTTTTCTCTTACTTCTGGTCATGTTTATTCTCATTAATACGGGAGAGTTAGTTTACTTGACTTTTCACTGAAATTCTCACCTGCTTTTTGTTTGCAATATGTAGTTCTGGTCTTTTATAACAGCCTTTCTTTGGTACTTTTAAGTCTCAAACATCATTGCAAAGTTCTACCTGCTTGCTTTGTGTTAGCACGGAAACCATCCTGGTCATGGTTTTGGGAAAAAAAGTCTGTTTGCAAGAAATTCTGCTTGCAGAGAAGACAGTGTCTCTTTTTTCTGTTTTTTCATTATCATACAATGAGAAAAATCTATGGGAAATCTCTGCCTTTCAGATTACTGCTTTTGTGTTTTTTTCTTCCTCCTCATCCTTCCACACATTTTTTTTCCTCTCCAGTGTTCTCAAAATATCAACAATTCAACTGATACTTGACAGTGTTTAATATTTACAAGCAAGTCCTATGGTGTGTAAATCTGATTTATACTGAGTAGGAGACCATCAACACCACCAGCAACCTACAATTTAGAGGCTAAATTGTTAGGTAGTGATATCTGAACCTCTAAATTTACAATGTTTTTAGGTTCTACACATTTTGTCTGAGTTCTCTGGGTTTTTTTCCCTTCCCATGGCTTTAGGTCTCTGAAATTGATCCAGAAGAATTTTCCAGTAGAATAGAGTGTGAAAGTCCTAACAATGACCTCAATCGTTTCCGAGGCTTCGTGTAAGTAGGCTTGCTGGCTCTTTAAACTTATTGTCATTTGTTTTGGCATTCTTACTAATTTTAGGAGATCTTGTAATGTTTGCTTTAAGAAGTAGTGATATGGATAGAGGTCAGTTTGCACCACTGCATTTCTGAGTGCAGCACAACAGACAGAGCTCCAGAAGGGTTTTCTGAGCAGCAGATGGGGCACTGATGCTTTTTATTTTGTATTAAATATGTTGAACATCTTAGTTCAGGTTGTTTTGCAGACTTCATACTTGAAATAGCTGTTTTAAATCTGCTCTTCATAATATATGGTATCTGTAGTATTTGGTCTGGACCTCAGCCTGACTGGGCAAGCTGCATTGCTTAGAATTAGAAATCAGAAGGACTGGCTTACTTTCCTACTCTGATTTCTTTTGTGTAACCTTGAGTCAATTGATCAAACTCCTTTTGACCAGTATGCCTATCTCTGTCTTTTCTTCAGACTGGGTTTATGAGTTTTCTTCATGGTTAGGGTTGGAGGGGACATTAAGGTACTAGATGATTATTAAGGTCCCTTCCAACCCCAGCCATTCTGTGATTCTGTGATACTTACATGTTTATGACTTTCTATAGATAGTAGGAAAACAAACTACTTTTTTACCTGTTTTCAGGTTTTGAGCGTTAGAATGTCTTTATTCTTCCCTTTGCACACTGACACATTAGATATTTGAGAATAAAAAGAAATAAATATAAATCTTCGTCTCTGAGGAAGCACCTTGACAAAGAGTGGGCCTAGCTGCACTGGAAGTATACCACAGGAGTGATGGTGCTCACAGGAAATTTACGATGAGATTTAATATTTTTTTCAAATATTTTCTGATGCTGATAATCTGAATAGGATAGGGGTTTAGATTTCCAGTGTTTAGATTTCCAGTCTTTTCAATAGTGTTGCCTGCTTCTCAAATACCATATGGCAAATGTTCAGATTTTAAAGGGTGATCTGCTTTCCTGTTACTCCATTCATTTGAAAAGTCCAATCAGACATGTCAGGATGGCATTCAGTGACTTGCAGCTTCTTTGGGAAATCTGTTCCTAATGGTTTTGCAAAGCCTGGTTGGTAACTGCTGGATTCCTACAGCTGACATGAGGTGCTTTTTTTTTTTGCAGTGAGCATTCAAACATGGACCGAGTGGGTCTCAGCAAGGAAAACTTACTGCTCCGAGGATGCACAGTAAGAAACACAGAAGCTGTGGTAGGCATAGTGGTATATGCAGGTTAGTGAACTGCCCTGGCTTTCACAGACTTGCAAACAAGGTAGTTGTGTGCCCTAAGAAACAGAACTGTACAAAGGGGAATTGGGAGAGTAAAAGCTTGAATCCAGCAGAAGGCAGCCATAGGTAGAAATATTAAGAATTCATATCTGAGTTAAGTTTGTTTCTGTTTTCACCGTAACATCTGATACATCTGATTATTCCTGGAAGGGCAGATCTGTTGTGTGTGAACAGATCCTCATCCTCAACTTGTTAGTTGCAATGGTAAACTGAGATTTTGAAATGTATATGGAAATGTGTGACTTGCTTAGGACTTTTTTCTTAATCAAAACTGAAGCCTCTGCTGTTCTTCTGGTTCTGTTCTACAATTTGTAGAAAGGACAGAGTTTTTTACACTAATCAATATGATGTATCCAGCCAGATAGTTGTAACACAGGTGTAGGGTTTTGTAGAAAATGTTAAAATAATGGAAGGGTCAAGAATAATGTTTCTAAAGGAAAGAATATTAGTGACATTTTATGTAAGCTAATGAAAGTTGACTTATATATGACAGATTTTGATTTAACTTGTTCAGTTTTCTTTAGGACAGGATTCATGTGTTGTAGGAGAATCTGATTTACTCATATTTATAATGGCTGTTCAAATATTACTTAATAGAAATATTCTGTTTCCCAAAGCTTTGGAAATATAAAGCACTTGCAGTTGTGATACCTGTTATTAGAGAATTCCAACCTCCTTTTTGGTTGCAGGTCATGAAACCAAAGCTATGCTGAATAACAGCGGCCCTCATTACAAGCGTAGTAAATTGGAAAGAAAAGTGAACACTGATATTCTTTGGTGTGTTCTGCTCCTACTTTTGATGTGTTTAACTGGTGCAGTAGGTAAGTGAGAATTGCTCAGATTCCTGCTATTTTCCTTTCTCAGCCTACAATGGTTAGTTTTTTATTTTGTGGCTGATTGATTTTGTCAGTCTTCATCCAGGTGTAATTTCCTGAAAGGTGGGAGTTCTGTGAGGTTTAAGTTAATTTTGTCATGTTTGATCTGGAGTGTGGTTAAAAAGTTTGTTCCTGATGTGAATTTTTGGGTCTGGATCCTGTTTCTCCATTTGATTTATCTTTTTTCTAACTAACTGTTCAGCAAAACTCCTGTTTTCCCCTGGGATTTTTCAGGTAATTTGAGATACATGTACACGCTGAGGTGAGAGACCTAGTGTAACTAGAGTTGGACAGACTTGGTATTTTAGAGGTTGATTAAAGTATTAGCTTGAGTACATATAAACAGACTAACTTTTCTGACAGATCATAAAGGTGTTTAAAATATGTTAAAATACGTTTAATAAAACTTCTTCAGATTACACTTAAAAGTTATGACATGATAATGTGTTCACTAGTAGACTAAAACCTAAACAAGCAAGGATAAGAAAATTAATTGCCAGCAAGTTTTTTTGGAGGGAAGAAACTGTTTGTGAAGTGTAGTTAATTTTTGTTTATTTCTGAGATATGTTGTATAGATGCAGTTGATGGAAGGCATGTAAGGTGTTTCTTTACATATGTATTGAAACTTGGGACTCCTGTTGGGGAAAAAAACCTCAAGATATAAAATTGTAGTTTAAAAGCTTAGAAAAAACTGCAGAGTGTAACAGCTAACATAATAACTCTGAGCCGTGAAACGCTTTATGTAAAACTGATTGACTTTATCTTGTTTTTGTTTTCAAGGTCATGGACTTTGGTTAAGTAGGTATTCGGAAATACCTTTTTTTAACATCCCCAGGCCAGATGGGAAATCAAATCCTCCAGCATTAGCAGGCTTCTATATGTTCTGGACAATGATAATTTTGTTACAGGTAACTGATCTGCTTTGAACATGGGTCATATTCTGATCTCAATTGTACTCTTGAAGTAACTCTTTGGCTTCAGTAGAGCTACTTCGTGCTTGTAACTGGCCAAAGACCTTGGTGTTATTTAATCCCTATGTTTTATTTTGCTAGGTCTTGATCCCTGTTTCTCTCTATGTTTCAATTGAAATTGTCAAATTGGGACAAATTTATTTAATACAGAATGACATTGATTTTTACCATGAGAAAACAGACTCAAGTATTCAGTGTCGAGCACTAAATATTGCTGAAGACCTTGGCCAGATTCAGTATATTTTCTCTGACAAGACTGGAACCCTCACTGAAAATAAGATGGTTTTTCGGAGATGCAGCATTGCAGGACAGGAGTATTGCCATGAGGAAAATGGTAAGACACTCAACCTTTGTCCACCTGGATCATTTTTCCAACATATTTGAAACCATGAACTAAATATTCTTTACTCCTTATGGAAGAAGTTTCATGCTGTCTGTGAGTTTTAGGCACTGAAGTGCTAGTGTATGCTCATAGAATGCTGTTTTCACAGTGCAAGGTAAAACTTGAAAGCTGAATAGTGTACGTAGTTCCAGTGCTTTCCAGAGGTTTCAGCTTCTGGCATGTGGTCAAACACTCTCAGAACTCCAGTGCAAACACTTGGATATGTTCTTAATCAAGCACATGATAGCATAGGAGTGTTTCCATTTGCTGCAGAGATTCTTTACACAATTGATTTGTGGAGAGAAACAGAACTGCATTTACATCTCTGGCACAAAGGTGTTACACATGTCCAGACAAAGTTTGATTATTGAAACTTGCTTTTCAATTAAAAACTCAGAAAATGTGTATCTTTTTGCGAGGCGGTGTCCAATACTGAAACAATAAACACAGTTTGAATGAGTTCCTGCTGGCAGCTGTATTTATCAAACCTCTGACATACAATCCTGATCCATCATAACATAATGGCTAGAAAACTCGTCAGAAGTCTGGTCCTCTTTTTCTGGCTTAAAGCAGAATTGTTGCTATTATTCTTTATGAAATTCTTTGTTTTATTTCTTCAGAACCTCCAGTAAAGTCCTATTCAGTGCTTTCTCAGGCATTCCATTCTAATTTGTCCCATCACCTCTGACAAGGTTTTGTTGATACCTAGCCTGAGTTCATCTTGCCACAATATGGAGCCATTGGGTCTTCTGATAGCCACAGTGTTCACGGAAAACAAGCTATTACCTTCCTACCTCTATGCAATTTCTCTTCACTTGAACATGCATTTGACTCCCATCAATGTGCCCTTCTGGAGGTTGTATGACACTGGTTTATTTGAACTCCAGTTATGTAGAATTCAGATAATTTTTGTTCTGTCTTCTGGATTCAATCCAGTAGAATGCTGCTCAAACAGGAAGACAGTGTGGTGGCTTGTTACAGGTTTAATTTTTCATACATGGTGGATTATTCTTAACTATATAAGTAATTCCTTACTTTAGAGACGTTTCTTTTGCTCATGGAACAGTAATTTTGTTTCCCTTTCCTTAGCAAAGAGGTTGGAATCCTATCAAGAGATTGATTCAGAGGATGAGGATTCAGCTGATTGTCACTGTGGCTCTTCAACCCCTACATCAAAATGTCAGGGGCACAACTGCAGAGCTGTGTGTGAACCTTTGAAGAGAAAGTCTTTGAACCAGTTATCTAGTAGTTACTCTGCATTCAAAAGGCAAGATGAAGCAGGTGATATTCCCAACTCAGGACACATGGCTTTCAGCAGTCCCATAGTAAGTAGAAGCTGTTTGGTTTATTGCTAAATTTCTGAATTAACTCATGAAGGTATCTCTTTTTACTCCCATTTGATCAGATTGGTTGTCATTTAAGAAATCCCTTCTCTCTTCCACCAAAATTTGGGGTGTCATGATGGCTTGGTTGCATGCTGTTTACAGCTGACATTGTTGACATATGTTGGCTCATGAGGGTCTGTACTTTGACTCTTGCTGCTCTGCATCCATGATCAATTCAAATGAAATTACTGACTTAATAACAGTTTGTTCTTTTATTTTAAGAGGTTTCTAGCATTTTCCTTTGTTTTTAATAGGAAATATCAATATGGTCAATACTTATTTGAGGTTATGTGAGGAGAAAGCTCTGCTTCTGTACCTGAAGGTATCTGAATATCATTCATCATTGTTAATCTCTGTTGAAGTGTCTAAAGCTATGAACTAAGCCTTTAGTGTTTACGTCTTTGGGCAGGAAGTTTGCCATTTTCAATGGACTAGCACAAGGCAGTGAAGATGCCAGTGTTCCTCTGTTTCCTGGTATTACAACTCAGCACAGGAGGGAAGTTGTATGAACTTCTACATTTTGATCGTCTGTAACTGATTTAACCTCCAGAGGCTAAGTTTATAACCTGATGGAAACTTTTGTTCATTTCAAAATAGGAAACAGATGTTGTACCAGACACACAACTGCTGGAGAAGTTCAGTCAAATTTCTTTTCATTCCTATCAACAATCAGAAGAAGCTAGCAGCGAGTTATCTTTGGAGACAATGTATATCACTGATTTCTTTCTTGCTCTGGCAATCTGTAATACTGTTGTAGTCTCAGGCCCCAATCAGACACGTCAGAAGGTAAGGTCATGCTTTTGGTTATTTGACCATATTTGCAAGTAGCTGATCTCCTTTTGGTTCAGTTACAAAAATAAAAATACTATTAACTGACATTTAAAAAATTATCGTTTTCACCTCTGCATTTTTGTCCTATTAGGAAGAAGGTAATTACTATAAAACCATGGAGTGCAATGAGTTAATGAATAAAATAATACGGATAAAGTGGCTTCAATCTTCTTGTTTCTGTGACCATTTGTAACTTTTACAAGACAAATTTGGAGATTAAATTGCAGTTGTAATTTTTTCCATATTCTAGTTACGGGTTTCTTTAGATATGGGTATAACTTCCTGTAATAATACATTAACAGTCAGGTTACCTTCACAAGTAGATTATTGTTGGCTGAAAAATAAGAATAATCACTGAAGATTCACAGAATATTGAAACTAAGAATGCTCTTACCTCATGGAATACTATTCCCTGACTATTCAAATAGATATTCAGCAAAAGTATGGAAGATGAAGCTGTATATGTATATTAGTCTGAAGAAAAATTGCTTTGCAGAATGGCATAAAGTTGTTTCACCATGAATTAACAGTGCATTTTCTAGTCTGCCCTGGTTTAGTAGTTAGGAGTGCACACAACCTAGCTTTTATTAAAAAATAGTACTTTTGGGTTTTTTCAGTGTGGGATTTTCATAACTCTATTTTTTGCCAGTTTTGACTGTGTTGCAGGATAATTCCCAAGTTCAGCTTTGACTTCTTTCCCTCATTACCTGGTAATTTACATTTGCTGACTTTGTTTTTGGAAAAAAAAATTAGTGACATGTGCAGAACTAGATTTTCATGTCCGTCTAGGTAGTAAACCCACAGCCATAGCTGGAGACATTCACAAAACATATCCTGTGGGGTATAAAGTACCTTCTATTTATAAATAAGCTTTATGTTTTATTGTGCTTCCAAGCATTCCCAGAAAGTGTCCGGTAGGCAGCCTAGAGATCCATGTGAGGAGGATGAGTTCATAGTCAATAGTTACCTAATCCTTAAATGGGATGGAGACTCTCACAGGTGAGAATCTTGGTTTTTTGAGAGTAATATATCTGAATAACTTGCCAGCAGGGTAGAAGTTCTCCAAGTCACTGATAGGTAGATTGGGAGGAGCAATGTGGAAGGAGGTTTCTGAGTTCATGATTAGGGAATGACAGGAGATAACTCAAGGCCAACGGGAAGTTTCAGTGTTGCCATAGGAAGAGGCAATGAAAGGACATTCCTAGTCTCTGTTTCCATGATGTTGAATGGAGACACATTGCACCTTGCTGGAACTGTGGAGGACTGAGCCATAGTTTGTCCCTACTTTTTGATTTTCAGTGGCAAAGAGAACATGCTTCCTGGTAACTCATTCTTACGTCCTTACCAGCAGTGAGCGAGGAATGTCAGCCTTGTATCCCTATCCCTTATTTTTGTAAGCTGTTAGCTCCCTAGCTGTTCTGAGTAACAGGAAGCCAATTATTTTATAACACTGATCACAGGGGAACTTTCTTTTAATTCAAACCACTAAAAACTGTTGATAAGTTATCAACAGATAACTGTTGATCAACATAAACTGAATGTTTAGCAGTTAGTGTGAGGGGGTTGGTTTATTCTTCACAAATATTTTGCTAATTCAGCACAAGGGTTAAAGTGTTTAGTTCAGTGTGCCACAACTTCAAAAAGTTACAATGTCATACTTACTCTGTTCATTACTGGAAATTCTGAAGAGAAGTATTGCATGGAGTCATGAATTCAGCATGAAACACATCCAATTGTCAGACCTGAAGTACTTTTACAGCTTTTAGAGGCTGCTTACTGTACTCAAATGGTTTACCTGAGCTGGACATCTTTAAAACAAGCAGTCAAACACATGGTAAATTTTAAAATACTGCTTTCATTATGAAGCATACATATTTTGTAAGGTGTCCTTCCTTAATATAATAAAAAGGAAAAGTTTAACATAAATATTTTCTCTAACCATTCTGTTCCAGATGAGACTCTCTTCACTGAGTAGGATGCCTATTAAATCACTTGAGGAAATCAGGCAAATGTTCCAGAGGTTTTCAGTGTGGAGACTAAGTTCTTCTCCACTTCCAAGTGTAAAGGAGTCATCATCCGAGAGCCTCAATACTTTTGTGAGAAAACTGTCTATTTTTAGAATGAAACTGGCTTCACCTACTTTGGATGGAGATACTCAAAGGATTTCTGAACCTCACGCTATTGACAGCCCAGAAAATTCTCAAGTGCCTGGAGAAATCCATCTAGAGAATGTAGCTGCTGGTGGTGAACCCAACCATGCTGTGTCATCTATTGAATTATCTCCCACACCAAAACTTTGTTATGAAGCTGAGAGTCCAGATGAAGCTGCCTTGGTTCATGCTGCTAAGGCTTATAAATGTGTTTTACAGTCTAGGACTCCAGATCAAGTAACTGTGGAGTTTGCAGGTCTGGGGCCTTTAACGTTTCAGCTTTTGCATATCCTGCCTTTTGATTCACTGCGGAAAAGGATGTCAGTGGTGGTTCGGCATCCAGTCTCCAACCAAGTGGTGGTGTACACAAAAGGTGCAGACTCAGTCATGATGGATTTGTTGAGAAGTGCATCTGAAGGTATCTACAGAACTTGTAATTCACTCCTTAATGATAAGTTTTAACATTTTGCTACTTCAGGGATGTATTCAGACTTCAAAATTTTGTGCTAAATTGAGCCTAAACATGCATGTTTAATTTGCTTTCTCTTCTTTTTGTGTGACAGTACATAGTAATAATTCTGAAATTGAAGAGAAGATTAAAGAAAGAACTCAGCAGCATTTGGATGATTATGCCAGAAGAGGACTGCGCACTCTGTGTATTGCTAAGAAGGTATTTCTTTTAATACATATTTTGTAGAATGTTTGCAGTCTGTGACCAGCCTCAGTGGTACCACCAATGGAGCAAACATCATGTCTTCCAAACAGATTCTTCTATTGCCACATTTTGTTTATCCTGATGTTAATTTAGGAAGAACTTGTAAGAAAACCCAGATCAATTCCTGACATCTGTTAGATTGCCGTTTTTGTCAGTTCACGATGCCAAGCATTTAGCGTCTTAATTTTAAAACAGGGATTGTCAAATAGCCAGATTTTTCTTCAGGAGTCATAAGCAGGTCTCATTGTGTGAATCTTACCCTAGGTGGAATTCCAGACACAGAAAAGAGATTAAGTCACACCTGTTTTATTGGGTTTCACAAACAGTTGCAGTGTTACAAGCTGTGGATGCACAACTGAAGTGATGTTTTGAGATTCCATTTTAAATTCAAAGCTGCTTGGAAGTAAAATTCCATAGGGATTGAAACAGGTTAGAAGCCTCTTGATAAAGCTTTTTGCAAAGTGAAAGCACAGGCTGTGTAGCTGTGCAGCCATCGAGATGTACCCAGCTGTGCAGTGGTTCTGTGCCAGTGTCAGCACTGCAGGTGAGCAGCAGTGGGGTCATTGCACTGTGCCCATTGCCCTGCCTGCCTTCTATCCAAATGGAAATCTGTCAGGCAGCCCCAGGAACCTGCAGGGTGCCAATGAGTAAGTAGCCTGGAAAAGTAATCTAACACTCTGAACATTGTACTAAATCTATGGACATCCTGGAGCATGTAAGCAATGTGCTGCCAAGGGCTGCACTTGTAGGTTTGGGATGGGGACAGCAGAAGAACCATAAGAACACTTCTGATGCACTGTTCAAAACCCAGTGTAGATACATGCCTATGTTTTCCCTCCCTGTGTAGGTGATGAGTGATGCAGAATATGCTGAGTGGTTAAATCATCGTTTTTTAGCAGAAACCAACATTGACAATAGGGAGGACCTGCTGCTTGAGTCTGCCATGAGGCTTGAGACCAAACTAACTTTGCTTGGTAGGTAGAAAATACTGTAACTCCCAGGAAAATGCCTGTGATGTTCATAATTGGAATTTACTTGCAGAGAGCTGTGTTAATCTCAATCTGTGTAACACATAGCTTTTTACAGACTTAGAATTTATCATCACTCCTGAATTTTCATAAATCTCACTGGTAAGTTTGTACTAGTTGTAAAACACACTGAGAATAGATGGTGCTTTCCTGTTTTTTGTAAAAATCTACTGTTATGGGGTTTTTTTTGTTTCTTTTATTGTTAATATTATGTATTTTTCTATTTTCACTAGATTTTTAAAATGTAATTATAACAAACACATGAAATGATAGTAACAAGTCATAGGACTGCCTGTGCAAATACTCAGAGATACCCCACTTCTGGGCATATTTCCTATAAGTGTTGCATTCATGGCACAGCAGATGTGCTTGTGCTGTGTTCTCCTTTAACAACATAGAGAGAAGTAAGGCATGCTTCTGCCAGAACCATTCCTCTGAAGGTCATTCAGCTGTGCAGAAATGAAACAAAAGTGTTTGCTGTAGGTGTGTGGAAGGTAAAAACTGCAGGCAGTCTGGGATAATCATTTTAGAGAACTGCCCAGCAAATAACATTGGGAAAACAAAGTGCAAAGATCTGACTGTGGTGGTAAAGGCAGCTCATGCTAGAAGCTGAAGAGAGACAGATCCTATTGTGTAAAGTGTGCTCCTTCTCTCAGTTGGTGTCATATCTGCTTAGTGCAAATGCAATAAACCTTGATACTGAAGGAATTCTGGGATCACTGGCTTCAGTTTCTGGAGAGAAGCTACAGCAGTGCTGCAAACTAATGATTTTTTAAGGCTATACAGGTATCCTTTGCCACTAAAGCCAACAGAGAGAAGTCAAGCTGCTTTGGAGACCTGCTGTCTTGCAGGCTTGTGTCTCTGGTGTGACAATAAGCAATATGGGTTGGCCCTAACATTAAATGGAAGTGAAAATAAGGAGGTTAAGCAACTTTATACTGCAAGGTGCTTGCTTTCAGAAAATTCCAAGCACATCGTGGTAGCATGTCTGTTTTGGGATGTGGGTGCAAAGAGAAAACCAGCTCATCCTGTCACTCTTGAAGCATTTTGGTTCTGGAAATACAGCAGCACTAATCTTTCTGCTTCTCTGACTTTAGGTGCCACTGGCATTGAAGATCGCCTGCAGGAGGGTGTTCCAGACACAATACAGGCATTGCGGAAAGCTGGAATAAAAATATGGATGTTGACAGGTGACAAGAGAGAGACAGCTGTCAACATTGCCTATGCTTGTAAACTGCTGGAACCAGAGGACAGAATCTTCACTCTTATATCACAGACTAGGGTGAGTAGAAAAGTAGATTTTCTTCTCTGCTGAAAAATTCAATAGGGCTAGTCCACAGGACAATACAGAAAAGCAAATGTTGTTTGCTTGGGAAATCAAAGAACATTTGCTTTTCTGTATTGTTCTTCCTTGTGGGTAAAATATGAAATCCATTCTATGTATGTAGAAAGTCTGTTTGAAGATCTGTTTTTTTATATGCAGTCCCTACATTATGATTAATTATTTTAATTGAATAAACTTCCTGATTTCTCTCAGTGGTAAGCTAAGGAGTTGATATGGCCCAGGTTTGGAGGACTGTTCTTTAATTCTTTAATTTTTCTGTTTTTCTCTGCTTATATGTATCTTATGACATACAATTTGTATATGCCATAAAAGATAGTGTGGCAAGAATTAACTGTGGGGAAAATAAAGTGAAAAAAGGATTTTTAGTCCAGTTGTGTTTGAGGAAAGCTTGGAGTTTGATTTGTGACAACATTTTCCTTTTATTCTGCTGGGAAATTAGTGTCTTACTTGACAATGAGAACTAAGCCCCTTTTGCAGAAGTGTTCTTCCTCCCTCTAACTAGGCTCAGGAATAAAAACTAGGATTTGATACTGTTGCATTTCAAAGCAAAATGATGAGAAGATTTAAGAAGATGTATTTTTTTCTGTGTTGCATGTGCTTTATATATATTGATACCACAAACTTTTTGAGCATCTCATATTGATTCTGATAAGGTAAAACATTCCACAAGGCCAGTTCCACAGTAATTCATGGCAGCTCACCTGTAAGGTGATATGAAGAGCACTTTTGGCTTTGCATGCCAGACAAAAGAAACAGAGAGCAAAAGTTTTATCAAAGCTGTATTTATATTACAGAATCCTGTGGTTGCTCTTCCTGCTAATTTGTGAAAGTTTTCTGGCTTGTATAGGTTTTTCTCTCTTCTCTTAGTGCAATACCCAAGCAAACCTGCTCAAGCAAAGTTTATCACACTTTCATTAACAGCAGTCTACATCTTTTGTGATTTTAAAGGGGTATTCAGCCTCTTGTCTGAGCCTTTCAAGATAAATACTATACAAGGACAGCATTTGACATTTTCCCCATATCTACTTTATGAGTTAAAAAAAGGGAGGCAGACTACAAACAGAATTTCATAAGATGCCTTTCTCTTGTCTTTTATTAGGATGCCTGTGCCTTGGTAATGAGCAAAATTTTAGAAGATATCCAGAAGAATGCTTCTGTCAAAAAAAACCACAGTGAGAAACTTGGAAATGTCTCTGCAAGTCCCTCCACCCAAGCTCAAGGGTTCAATTCGGGCCTGGTTATTGATGGAAGGACTTTAGAGCATGTCCTTCATGACAGCCTACAGAATATTTTCTTGGAACTCACAGAAAAATGTCGGGCTGTAGTCTGTTGCCAAGCCACACCACTGCAGAAGAGTGTCCTGGTTCAACTGGTGCGAAATAAGCTAAAGGCAATGACGTTAGCTGTAGGTGAGTCTTGTGGTTATCATCCTTTCTCTGAAAAGAAGTAGAAGCCAGTTTCTTCTCTTGTATATTTTGTTAATGTCTGTCACAAAATTTATTTTATGAGCAAGGTAATCCTTTGAATTGTAGTTGTCTCTGACGTGAGATGATGCCTGTCTTCTGAAGTAGCAAATTCAGTCTATAAACTTAGGTCAGTATAAAGCAGTAAGAACAGCATGAGTCATTGTTATGAACCATGCAAAGCAGCAAGTGATAGCAATTTTTTTTCCATCATAACCACGCAAAATTAGGAGGCAGAGGGGAGATGACTGGCTGTGATTTAAAGCACTCATATTTTGTGGTGCATCATGCCAGCTAAATTCTGACAGAAGGAACATCTATGATCTATTTGGAGAACATAGCTCAGTTCAGTTGTGTGTTCCACTTACTAATCCTGTTTTCCTTAGTGTTTTTCAGTGTTGGCCATAAAAAGGTATTTCTCTGAACTCTCTGGTGTTTGTATTTGTCTTTTCATGCCACCTCCATAGCAATGTGATAGCCAGCAAAGCTAGTTTTGATTTTTCCTCTTTTCTCTGTAGGTGATGGTGCCAATGATGTCAGTATGATCCAGGTGGCTGACACTGGTGTGGGAATATCTGGCCAGGAAGGCATGCAGGTAGTGTATCCAAAGACAGCTGCAAATGATGTCAGGTTCCATTTTAAATCAGTTCAGAATGTACTCTGGAGACCCAATAGCTCCACAGTCTGTTCCCTTACATGGGCAAAACTTTGCAGCCTGAGCCTCACACCCCGTCCTCAGCATTCCACCAGGAGCAATCAGAAGCTGAATGCCACAGGTCAAGCTTCAAACAATAGTTTGCTGCCTGTCAGCGAGCTCCATATTCCTCATGTCCTGCAGGGAAATGAGCAGCCTAAGTGTCAGTGTCAGTGATTTCTATGCAGTGATTTATTGTGTGGTAAGAATGATGACAGCCATATTCCTGCCTGCTCTGTTGGACTGAGCTCTGTGTGTTAGTTGTAAAGTCTTGTATGGAAGGGGATATCTGAGGGAGGATAACCTGGCAAGCACTATGTATAAAAAATTGTAAAATAAAAATTTCCAGCAGTTGGTAAGTTGCTTGGTTGTTGGTATCTGAAGCTTGTTTTTAACAGTTTTGTTATAGCATATCCTTTTCTTCTTGTGTGTCACAGGCTGTGATGGCAAGTGACTTTGCAATCTCTCAGTTTAGACACCTCAGGAAGCTGCTGCTTGTCCATGGTCACTGGTGTTATAGGAGACTTACCAACATGGTGCTTTACTTCTTCTACAAGAATGTGGTATGTAGCTGTCCCATTCTAGGAGAATTTTGCGTATTTTTGACCACTGTTAGGTTTAGTGAGACTTTATTTTCTTTTTTCTCTTCCTATTGTGAATGGTTTCAAAAAGCATGTGTCAAACAATTCAGTTTCTCATTTGTCTGCAGAGGCCAGAGGCTCTTATTTCTTGGACTAAATTTCCCAGTCAAAGCCATTGTTTGATTTCATGAAACAGTGGGTGAGGGGCACTACTAATATGGTGGCAGCACAACTGTTTCAGCAAGTCATGTGTGATTTTTAAATGTTTCCACAGATTGCTATAACCAGACCTAAGACCTACTAGTTTTTCTCTTGTTTTTAAAGCATTTGTCAATGGCTAAAATTTCATCATGTCATCTTTGGCTTTTCAGACCTATGTGAATCTCCTGTTTTGGTACCAGTTTTTCTGCGGGTTTTCAGGCACTTCAATGACTGACTACTGGATCTTGATTCTTTTCAATCTCCTTTTTACATCGGTGCCACCCATCATTTACGGTGTCTTGGACAAAGATGTATCTGCAGAGATACTCATGGAACTCCCACAGCTTTACACAATGAGCCAGAAATCTGTGGTAGGTTACAGAGTGCTTGGCCTGAAGCAAAATGAAATGGTCAGCATTTGAGCCATTTCTGCCTTTCTTTTATGTTTCATCTCAGATAAACATTGTTTTAAATTCTCTGTTAGGAAATGTCAAGGCCTGTGCAATATGTGCACAAATAAAAACCTGGTTTTCAAAAGATTTTTTAGGGTCTTTTCAGTAATAGACCCAATCTTATCAGACATTTGGATGATAAAAGAAATTCAAGACTTTGGGTAAAGGGATGTACTAGACAAACATTGTTACCAGCATGTTTATTTCATTCATTGTGTCAGCTGTCCACATTCTTCCTCAAACTGGGAGTTGTTTGAACAAGATAAGGGCACTCTGTATACTCTATTTTTTTTCTTTGTCATGTAAAGGTCTCAACTGACAAAGAACCATAGCAGATTAATTTCAAATAATCCTCAAAGAACTTCTGTCAGTCAGGGTACTTTTCACCCTACAGGTATGTTCTGAAATTTGCCTTCCCATGTGAAAACACTATACATGATACTGGTCTGTCAGTAATTTCTGTCCAAACTTTTAGCACAGAAAACCAGAGGGAGTGGGACAGTAGTTTATAAATCAAAATTATATAACTTAGTGAGGTTTTTCCTGATTTCTGCTTTGCTTAGCATGAAATCTAGCATAATTTTAAATTTATATTTCTAAATATTTAATAATTAAAATAATATCTTCATTATAACAATTGAAGGCAGAGACATACTGAGCCTGAGACAAAATAGGTACTAATAGTCCAGAAAGAAGAAACATTGACTATATGAGTCACCTAAAACTCAACATTTTCTTTATGATCAGATCCTACAATATCATGAGAAGGCATTTCTTTACCATTATTTCCACAATGCCTTTAATAACATGCTTGAACTTTTGATCAGCCCTGCAGCGGTCAGGCAGTTGGATCACATAATCCCTTCCAACTGAAATATTTTATTTTGTTCTATTCTACTCTATTCTAACAAATACTACTAAAAAAAAAGAGCTACAACGTATTGTGTGCTAGCCTTGTCTCATTTATTATAACCTAGTAGAAGTTTAGGTCTGGTCTAGAAGGGAAAGAAGGTTATACACTGAATGGACAAATTGTTTACTTGTTTGTAGACTTCTACTTTTCTTTTTATATACACTTAAATACTTTATGTTTCTTGGTTTACAGTACTTTTGAAACACAAAGTATTCTTTAGGTACCAATCCAAACCTGTGTAGATTGGCTTGAGCAGGTCTGTGCTTTGTCAGTCAAAGAATTTTGTTTAAGTAAATGTTGCAAGGCCTCATTATTTGTTTTGATCTTCAGGATATGTACAATGCAGTGATCTGAGCTGAGATGCAGGTTTTGAAGCAACATAATCAGAATTACTGCATTGCATAATATATTTTCTTCTTTTCCTTTTTATTCCCTTATCTTCTGTTAGTTTTTTTGTCTTTTGTCCATCCCATCATTCCTTGCTCTGTGGTTGGAGTTATTATCATTTCCTTTCGTGCATGGAAGCACATGGAAATAATTGCTTGGACTTAAATACAGCATAGAAAAAAGAGAAGTGCTTTAAAAGATGGAATAAGATGCAACATCACAATATTGCACCATGACATCATGAGTGTAGAGCTTTGTATAAACCATAAAAAATAATGGAACAGTAAATGGGATTCATCTTTAGTAGATTAAAGTACTTTCCTGAAAGGCAGTAAGTTTTCCACATCACTTTCAGACAGTGGTTCAGTTCTTAAAAAAGGGCTGAAAAGCTCTTTGGAAAAACCCATCTCTCCAGTAATCATAGAGGACATCCTGGATGATTGGGCTTCTCACCTCTGTGTCTCACCTCAGTGCCTGAAGGAATGGGACATAGCTGAGCCTGAGCACAGGCAGCTATGGTTTCCTAGGTGGCTGATCTGTCATAGCAGTCTGCTGCTGCTGCTGAGGGAAAGTGTCTTATTCCCTTCTCCTTTTTTTCTTCCTGTTCCCTCTTCATCCATGTAGTTAAACTGTTTTCCTAGTGCCAGTTATCCCATCAGGTCCTCCCAGGAGCTGATTTAACTCACTAAAAAATCAATGTGTTATTCCAGCAGAAAAGTGAGTTGGTTTCTCACATCTGATGAGTTAAATTAGCTCACAGAGGAGTCCCATCTACACAGAAGAGTCAGACAGCACACATAACAAAAAGAGATGGAGATAGAAGAAGGTGGGACTTGGTATTCAGTGATGGCAAGCTGCAGGGTACTTCCCTGTCCATCAGCCCCCTCCCCTCCCTGGGACTCAGCTGAGGCTCTGGTACATCCATTCTGATAGGAACAGCTGCAGGATCAGAGTTCCCAGAGCTGGCTGCTGATTGAAATACTAAATGTTAGTGTGGAGGGAGATCTTTGTTCTAATAACTGTAACACAAAAGATGCCTTTTTACTTGGAAACTAACTGGAATTACTTCTGTAGATAATCTTTCCCCAGATCCAAATTAATGCTAGTTAAGGATGCAGCAATTTGTTCAATTTGTTACAATGCCATTATGTTTTTCTCTTACAGGCTTACTTGCCTTCAGCTTTCTGGATAACCTTGCTGGATGCTTTTTACCAAAGTCTCGTTTGCTTTTTTGTGCCTTACTTTGTAAGTGCTGGCTACAGAATATATTTATACATTTTGACTTACTTAAAACCTAAGCAAATTAGAGAATAGAATTAAGTATTTGATTTTTACTTCCTTAGTATATTCCATGGTATATGAATGTGTACTAAGATCATCATTGGAACAGAACTGAACTGTGTATGTACAAATATGTATGCTATTGAAGTTATTCATGCCACTTCATGTTAGGACTGTATATAAAGAATATTTGACACTGACCACTGTCTTCCTTTACAGACTTACTGTGGCTCAGACATAGACATTTTTTCTTTTGGAAACCCCATAAACACAGCAGCACTCTTCATTATGCTGTTACACCTTCTCATTGAGTGCAAATCTGTGGTGAGTACTTTGTTTCCCAAAGAGTATATTCCTTACAGAGTATGTGCATACAGCTTTCAGTAAAATTAAAGGGAAGAGAGGTCTTCAAATACAAAACAGAATAAGTATGAAAGGGTCAAACCCTAAATATTGTATTTATGTGGTCCTGTGAGCTCTCCTAACGCATCTGTCATTGGAACCAATAGAAATATGACTAAAATTAACAAAACTGGTCCTCAGAATTATTTTTTAATAGTGAAATGATCCTGCTTTCTTTTAAAGTAGGGTGGTTTGAGGGATGTTGAATCCCCCAAACTACCCTACTTTTACCAGTTTTGCAAATGGTCAAAAATCCACCAGTGATCTGCTGAAACTTCTTTGGTTTGCAAAGTTTGCATCTCAAAGACAACAGTGTAAATTGCTGAATTTGAATGCTTGGAATTGATTTTCTCTGTGGCCAGGATAAACAGCTCAGAGGTGTATTTTGATACCAGAACTGGAAAACCAATATGCTAAGAAACATTATTTCAGTTTTCAAGTCTGCACAAGCTAAAGCATCTGCCTTAGCTTGGATAAATCTAGAGTACTTACAAGGGTAATACTTGGGGGTTTGGCTTAATTTTAAAGAAAATACAATAATGGGTACGGTAGAAGAACACTTATTAATGAATTTTGGGTTTTCTTTGACTTTTTAGAAGTATTTTTAGGATTGTTTTGTAGTGGATGAAATGTCAAGTTGTGATTGTCTTTTCACTGTTCTTTTGAGAGTATGACAGCCATAATTAAAATGTCTTTATTGAGAATATATATATAGCATGGGTGTATTCACACTCTGATTAGAGAACTTAAATGTGTTTTGTTTGGCATTTTTTAATGTTGACAGGCTGTAAGAACAGTGACAATGTTGTTTTCTTAGTAGCTGCTATGGCCATTTAGGTGTAAAATTACAGAAAAACTCCAGTGTAGAAAGGTAACCAACGTCTCAAGCAAGATATATAAAGGTGGTGTCATGTGAAGATCTCACCTCCATTTGCTTGAGAAAGCTTTCTGTGCTACCAGTGAATGAGGTAGTAATCTGAGGCAAATGTCTTTCACAAAAGAATGAAAAGCTATGAATTTATGAGAATTTTAAGAAATTAAATGTCTGGAACACCTGTATACTGTAGAAGGAAGGCTCCATTCTTTCTGGATTGTTTTGTATGAAATTAGGAATATTATCTGAACAGATGTATCCTCTGTTACATTCAACAGCTGCCCTTGGAGGAAAAGTGTGTATGTTCATGTAAATACAGACATAACAGTCTTTCTATTTTACAGCTTAAATCTTATTTCTTTCCTTGCTGGAATTGCAGACATGGATACATGCAGTAGTTATCGTTGGCAGCATCCTATTTTACTTTGTGTTCACTCTGGCTGTTGGAGCAACCTACAAAACCCACAACCCACAATCAGACTTTTACTGGATCATGGAAAAGCACATGACAGACCCAGTATTTTACTTAGTTTGCCTCCTGACTACTTGCATTGCTCTGCTACCCAGGTGAGTTTCTGTTATAAAATTATAGATTACTGCTGTTACCAAAACTAGTTTTCTGTGAGTCAGTGATGTTATGAAACTCTGGCTAGGTCTTTCCTCCCTAGCATCCCACAGTAAAAATGAAGATTTCATTAATTTATTAAACCAAGATATATGAGGACAACTTTTTAGTTCCATTTAGTTCTCCAAGCAAATTTCAGTAATAAAAATTTTCTTTTGTGACTTATATAATATTAATTATTGTCTTTGGAGGGCAAAGAAACAGTAATTTTTGTAATCACAGAGTTCATAATTAAATATACATATCAGTTACATTAGTGACAAGAGTTGGACATGTACTATATATAGACAAAGAAATACTGTGCTTAGTCTGTGTTACTTTGTGAAATGATTTTCTGTTTGAAATTTATGTGATGAATATGTACAAGAGTATTTAGAGTGAAGAATGCATGTACAGGCTTCTTTGTGGGTTGGAAACATGCTGACTAGATTCACAAGGGGTCTTGATATTTTTTTTGTCTCACTGAAGTTCAAGTTTAATAATTAATTCACCCTGGAAGGGCAGTAGTATTGGGTGGAGGTGGAAGACTCCAGTATGGTGAGCAGGGAGACACCTGAATGAGCCAACAGAGCAAACCAAACCATGTGAAAGCCAGTGAAAGAGACTTCATCAAACCTTCCCTTTAGCTTTCTTTCGTAGCCACAGCTATCTTCATTTCACTGCCTGAGCATGAACTCAAGTCTGTAGCCTACAGTGAAGTGCCTCCAGTGCTAATTACTCATTGTTCTGTGTTGTGTCTCTTTCTTTCCCTCTTATATCATTTCAGAAAGAAGGAGACTTTAAATTGAATTGCACAGACAGTTACTGAGAAGAGTTGAGGAGATAAGTGCCGTCTCCTGCTCACCTGATGTAATTTAATGTCATTAGACACAGTCTGAGCACAGTTTCTGGATCAAGTGCTGTAGTACAGGCTGCATAAGTTATCAGTCCTGCCAGCAGCAAAGCTGGCAGAGCCATGCCTGCAGATGCCTGCAATGGCCACCAAGTATTAAGTCCTGTTTGAAAATGTCTGATCTGTGTCTCAAGCATGTCATCAAGAGTTTTAGTGCACTCACTGGGGATTATGACTGATCTGATCTGACTGATGATGGCTCACACTTCAGCAGAATGACAAACCATGAAGTGCAAGAAACACGTGGTTTTCTGTCCCTGCTCTCAGCTTGGTTCAGGTGGTGACAGTAGAGCCTTTTCTTTCACACACAGTAAATCTCCTCTACATGACAAATTATTAGATAAAGGCTGTTCTGAGACCTTTTGGTAGGGCTGTAGAGAGCCAAGGCAGGATAAAGGTTTCAGCTTGGTGGCTACTTCCAATGTGTGGCTGTTGAATTTTGAAGATGGCAGTGGTTTTCATGGTGAACTAAAGGCAAACTATTTAGAAATTGCTTAAGTCAAAAGTACTCTCCCTGTGTCAACAGGGAATCAGAAGATTTATAGCTGTTGTGGCTAATTTCAGCTTTTCTACTGCAGTGATTTGAAGCAGAAGTACCTATTATGGGACAACTGCTGTCACATGCATGTTTTTTCCAATGTTTATTTCTGATATGATCCTTTGTATGGTCCTGAAAAGCCTCCACCCAGGGCATTGTGAAACCAGGGTGTCCTCTGCAGCTTCTGGCATGAGGGAGTGAGATTGGGGCTTCCACTGGAGGTTTAAAGAAGTTCTCTTATGGAAGGACAGACATTGGATGCCCTGTTGCCTGAAAATCCACTGCAAAAACCTGTGATTTAAACCAACCTAAATTGCCAGTTAAGTCAGTTCTCATATCATAGAATTATAGAATGGCCTGTGTTGGAAGAGACCTTAAAGATCACCTAGTTCTAGTCCAAGAACTAGGCTTCAGGGCTACTTGAATGGTGTTTGGTTTCCTTTAGTCACTGGAAACAGTTTTGGGGTTCCTTTTAAACTGCTTATTTGTAACTGTGTTTATTTTGTAGGTATTTGATAAGAGTTCTCCAAGGAACACTGTTTCCATCTCCGGTGTTGAGAGCCAAGTGCCTTGTCAGACTGTCCCCCAAGGAGCAGAGGAAAGAAATTAAGAGATGGAAAGATGAGTGCAATGTGAATTATAGGGTGGAGCTCCAGCCTACTTCTGTGCCATCCAGCTCAGCTGAAGGTGCTGTATCAGAGGAAGAAAGAACTGACAGTGTTTTGCCAGCATCTAAAACACCTTTTCAGACCTGTTCAAGAGATAGGTTATTAAAGAACACCTCCTTCTTACCAGACATTCAGGATGAGTCTGGGAGTACAAGTGGCTTGAACTCTGAAGAGACTGAATTTACCAAAGGGAAATAATACATTTGGTGGCAATAGATCATGTGCCAAAGTCTCTGTGTGTGCTTCTGAAAAGGGCAGCAGTGCTGTAACTCCAGCACACAGAGCAGTTTTGAGTTCTATTTTGTGTGAAGAAGATGCTTTACTGTATTTTACAAAGTTGGAATGCTAGCTGGTTAAAGACAGGAGTAGTAACTGCTGATTTCTGCCATGCTGTGGTTTTGTTTTCTTCAGCCAAGGTAGATGACAAACACATTTCCTTAAAAGCTTGTTTGTAAGACTTTGCCGTAATTTATTAAGATATTCACAGTCTAAATGTCTGAATTATTTTTTATATTTCTTCACACACTAGACTTTGCATACTTCTTATTTCTTGTATGCAACATTGCATAACACCTCGTGGTGTTATGGACAGTGCATTGCATGAATGTGGATTCACAGAGTCCAGTTGAGGTAAGTCAGCCTGCTCCCTTACACTGTGCCCCAGAACCCTAGCATGCCCTGGCATTCATCAGTTGCTGAAGAATGAAGTAAGCTACAGGGCTGGGATGTTGTGTTACTGGTTGGCTTGTTTCAAGACTTTTTATTACATGTTGTAGTGTGTGTAGACAGTAATTTATGTAAGCAGTGTAGACCAGTTTGCTCACCAGGCTCTTGCATGGGCCATCTCCCTGCTGGACAAACACAATTTTAACCATAAGAGGGAAGCCCAAATGAGACATATGTAACATGGCTCCCTCACTGCCTTCTTCACATAAAGAGCAAACCCTAAGTGCAGCCTTTTGTTTTCCATGTCAGGTCATCCTCCAGGTGTGTCACTCCATTTTGACTCCATGTGCCATTTCACGTTGTCTGCCACCAAAATGGACTTTTTTCCTACCTCACCCAATTCAGATGTTGGCTGGCTGTCTTTTCTCTAAACTACCTCATGCCTGTACTGCAAAATTGTCAGCCAGCAGCAGTGAGGAGCTCCAGTCTGTCTTCAGGTCTTCTCTTACAAATAGCAGCTTTTAGCTGGTAACATCCCTCTTCTTCACTCTCAGGTGCTTTAAAATTTCTCCAAGCTTTTATAATAATCAGCTTATGTGTCTCTAAAGGCTGCTCAAAAGAAGGCATCTTGCATTGCATGTCTCACATTTAAGTGCTGTTGTTCATGTGTCTCCCAAGATAGATGAGTCCTGCCCTCTGCCAGTTTTCCACTGCTCACACACTGCACAAAAATTGGCTGAGGTGCATGTGGCAGCTTCTAGATTCCAGACTCTAAAATACTGCCTCCTTTTTACTTCCATTCCCAAAAAGTTACATGGACAATTTAGAGAGGAGCTTAGGAAATCTGTTTGTATTCACTAGCACCTGTTGAAATAAACAATTTCCTCAAACTGTAGCTGCTAATGAATTATTGGTGCTGAGCCCATTTTTAGTTCTGTTACTTTCTCAGACTTTTCTGTTTTCAAATTGCCCAGATTTGTGTGCTTATTTTTAGGCACCATGTTTCAGGCAAGGGCTCTGCTTTCTAATTGAACCATGAGCTTTCCACATCAATGATCAACATTACATATTCCATATCTTTTAAGATCTCTGAAAGAATTTAAACAAACACTGTGAGGTCTGGACAGCTGCTGCTATACAGGGCAGATATTGGGGGCATGCTGAGTTCATTCAAATGCCAGTCACCACATGTAACCAAATGTTTAAAACAGCTCTGTGTTCAAAAGGTAGAATGTAATTAGGACTGACTCTATCCCTAGTGTAAGTGAGGGGAGAAAATGTACTTTTTTTAGCCTGTAGAAGAAAAGTAGTGGAAGGAGAAAGTGATGACAGCCATTTCTGAATTTTTTTTTTTTTTTTAGTTCGGTTCAACATATGATAAAATGTTTTTGGTAGGTTCTAACATAAAGAAGAGGCCTTTGAAGTGACCGCAGACATTCAAACTCCAAGAGATCATGTTGTTTTGAGTTACTTTTTCAGATGTTTATCTGAAGCATCCTTCTTGCTGTGGGGAGGCACCTTGCTATGAGCATACTCCAAATTTCCCAAGTGGAACATCTCCGCTTTCTCTTCAAGAAATGAGAGCTGCAAGGCTGCAAGTTATGCAGGGAGACAAGCTGGTACTGGGGCAGAATCATACAGGAAGAGAGTTACTGGGATGAAGTGAAATCATCTACTCTGCTCCACAATCCCAAGGCAGGCTCAGCTCCACCCTTGTCCTTCCTAGTGGATGTTATCCTGCTGTAATGAACTCCAGAGAAACAAGCAGTGCTCTCCTGCCCTCAAATAGTGGTTTTGTTTTCATTATCTTACCTGAATGTTTCTTCTGCACTTTAAATCCATGGCCTCTCTGCACCTGTGGCCAGTGAGAGGAGATTGGTCCATGTTTTACAGGTCTCTATGACTGAGGTATGTTGAACTTTGATGGGGGGGCTCCAGCATTTCCAGTGACCTGAGGGAGTGCAGGCCTCAGCTCTGTCCCCCCTGCCTCTGTGAATAAGAGTTTGGGGACAGCACCAGCCTGTGACCTGCCCTCTTGCTGCCTCTGCTGCAGAAGCAGAACCTACCAGCAGATTTGACAGGTAGATGATCATTTACTGTCAGGAGTTTGCATTTTTTCATACAAAAGCTGTAAGTAAGATCAGAGTAAGATCAGAAGTAAAACCTTCTGACTAAGCCATGGCATCAAAATAATGACATGAAGAAATATGAGTGGGAGTCATCTGTTAGACCCAGCACCAGCTCCATGATGGACATTTAAATTGCTATTATGTGACTCTTTAGAAGCCTCAGCACTCCATTACTCACAACTTAGTGCAGTGAGGCTTTCAGGACACTGATCCTCTCTGCTGAGATTGTAAATGCTTTTGTACCACTTGAAGTAGTGAAAAGTAACACACGTGTGTGTGTGTGTGTGTGTGTTTATTGCATATTGGTACTCCATATTGATTAAAACTGCCCTCTACAGTTGTATTTTATTAGAGGATTTCAACAAGCAGTCTGGGTCATAACATAATTATCTGTTGGGTAAAACTTGCTTTGGGGGTTAGGTTGGGTTTTATTTTTGTTTGACTGTTAAGTTTTTTTGGTGTGGTGGTTGGGTTTGTTGGGTTTTTTTGTGGTGGACAAACAGAAGAAATAGCTGAAGGCATTTGCTGTGATTACTTGCTGTCTTTTATTGAAGGGAGATGAGGGTCATGAGTCTTTAGGAAGAGCTTTAAAATATTAATTGGCCATAACTAAAGTAGTGCCAAATGAAGGGTGGAAACACATTGCACTCCCTGTGCTTCTCAACAGTTCAATGTTCCCTTTATTATTTTTTTTCGCACTGAAAACACCACAATCACCTGCTTGCTTCTCCACTTAGGCACAGCATAATCTGTCTTTTCCATTTTGAAAATAAGCTTTTTAAGAGCATCTCACAGGTGCCTTCCACATGTCATGAAAGGAAGCACAGCATTTACACTTCTTTAATATGAAAACAGACCAAAAGAATCACTTTCAACTGCCCCAAACTTTACAGCTACATCTAGAACAGCCTTAACTCTGATTTTGATGTGCAGTGTTTGACTTACAGAAGAAAGTACATGTTTTAATTTTTTTTTCTTTCTCAGCAACCACACCTGTGCTAAAGATTTGTGGGTGGCAGTCAGCCACAGCCTTTGCTGAGTATTCTGGCAGCACAGTGAGCTTTGGTCTGTTCCTGGGGCACTGTTTGAGCTGATGTTTAGCCTGAGCTGTGTTTTCCACAGCCCCACTGGCTGCAGCACAAGGCTGAGGACTGGCTGAGGACCAGCTAAAGCAGAGAACCCACTGCTCCCACCAGCCCTGGCTCTTGGCCAAGGCTGATGGGCAACTTCCAAATGTGACTGTCTTAACAATGTTCCCATAGATGAATTTCAGTGTGAATTTTGTATTATTTGTTGTTATGTTACTCTTACCCTCATGGTCCTGGCTTCCTTATTGCAGTGGAAAGGTAAATTTTAACAGTGTTAAGCTTCTGTCTGCTTATTATTTTGATTTCAGCATGTGTACCATGTTGTTGAAATTCTGTGTACAACTTATAAGAGATTTTTTATTTAAAACTAATTGCATTCCAGAGCAAAATTATAGAACAAAATGTGTTCAGATTGCAGCTTTAATTTTTCAGATTTCTAAGTTCACAGTAGTTGTCCACAGCAGTATTCCCAGTAATATTTTGTATTGGAAGCACACACACAGAAAACACTAGAAGTTGTACAGTGGTGGTAGTGCCAGAATCTCCACAAGTACTGCAGTACTAACAGGGCTGCTAAAAAAGGTCAGCTAAGGATTCAAAAATGCCTTTTGAAGGCTATTTTTGGCATTATTGCTAAAGTTGTAACTTTTTACCTCCATATTATCATTTAGTCTCTCTAAAGATTAAAACACATGTTCAACAGAAGTTATTTGGAAAATGATTGTAAATTTTTATTAGTACAACTAGAAAGAAACATGTTGGCTTAACTGAGAGTGGCACTGCTTCCATTTGGAGATACAGCTGTGCTAGAAGCAAAACCAACAAACGTTACCTTACAATGAGGCTACACTGTGGGACAAACAGCGTAACTGTGATCACAGCCATTGTTCAGCACACAGGAAAAGGCCTGAGACAGTGGAAGGAGGAGCATGTTTGCCTATTTCATGTGCACACATAAAAAACCCCGTATAAAAATACATCTATAAAATTACAAATTTCCTCTTTATATGGAATGTTGTGTCAGACACAGTCATAGGAAAGGATAAGACCCAAGTGCTCCCTCCTAGAGCCATCTGGGATGGGGTTCAGCCTGGAATTTCTTCAGACTGATCCCATATAGGACAGGCCTGGACCTTATGTTTAAGCAAGCCTCTACTTCATTTCCTGGGAGGGACTCTGGAAACTGGTGGAAGGTCAAATCCAGGTAACTAAAATGTGTAGTTACATGTTATCGTTTGGTAATGCTAATATCTACATGAATGACTTATGTATTCTGGTGCTTTACAAAATTCAAAGCTGCTAACCACAGACCATATCTGGTGGAGAGCAGCCAGGCTGGGTTGCTTATTCTGGAGCAGCACCTCTTTGGAAAACACACTGGCCAGAACCTGTCTGACACCAGCCAGCTGGCTCTAACAACCACTGGGCCACCCACACCTCAGGGAACTCCTGAACCAGCTCCACGACTCAGAGCTTTTCTGCCCTACAGCCACAGAGATCCCAGCCCCAGAGGAAAGCTGAATGAGAACTGAGCTCCAGCCTCCATATCCTTGAGGCAAGGACATCAATAACCTGCTTCAGCTGTAATCTACTTGCACTAGATAAACATGGTCACAGCTGCCTTCTCTCTTTTATAGCTGGGGCAAGAAGAATATTTTAAGTGTTATATCCCTAAGATACTAAAAAACCCCAACACTCAAACCTAGCAAAGCCTCAAAGAGTTTTCCTTCTGAGCATGAAACAGTGACTGAGTAATCACTTAGTTTCAGAATCCATAACATAAATATTGAGTATTTATTAATATTTATGTCTACAGTGCAGTCTAGTGTGACTAGTGTTCTAATGTTAGCAATGTTTAAGGAGAAGATATGGAGAGAAGAAATAAATCTTCACAAAAGCAATAGATCTGTGGAGACAAGTTGCAACATGATTCATAGTACCTGAAATGTCCATGTGTTAGGTCTTTTTTATGCATGTTTTCACATGCAGCAGTCAGTCATGCTATTGACAAGGCCCTGCCGTGCTGTCATGGGGCCGTGCCAGAGGTAGCAGAGAGGATTATTATGTGCCTTAGGCTGGATTCACAGGGGACCAAGCACAGCACTGAAAACACAAATTTTAAATGCATTGTTCCCCAGTGGATTTGTCCTGTAGTCCTCAGATTCCTGACTTGTCCTATTGTGTGGCCTCCTAAAGGCTGATAGCTGTGCAGGACATCATCTACAGCAGTTGATAGGACATACTTCCCCTCTAGCACCATAAAAAGGTGCCAAGCTCCATCATAATCTTTTTCAACCAGATTCTTTTGAAGTTAAGTAAAGGCTCAGTGTCTTACTACTGCACAGAGCACTCCACATCTGGCTACCAAGCACTTGAGCTGGGCTCCTTGAGCCTTTGCTGGTGAAGCTGTTGTATTTTGCATCTGGTATTTCTAATACTCATTTCAACAGAAGCTGGAATCCCAAGTCTTCTATCAAACTCCTTCTGCTTTTTTCCTTTTCCCAAATGTTTTATCTTGCTGTCAAAATTAACCTTTAAATGCAAGGTACAAGAAGAGACCTATAAAAATTACCCAGTTCCCCAATATTGTGACAGTGCCCACACTGCATCTATTGCAATTTAAATCTGCATTTTCCATGTCTTACAAGATGTCCAAACTAGCTGACTCTAGGAGGGAAAACCATTGCAGTGGTATTGCCAATCCTCTTAGGTTTTTGGAGGGCTGGAGATGGTCAGTGCATGCTTTGTATGCTGAACACACATACAGTGTGAGGGGGAAAGCCAGTGGGGCACAGGTTTGATAAATACACTGCTCAGTGTAGTGCTGCTGAGACATGGGTGTTTCCTAGACACATTAGGACATTGGAAGTTTCAGAAGATTAAGTGCTAGAGGCTGTCCACAGAGTCTGAACAATAAAGTTTTGGTCTCTAGTGCCTCCGCTGGCAGTTACGTGTCTGTGGGCCTACTGGTTCCTGCATCACCCCAGAGAGATGCCCAGTCTGGCTCTGGGAACAGAAGCTGTGGAATGAGGACAGTACAGGGGTATGCCTATGCAAATGAACCACCCTGAGGGACAAAATGCACTAGCTCAGGCATGCCAGGAGCATATGGCTACACACCTTTAGAGACCTGCACGTGTGCTTTGATGTGTCCTGTGCCACATGGATGTACAAACCCATCAATCTCTTCCACACCCTCCAGCATGTGGTATGGCCCTGTTGAGAGTTGTCCTTGCGAATGTACATCCTGCAGGGCCGCATGAATGCACAAAGTTCCTTCCTCATCACAAGAAGTGAGTGAAAATGAATGTGCTACTAACTGAATAGTATTAAAATAGGTTATTTTAAAAAGTTCTTCTAGTCTGTGCTACTGCTTAGTTTTAATAGCTGAAAGGCAGAAAGTGGTTGATTCTTTTCTTTTAAGCTTTTTGCAGTGTTTAGAATAGCACCACAACACAGTTAAAAGAAAAGTCAAAAGGATTATTAATTCTACCACAAAGTATATTCATGAGCAGAGGATTTACCAGTAACATACACTGCATATTCCATTGCTCCACAACAAGAATAGACAGAGCTTGAAACTCCTTTTCACAGAGTTTCTGGACTGCAAAACCTTCAGTGTTGAAGTGCTGATTCCTTTTTTCTTTTGTCTGTCAGCATAATCCTTACCATCTGGAGTTAGTTTAGCAGAAAGGTGTGGATATATATTTGTCTTTCAATCCACTCAATAAAATGTGACACGTTACTGTAAACTCCAGGTCCCAAAACCTTGGAAAAGCAGACAGAGCCCCAGGATGTTAAACCAAACAGAGTCCAGCGCCCAGCAGTATGCTCGCACACAAGTGGTCCTCCACTGTCACCCTGCAACAGGAAAGTTAAAATCACTCTATTACACACGTGGCCAGCACTCATCATTAAAGCTATGTCACATTTCCCACAGCCATTTGCATTTAGCAAATAACTCAGCTGTAAAAACCTGCTGAACTGTGTAGCCACATGCAGCATTACCAGTATTTATTACCCATTACATTTGTACAAAAAATAACCTGCAAAAGGCTCATAAAAATTAAAAATTTAACTAATAAAGATAAACCCTAGAGTCTTCAAGCAGCATTTCAGTAGCATGAAGATAAGTTCTTTACACCAATATTAACAATAATAGTAATGATAAAAGTTGGGTTCAAGTATATAAATAGACAGCTGTCATTCCTAGAATACATAAAGTACGCTATACCTAATTAACATCACAGTGTTTTTATTTCTAAAAGCAATTTTGTTTCTGGAAACTTTCTCCTTACAGAGAAGCCTACCATGCAAGAGTCCACGGTGCCAGATTCGTAGCCTGCACACAGCATCCTGCTGGTGATGATTTTCATGTCAAAATATGACTGGCATTGCTCTAAGGAAATTATGCGAACCTCTCCTTCTTGAAGCTTGAAAGGCACTGAAAAGCAGAATTAGGTGTTTACTATACACAAAATCACAAATACTTACCTATTATGACTCCATGAGGTATGACAAACGTTTCCACTGGGATACATTATAAAGATTGCTCTCTATATATGTATTAAATGTAAGGAGCACTAGGTGTTGCATTCTGGAGAAGGACTAAGCACACAAGGACTGGTGTGACATTTGCTATTTATTGAGCATTCACACCTTGACATGCTGCAATTTGTGACTTATAAGATGGGGGCAGTAGTGGCTGGAAAATAGTAATGTGGGAGAAGTGGACAATAGGTTTGATTCACTGTTCCAGGGTAGGACCTCCCTGTTTCTTGGTGTCTGTCATGGTAAAACTTGGTAATAATCAGAACTATTTTGGCTATGTTTGGATAAATTTGACTTACAGAATGTACCAGGAACAGGAAATCAGGATCTGAACCTAATGAAATTATTGTAATATGTTCAAGAGACAATAAAAGACTTCTTCCTAGTCCAAGCAACTTAATGAGCTCAAATTCTAATCAAATTTGTTCAACCTAAATGCTATGTAGCCACAGTGGGTTTTGATGCTTCCTAGCATAAAACCTTTAAAATCAACTCTGACTACATTAGAGAACAAAAAACTATTTACCAGTCTGCAAAAAGAACCTGTCAGAGTTTTTCTCCTGACATCATGTAGAGATATTTTAGATGGGTAGAGATGCCAGTAAACAGCTTACCATTCCCATATCCAGTTTAATTTTTACCTCATCTAAACTGGCCACTACAACTGAAGTTCCACTGAAGCAATACAGAAAGAAAGATTTCCCTACCCAATGTATGGAAAAGCCATCCCTAGTAATTACTATAATAATAGCAAAGGCAGAAACACAATGGCTAGTGCACTAAAAGTGTTGGAGCCAGACTAATTTGCATACTCTTCATGCAGAATTATTTTACCTGACCAAAGATTTACATAACACAACAGTTCTTGACAAGGATTGTGGCAGCCCCAAAACAAGAAAACACACTAACCTATTCAGAGGTACAAAAACAACACTTGTGATTGTGGAATAATTTGTCCCACAAGTATGAAATAATTCATGACCCTGTTCCTCCAGCCTCTATGCCAGTGCTTCCAGTGTCCCCAGCCTTCTCTGAACTGAGAGGGTTTCTGAAGAGGTGCTACCTTTGCAATACTGTTCTGACTGCAACTTAGACAGGTAAAGTCATAACTAACGTGGGGGCGTTTCTTGATAGAAGTTTCCAGATCCTCAATATTTTTAAAAATCAAGTCAGTGTCTAAGTAAGTATTACGGAGCATAAATTGAGGCTGCTGCTTGAAAAAGCTAGGCTATAGTCACAGCTTGATCCCTTCAAGAGTAGTTACACTTCCCCATTATTTACTAAGATCCAGTAATAGTATAAATGGACAAAAGTTTGTAACATTATCACTTATTGGATTAACTCAGTAGAAGCTTCACAAGTTTTTCAAAAGTCACAGAAATACTCTTACTTTTCAAAAGTCACAGAAACACTGAGCTTACTTTTGTTGCCCATGTGTCCCCAGCCTGTGATGTAGCAGTAGGTGTCTGGCTGAACCAACTGGTTCTTGCTGGGCAAGCAGACAGGTCTTACATAGCTTGTCTCGTTGATGTTCTCATCAAGTTCCACAATGCTGATATCATAGTCTACAACTGCTCTGTTGTAGCGTGGATGGAGGATGATGGTCCTCACTAGTCGGGTCTGCATGAAACTTGATGGATGATCAAGATTGCTAATCCCAAACACTACTTTCCAGACAGCTGCACTTTCTCTCCTTTGTAAAAAAAAAAAAAAAAAAAAAAAAAAAAAGAAAAAAAAAGAAAAAAAAGTGACATTTCAGTCAAGGTTTTTCGTATTTCTTACAGCAAAGATCTGAGCAACAGAATTCAATGCTTTTAATTTCCCTCCTGCTTGCAATCAAACACATTAAAGCTCACTCCATCAGAAGATATGTAACCATCTATTAGTTGTTCTATTAAAGGCTGTCAATGTCATCCCTTGGATCCTTCCCAGCGTTACACACGCTCACTGGTGGGCACATCATGCAGATTTTGCTGGGGTGAGAATATTTTTCAGTAGTCTGCTGCTGACAGCAGTTAAGCCTCGCTGAAAACCCTAAGGAGTCTCAAATAAGCAATTTTATTGTGTAAATTAAATGGTTTTGATAGCCATGGGAAAAAAAACCTTATTTATTCAGCATTCAGTCTGTGCCAAGTATACTTTCTATGCCTAAGATCAAAGGTTACTTTGACTCTTAAATTTTTTTGAGACTTTTTTGGTAAACATACAAGACCACAAAGCAATGATACATATGATACAGGGGGGAACACTGAACTATTGTTTGTTGAGACACATCAGAAAAGCCTAGATTTTATGGAAGGCTTCGAGGCTGTAATCTCTCTGTCCTAACTGGTCACAGGATTAGTCGTGGGTTCTTTGTGGTTTCCAATTGGTCTGTGATGCTAAAAGCTCTCCAAAAAGTCACCTTTTTTCACAACTGCTGAAAGACAATTCATGTAACTAAGCACCTTTGACAGGACTGAAGCTTATTCAAAGCAGTGCAAGTAAAAGCATGCAAAATTTCAGCTTTTTGATAGTGCTCAAGAGGATTTTAATTCCTGTAATTTGTAAAAAAATGCAGTTGCTGAATCAAGACTATGTTTATCTTAAGAGTTAGATGAACATTCTGGCATTTAAGACTGTAATGATCATTTTAGCATCATGATCAATTCATGAGCTGCTCCATAAAGTTACAGAAATGAAGTACTGAGAATATTTATATACTACTGTGTTTATGACCATTGTAAAGTAGCATTACCTAGAGAAATAAGTAGTCAGCCAGAATGCATTGTCCTACACATTAAAAAAATCTCTAAATGTTTTGGTTACTTTGATGTAAGGCATTTCAAAATGGTCTTGAAACAACTCAAGGGGGACTATAATAAGAAAACTTGCAAACAACAAAATATTAATGCAGCCCTTTTTATTTATGCCCTCTACAAGTATTCATGGCTATTTGTATTGTTTTTATATGGTCCTTATGTTTTGTATTCCAAACTTCGCATGAGTTTCACAAAATGGAGCATTTTGTATAAAGGACGAGAACATTTTAAAATCCCTTTATATTGATGTATTATCTGGTTGGTTTGGGAAATTTTTAAAATACTTTATGTAAAAAAAAATTGTGACAAAGAATGGTCTTGCTGATGATACTTAAGCTTACAAAAAAAAAGTTCTTACAAATGAATAATTTCAAGGTTTCAGCTTCTGGGTACATCCTCCCCAGTCTATTCAGAAAGGCAGAAGAGAAATAAGTCCATATAACTTCTCAGTCAATTATTAGACCAGAATATCTTAGTACCTTCAGGTCTTTAGAATATAAATGAGAAAGAAGTTATACTATTAACTCACAGGGATATTATGCAGCTCTACATGAGGAGTAAATAAACAGCACAAAAATGTAGTGGCACTTTTTCTGCATTTGACAAAACTGGGAGAATTTTTACTTTATAATGTGACAGTTGCTTTGCTTATCTTTCAGTAATAAGAGGAATCTTATCCAGGAAATTCAACAGCAGTCCAATATTGCTGAACCTCTGTCTCACCCTTTATTTTAGATCACCAGGAAGTGTTCTTCCAAAGGATCGGAAATGTTCCGGGAGTGTATTTAAAAATAGATGGAGAAGGAAGAGAAACTCCTTCTGAACCCAAAATCTGATAAAATACAGTACTCTTGTTTGTATTACACAGGTTTAGCAAACTGTTAGTTTAGAAGGACAAACACCAAAAACTTAGTTTTTCAGAAATAAAAAAGACGAAATTTTTACTGAAAAAGTGAATGACTAACACTATTAAGAAATATCAGTTCAAGAGAATCTTGCTTAATATAGAATTTCTGCTGCCTTAAACATAAAGGAAGTGTTTTGTGCAGTTTAAAATAATTTGCAGTTTAAAGCAGGATTAAGTAACCATATGCCAAAGAAGTACTTGCTAACTACAGCAGAAAACACCTGTTTAAATTATCTTTAGAAATTCAATTTAAAAAATTTGGTACATGATGAAATAAATCAGGTAATAAAGCTCCCTCTGAAATCTGTGGTTCATCAAACAGAAATATTGGTTAGCACCAAAAAGTTGGCAATGATCAAAACAATTGCTAAGACATGTAAACACCCTCTGCACTCCAGACTGTCCTTCCACCATGGCCTCTGATACCAGGAGGCAGTCAGCTCTTAATACTGACTTGTTAATTATTGCAATCCTAATGAAAGAGTGGGCTGCATAAAAAGAAAAGGCAGTGATTTCAATATGTCATTTGCACCATGAATAAATACTCAGTTTTTCTTCCTACCAGTGGCCACAGCATTTTTTCAGGGTCTTTTCTACACTGGTACAGAGGATGATTTTTAAACTCATGGCAGTTGTATGAATTAGTGTTATATGGCAGCTATAGAATTAGTGCTTTGGTCTTTTTCCTTTTCCTGTTTCCTGCTAAAAGTTAGGGCATCTTCATTTAGCTTTCATCAGTAGACATGCCAGCAGAGAACAATAAAATGTGAAAACCTAAGCTGATGCCTGTTTGTACCTTTTACCTTCTTTTTAGTCTCCTAAATCCAGGTCTCTGTGACTGGCTGTTCTGCAAAGGTCTTTACCTCTTTACCTACATCCCATGTGTTTGCTAGAGGGAGAACTTGTAAATTCACACATGCAATATGTGAAAAACACTAATCACTTGTTTTTAAAATTTTAAAAGTCTAATAGTAATAAAATGGTTATAAAAATAGTACTACAATTGGTGTAATAATAATTTGGACAATTTTAATTAGGACAATATGAGACAATAGAAACAAAGAGTAATGGACGTCTGGGTACCTTTCTCTGGGCAGCACAAGCCCAAAAAAGGACACACATTAACAGAGGATTAACTCCTAAAAACAATAACTTGTTGCATATTCATACATTTCATACATAATGCATAAATTCTATTCAAATACAGGATTCTGTCTGGTCATCGTCAACTTCTTCATAATCTTAACAGCGTTGTTCTGCCTGAGCGAGGCGGGAAGAAGTTTGTTTCTCCTAAAAATGGAGGAATAAATTCTCTTTCTCTGAAAGATCTATGTGTCTTGTGACTGCTATCTCTGTGCGAGTCTTTTCTTTTAGAAAAAAAATATCTTACACAGCATAGTTTCTATTTTAACATTATGTTATAACCTAAAACTATACTTAACACACTACTTAAGAAAATTAATACAGCATTACTTTCTAACCCAACACACATAATATTCATTTCAACATTTGCGAAAAGCCAATCATAAAACAGGCATTTTTCACACAACACGCGAGCAGTGAAACGTCTGAGCGCTCTCACCCCTCGAAGCAGTGAGCGACGGTCAGGACCCATCTGTTGGCGATGAGCACACAGCCGCAGACGTGCCCGCTGGGCTCGCTCTGCAGGGAGCACTGCCAGGGCCAGCGCCCCGGCCGGCTCGTGCGGCCCCCCAGGATCCTCTTGCTCATGCGGGCGGCGGGGCGGCGGCCGCAGTCTGCGGGGACAGCGGCGTTAGTGGCACCGCGCTGGGCACAGCCCTTGACGTTGTCACAGCCCTGAAACGGCCTCATCCACTGCATTGCTCAGGGTAACCACCAACCAAGGCAAATCACCAAACCAAAGCCTTTGACACACACTTGTATCAAACACTGAGACGCTTTTTGCATCCCTTTGGATCAAAGGATTTGCTCTCCGATTATTAATTTTGTCTGAAATATTAACCAAGCTAAGTTTGGAATCTTGACTTCCTTTCACTCCGATTTCCTGATGGTTTTTTTTCCTTCTAGCTAGTGACATGTTTGGCCTACTTTGTATTATCCAGAAGAATTGCTTCTGGAAATCTGCTCAGTTAATAATAAGGTTTTTCTTAAGTCACGTGTGAGGTTAATGTCATGGTGTTTACTCAGCTACACAGCAGAAAACTCACTTTGCCTGCAGAAATTACTGAATGAGAATATTTGAAGATCTGAAGATGTTCTAGTACTTCGTCCATTACACTTTACAAGCCACTTCCACTAGAAGTTACACCAGACTACCACCTGCCAGTTACTACTCTAAAATAACCCTTCACTTTTGCTTCACTTTCTTTTTTGGATTTGAAAGACGCCAGGCTTGTTATTTATTGTTTGTACTCAGTTAATTTAGAGAACAAATGAACACCACCAGTTTTTGCAACTAGCATCCCAAGGGAGGATATGTTGCCATTGCATGTATGTGGGAATTTAGTGCTGAAGAAATAAACTGGAGCAATGTTTTTTTGTACCTTATAATTCTTACTGTGTTCATTTAACTTCATAGAGTTAGCAACATATGTCAGCACAAAATACCTTCAACGAGACTTCTGAACGCTCCTTTGAGCTTTTGCCTTTCTCTGACAAGTAGAAAATGTTTTGATTGGTTTCCCAAATTTAGCTGCTGTCTTGTAATTCCTTTTCCCTGACTCAACCTACTTCATAGTTCAAGTGTTCTTCAGCAAAGCTCCTCTTGTCTATAGAACATGGTTTCATCAGAGATGAAGAATTTCTGCATTTTCAAACCACTTAAAATTGCCCAACCTCCTGTGCCAACAGACTTGGTCCATAACTTTCTGCTTCAGGTTCTTCTGTCCTCCTGAACTAAACAAATAGATCACAGCTTCAACTCCCAGGCAGACACTCTGCTAACCACTCTGCTGGTTAAGGATATTTTCAGCAGGAAGTTTTATCAAATTACCTTTGGAAACCTAACTGCTGACAGAATTCCTTTAGTGGTATCAGCAATGGGCTACCTTAACACACAGCATCCTAGTCAAAATATAAGAAAAGCTGATGAGACTGAGTAAAGTAGGGAAAAATAAACCAGTGCAAAATTAGATTTTGCAGAGGTGTAGTAAAAAATTCAGAATGAATCCACACTAAACATCTGCATTTTCAAAGTGATTTAAAACATTTTGAAAAATATCTATTTTATAAGCACTTCTCTCTTACCTTCTTTAGTGCAAAAGAGAGCCACCTTGCTTCTGCTTTGACACGTCTGTCTAAATATTGAAACAAAACATGGTAGAAATCTCATTAATTGATTCATTTTGGTAATTTGAAAATCAGCACAGGTATTGTACTCATTGCTGTAATCCAGCTGTTAAAAATTCCCTCAAACTGTAAAAAGACAGTCAAGGAGCTTCTTATGCCAGATCATCCGTGGCTTCCAGCATCTGCCTGAAGATAATTCAGAATATTAGTTCAGCTTTACGATACATTTCATGAGTAGGTGTCATGTATTTTGCAGACTGCCTTGCTCCCTGGGCGTGGATCCAGCTCTGAGGTCAGCTGGGATGCACAGTCTGTCAAGTTCTTATTTACAGCACCTGAAAGCACAGATTGCCAGTCTCCTCTTCCTTACACTCAAAGGACAGGATTTTCTTTGAAATGCCTTTGCTAACAGATGATCTTTCATGGCCTAAGAGTTTGGCTATTTTAAAAGAATCCAGGAAATCTGCAGAAGGTATTAGAACAACAAAAACTTCTGCTTGCTGTTGAATATCTTCAGATAAGAGAGGGAAGAATTGATTTTTTTTTTGCCAAGGGAGGAGAAATCACAATTAAATCCAGCAAACACTGTTGCACAACTAGCTGATTGCCTTTTTATTTCCACAGTTTTTTCATTCCTACTGTGTACATGTTTTTCTGAGGCAGGTGCAGACCTGAATACACAGATCATTTCTTTGCCAGGTAATTCTTTGCAGACTTTAATCCCAGCAGGTAGGCAGCATCTTTAAAACTGCAACCACCTAAAAAGAGGCTGCATTTCATGTTAAATCATAGATACTAATGTGGGCAAAACAACAGTGTCAGCCAGCCCACGAGATTAGCTTGAATCTGGAATTTCACCAAACCTTTGTCCCTTACATTGCATATAACTCATTCATACACCGTAAGAATCAGTCTATTTCTCTTCCAGAAAACCCAGTTCAAAAAATTATTTTTCTAGAGATAGTAGAGATAGACAACCAATTTCAGGAAATTAAATTTTGTGCACAGTTTTGACAGGCAAAGAAAATACATGGAATATGACTGAGACCAGCCATGCTCGTGTTTTACACTTGTTTTTTTTTACTTACCATCCAGCCAGCTCTAAAGAGAAAACTTTTAAGCCTTTATGTGTGCACTGCCTGCACTGTGCTGTTCCCTCCTATCAAAACTTTTTGATTTAGTGGTGTGTTTGTTAGTTCTTGGCCAAGTTCCCATTAGTCCAGAAGCCTGGCAACTCCTTTAAACATCCAGCATACTCCACAGCAGAAACCTTTTACATGCTGCAGGTGACACAGATGAATACAGCCAGACTGCAGGGCTCAGGGGCACTTCCCAGTCATCTGCACTGGATGCAGCCAAAACAAAAACAGGCTCACCCTTCACGCACCCTTCCTCCTCAGCTTCTCACTTCTTCTTATCCATTTTCTGAATTCAGGGGGACTGGAAGATCTATTTCCTACATGTATTTTTCAATTATGCTATAGATTTAAAAATAATCACTACTGATGTCTCTTCCCTCCTTTAACCTGCACTTTGGGCAAAACTAAATCTTTTGTAAATACAATTTGTAACTCAAGAGGCTCCAGATCCATTACTTCATATGTTTTCTAGCAGACCTCTTCCAAAAATGTCAAAAAGTACCTTGAAATTTCTGCTTTGCACTTTAGTGACTGAACAGAATAGAATTGTGGATCTGCCTTTAAATCTGGTCACAACCCAAGGTGTTTATTCTTGTATTACTCTGGAGAAAAGCATTTAGATACTTTTAGGCTAGAGAAAAAAGACAGTGAGAAAGGAAAATCAGCGAGTTAAAAAGACAACTTTCAAGTATCCTTCAGTGATGCCCCTTCTAGATTAAAAACTATTAATTAACTTAAAGGAATGGGGAAAATACCAATGTAAAACAAAAAAGGTACAGAACTGAGATGTAAGAAAGCCAAATTAGGCCCTTGCAAGCCAATCTGTTTAGTTTTATGCCACTAGGGAATACTTTGAGTATAGAAAATAATGGAGCCAAGCAAAAGAAATGTAGATTTCTTCCTCAGATTTTTGTCTTCACACATATTGTATCTCTGCAGTTACTCAAGACATCTTTTCTTGTGAAACACAAGGATTTTATGTGGAAGAAGAATGTTCTGAAAGCTTCTGGGCATTTCAAAGGGAAATTATGAATGTGGTTTTTGAAGAATGCAGTTGCCCATGGGGATTAGGCTCTCCCAGGTTTGCCTTGGATTTTTACTTCACTGGCTCTTCAAAGTCACACTTTGAATGTCTCAACCATGAGATCCTGGCTTCTCATTAATAATTACCTCTTTAGTTGGGTTAATTAAAAGGAATCATCTGAAGCCAGAGCTAAGGAAACCTTCTGTAAGTGGATCTAGCCTCCACTGAAGGAGCTCCAGTTGCTCCAAATGAATTAATCCAGACTACTCAGGCTGCAGAGGATGGAAAGATGTGTCTGCAGATTTTGCTCTATAGTACTTGCAAGACTTTCTTGCTCAGCAGAGATTTATCCAAGCTGTTTGGTCCAGGTGCTTCAAGGGCATCACCTCTTTATCACTCCAATGCTCTTATTCTACCAGAACGGGCCCCTGACACTAAAGTAATTGCAGAATGTATCTTAACAACTAACATGAGAATTTGCTGGGATTTATACACAGACACCATGTTAAAATAGCTTACCAGAGTTTGTCATCCTGCACTGGTAAGTGACCACTCACAGCAGTGAAATAGGTCTTTTTAAACCTGTTACTTACCCATTCACTAGAAGTGCATGTAAAGTGGATGCATTTTTATTCTTCCAGTCTGAGTGCAAATTCAGCCATTTTTGGTCCTGCATTTGCTCACTCTCTATTACAATTTCTGTTTTGGATGGTCCTCTGAAACAAATGAAAAACATTGATAGAATGTTACAGTTATAAAGGTGAAGAGACCCTAACATACCTATTTACTCTAAAGACACACATCTGACTGATATTGCAAAGCCAGGAGTGGCAGATATACAGTTAGGAGAATGAAATCACCCTGAGAAGCGAGGCCAGCCAACATGACTGTCACACTGCACTTCCCAACAAGAAGCAGAACTGGAATCAGGAACAGCAAGAACCTTCTGCTGGCATTTACTGTAATGCATACATTGATCCTCTTTCAACGCTTTCTTGGCCTCGCAAAATGCAACAAAAAAAAAAATAAAATAGATCTTCATATGGAAAAGAGGTAACAGAAAAAATACGTTCTTAGATTCCTGTAATTGGAAATCCATTAAAATTTAACAGTAAAGAGCAGTCTAGGCCTTGTTAATAAGGCCTGAGAGCATCTCTAAGTCCAAGCTGCCTGCTTTGCGAAACAGAACAAATCACTGGTGACAATGTCAAACCTGTTCTTCTGCAGCAACCTAACAAGTATGTGAGGGTTAGAATGGTTCACCAGGAGATATTTCCATATATCCACTTCCTCAGCCTAGGTATTGCCTGATAGACTCAAGAAATTGCTATTTTATTATACCTTGACTGCCAAATGGAAAAAATAGAGCATTTCTAAATTACTTAACTTGTCATGCAGCTTTCCAGCACAGAACCATTCATGATTAGCCATCAATCCCTGTCAATTACAAGGACTTTGAAGCTGTGCTCACCCAAACACCAGTCAAAGGCCAAATTCTAAATCCTAACTCATGGAAAAGAGAATTAGAGAATTTCAGCAAAACTGTGATGTGTCCTTAAACTGGCCTCTGAACCCAGTCTCTCATGACAGTACCTGGTAATGCCAGCCAGGATATTAGCTTGTCTTTCAGTCCAGTTCTCAATACTGATTATATTTCTTTTATAAACAATCTTTACAAAACACCAGCACTCTTTATCCACGTGACTGCACAGACTAACAGAGATCAAAGAATTGTGTTTAATGGTAAAGTTGTCAGTGTACCCATATGGAAATATTTTCAACACAGCTGGCAGAATAAACCAAACTTTGAGGTCACGGCCCTGGACCCTGCCTGTTACATGACTTATTTTTCAGAACCTTCTCTGGGCACATTAAGCAAATGTTATTCCATGATCTCCTAACCAGAATGTGCAGGCATATGTTTGCTGCAAAAAGAGTTTTCCTTCTCCGTGCCTGCTTTTAGAATTCACATAAAGATCTGCTCTCTTCCATATTTCCCACCCTTTTCCCTACCAAACATGTGCAAACCTTTTTCTTACAAGGACATTCTGCCTTATGATCTCTGAACAATGATGTTCACCATTTGATAACTGTGTACAGTGGTATTTTATAAACTGGTAAATAGTATCTGATCTATAAAATATGTAACTCAAAAATGTGCAAAAAGGTGCAAATATCATGGCATTTGATTAATACCAAATACCAGATTTTTTTGATGAAGCCTGCAGTTCTGGATTACAGATTACAGTGATGCTACAATCAGAATTATGGAGATATGTGCTTCTAAATCAAGGTAACAACCTACAAAACACTTATATACCTGCATGAAATTTCATAGTTATTTTACTTAAATAAAGCAAAAGTCGAAAGATCATACCTATACCTTTTTTCTTTGGTGATCACTGTTTGATATAAAACACTCAAAGCCAGGATACCTTAATTTATATCTACCAGGATACCTTAATTTATATCTTTAGAATGGCTTCTATAAACATTTATGTTCCCCCCTTGATGTTGCTTCTAAAAGATTTTCTTTTAGATAGGCAAGGGCTGCCACTTGTCTCCTTTCATCTACTTAATGAGAAATAGCCAGAATGAAGGGGAACAAAGAGCCTCATTTCTAGATGAAGAAAGCTGGAGACAATGGTTAGCATTTGTGTAGAGACCAGAGCATTCTCAGAATCACTAGAGAATGAGAGAACATGAGCTAAAAATCTCAGGAATAAAGATTCAGGCTGGTGAGAGTTTCTAAGTGTGAGACTTTCAGAGGGGCTGCTGAGCCAGGAGCACACATTACACCAGGGACTCTAAAGCACTCAGAGAAAAGGAGGGAGGTGAAGCAATGGGTACCCCTTTTACCAGCCCCATCCTGTGCTCCAGAAACACAGCAGACAGCAGGATCTCCTTGGCCCCTCTTGGAGCTGTAGCACACACTTTCTTCTGAGTTTCTAAGACAACAAGGTTATATTGCTAATTACTTCTAGACATCAAGCTACGTCTTCAAGTTCAAAAACAGCTCTCCTGCCTGTTTTTTAGTTTAGTGACCTGTTGAAGTTGTAATATCTTTCAAGATTTCACACCAAACAAATAAATACTTTTTTATTAAATGCTTTCAGAAGGCTCCTTTACTTCTCTCAGTTTTCTGTTTTCCCTTTTGGTTTGAATATGCCATAATTGCACAGTGTTTGTAGACTGAAACCATACATACTGGAAGACAGTGTGCAGTTTGAGGTACATCAGTTTAAGATGATATTTAGAAACTGGAAAGAATCACACAAATGGCTTTCAGATTTTAGAGGGGCCTCTGGCACTGACTCTTAAGGAGGGGTTGAGGGTACTGAACTTGGTTATTCTTGTGAAGAGGAAGCTGAAGGGCAATTCAGCAGCAACCTGCAACTACTCAAAGAGGAGTTAAAACGTGACAGAAACAAATTTTTCTCAATAGTGCTGCATGGCATAACATGGGGAAACAGCCTTGACCTACAGCTTTGGAGACACAGGGCACACAAAAAGGAAATCCTTTTCATTAGGAAGGTGAAGCAGCCCTGGAACAGAGAGCCCCATCCATCAAAGTTTTCAAGACTTGGCTAAACAGAGCAGTGGTTGAACTGATCCCATCTGGCAATAGGGATCAGTGCTTCAAGTGGGAGAAGTGTCGATGGAAGGAGACCCGGACACCAGTTGGTTCATCGCAGGTCCGATTTATTGATCGATACAGCGGGTTAAATACAGTTCATAATAAGCTTCATACATATTGCAAAAGCTGAGCTCAGGATTGGTTAGTTACATATCAGCAACTACGCCTACTTCTGCATCTTTGTGGTTATTCTTTTGATACTTTCTGCGTATTTTCAGCAAGAATCTCTCTTCCCTATCCTCATGTTGCGGCAAGGGCATCATGTCCTTGCCTGTCATTGGTCACTGACTGCTGACTTCCCTTTCAAGCTTAACCAGCGGCATTATGTCACCATGGCCTTTCTCAGCTAACCAACTGTTAACAAAACTCGCCAAAGAAAAGGATTAGATGCTCTCCAGATGCCTGTTACAGTGAGGATTTTATGATTCTTTTGCACAATACAAACATACTGTAGTGACCAGAGCCTGTGATGAAGAGCTGAATCTTAAAGAAGGCCAACAATTACTAGATCAGACTTTCACACACCAGAGCATATTCAATATTACAGAACAGTCACTGAACCACTGAATCACAGAAATAATTAGGTTGGAAAAAGCTCCGAGATCATCAGGTCAGTCTTGCTCCTTCACAGAAAGATGTCTGCTAAATCTAATGACCATCACAGGGCACATAAAATTCTAACGCAGCTAATTCCTTTGATCTAAAAGTTTCCTTTAATCTAAGTCAATTCAAAATATTTAACAACCTATAAAATCAGTTACTTGTAAAATCAGGCAAAACATTTCAATTTGCAGTAGCACATTACTCAAGTAGGAATTTCCAATTTAAATTTTACTAATTTTTCAATTTTAACTTAAAAATTAGAATATTCCTTTAAAGAATTTAATTTCAAGCTAACGATTCTCTTATGTGTGTTTAAGAGAGAAATTTTTAGAATTAAGAGAGAAAAAGAGAACCTGGTCTGTGTTCTACATTAAAAATGTGCTATCAGTGGGGAAAAGTAATGTTTCATTAGATCAACTGTAAAATGGAAATATTTAATAAAAAGTTCTCAGAGCATTCTAGTCTGCTACCTGCTGATCACTGTGCACAACAGTCAAAGTTTACAGTAAAAAATAACCATTTTGACTTGCATACTAAATTATAACGAAAAAACAGAACACAAACTAGAAGGCAGGGACTAATTTTAGGTTATGAAGCTCATCATTCTGTTTGTAACATATCTGGGATACTTCTGTTCAGCAATGTTTTCAATACCTTATTCTCCCTTTTCCATTTGGAAGAAGTTGTTCAAATTCATTAAACTGCAAGTTTAGGATAAAGTATAATCCATAAACTGGATTACTTCTTGCTTTCAGGTAACAGTGACACATGTCAGTTTCCCTTCTGTAATTCCATTCTTGTAGGCCTCATGTGAGAGCAGGTTTGAGAAAGGAAGCCTTGAGTTAGGCCAGAAGGCAATGGATCACTCACATATGGGCACTCATCTAAAGCAAATTAGGCCTCTTTCAGAGCTGGAACAGCATCTGTTTCCTGTCTGTACATATTGGTTTAAATCTTCTTAGTCTTGACCAGAATTCTCTAAAGCCAAGCTGTGCCACAGAATATGGAGTAAAATATCAAAACCTTGATTGTAAGAGTAATAAAATCAAAGATATCTGAATTTTTAAAGTGAAAACATACTGAAACATAGAAAATAGAAATTAAAAGTATTCACTGCATTGATAGAAAAAGAAAAAAAAGTATGATTAAATTATTCTTGAAATTTTTTGGTAGAAAGTTGATAATCACTGTGATATTTTCAGGTTTCAAAATCCCTCTGTCTTATCTCCTAGCTGATAAACTAGTCAAGTCTACAAAAAATGAGTTAACTCATAGTGCAAAAAAATTACTTGCTTGCTTTATCTCTGCATGCTGGTTTTGGCCGGGATAGAGTTAATTTTCTTCACAGCTAGGATGAGGTTGTGTTTCAGATTTGTGCTGAAAACAGTGTTGATAACAGAGGCCTGACTTTGCAGCACTCTGTTCTCTGACTCTGTAAATTACAGGTTTCATAAAGTATCATTCTGTAGCTAAACCTGAAAAAAGATGCTTCAGTTGGAAGCATCTGAAGTTAAAGCTTCAAATACAATCCTAATTTTCTTAGCTGGAAGTATTAATTCAACTTCAAATTTAATGTTAAGTCCTTCATTTAAAGTCAATTAGCTTTTAATTTTAAAAATGGGATGAATTTCAGAGAAAAATGTTGACTTAAAACAAAATTCTAGTTGTTTAATTTCAAAAATTTGAAACAAACTATTTGATTTTTCAACCTTTTTTCCCCCATAATGAAAGTATTCACCGAATTTGAACAAAATTCACTTGTTTCTTTCTTCAACATCATCCTTTACAGAATGATTATTCACTAAGAAATCTTCCCATAGTGTAATTTATGCTTGCTTTTTTTCAAGTTATATAACATATTTATTCTTTTATTAGAATTTCTTCTTCTCTCATCTCTAACAGAACTTGAGAGCAACATTGTCATAGGCATTTTTACATTTTTGAGCTTACTTTTTACATCTGAAGCTTACACTGACATAATTTCACGAGCTAAGATCACCTTTGAAAGGACACCTGTGTGTTTAATGATACAGGGTCTATATGCAGAGGGCATCCTTCATTAGGATGCTTGGTAGGAGTCGAGGAGAGGGTGTGGAGGTCAAATAAGACTTTCCTGAATTACACAGCAGGAAGAGCCAACCTGAAGGAAGACCTGTTTGCCTGAAAGCTTGCCTGATAAAAGATGCTGTGTTTCTTGCAGTCCTTGCCCTTCTCAAAGTCTTTAGTCACCTCACTAAATTATAGAATAGGCTGCTCAGAGTCCCATCCAAGCTGACCTTGAATATTTCCAGGAATGAGGTGTCTACCATTCCTCTGGGTAACCTGTTCCAGTGTTTCACCATCCTCACTGTAAAACATTTATTCCTTATGTCTAGTCTAAATCTACACTATTTTAGTTTCAATATATAAGTCAAAAAAACCCCCAAAACCACTTCAGCTTGCAGATTTCAGAATAAATTTTCAATGCAGAGAGATTAATATCTGTTTAGTGTTAAAAGGAGTAAATCTGAATCTGGAAGCTCCTGTATAAAAAATGAAAGAAAAAAGGGGGCCGTAGGTTTAAAATGTACAAGTTACAGCATAAAACAGTTTGAAAAAGGATTTGTGACCAATCATTAGAATAAGAACATTTCCTGGTTTGGTAGCATTCCTGTATTTTTCTTTTAACCAATCACAGAACGGCTGGGCTTGGAAGGGACCTCTGCAGGTCAGGTATGGCCACCTATGGCCAACTACCCAGAAGAACATTCAGACAGCTCCAAGGCTGTTTGAGATAATAAAATTATGAGTAAGAATCATTTTACTTTTAAAAGAAAGAAAATACCCAATCATGGAACTGGAAAGTGTTATATGAAGGCACTGACCATACGTTTAATGACTGTTTGAAGAAACTGTCACGATTTGTCAGGAATCATAAGGTTGGAATTTCTTCAAAAACAGCCTTATCCAAATAGTTATATTTTAAACTACATATGTACATGAAAGATGAGACATAATCTATCAGATATTAGTCTAGTGTTGAAAGCGAAGGGAGACGACCCATCTTGTTGTTGATCAGCATCGACTACGATTTATTGATCAAATCAGTCACTTTTTATAATAGTGTTAATTAACTTCATGCATATTGCAAAATCCGAGCTCACGATAGGTTACAGAGAAAACTCTAACCCCTCCTTTTGTTTACAATACCCGTGGTTGTTTATTGAAACCAAAATTAGTGTTCTCACTGTGATATGAAAAGTTCTCAAAACCTTCATATCTGTTCCCAGAGCAGCCAAGGACTGTTATGAGAAGACTGTCTGAGAATCCTGCTGTTTATAGAAAAGGTGCCTGAGAACCTAGTTATTTACAAAATCAAGCCTGGGAACTGCTGCTTTACAGCTGCCTTTTACTTTCCCATCAGCTGTATACCTTCATGGCCTCTTTCTTTAAGCCATGCTTGAACCAGGCTCTCCACAGTCTAGCACAACTTCAATACACTGAATAAAGTCTACATATTTTAACACTGGTCTATTATTGCTCCAATTTACTAGAACAGCCTTCCACATCTACCACAGCTCTATTTTCAGTAAAATTCTGTAATGAGTTATTAGTTGCCATTCTTAAAAAATTAAATGAAATTTAATGTAAAAATGTAAATGTAAATGTAAAAATTGTAAATGTAAAAATTTCCTATCTTTCTACATCATCTACAGGATTAACAGAACACTGTGGCCATGGAAAACATTAACAAATTCAAGGCAGGTTAAGAGCATGTTACATTCTGTTGAATGGATCTAGAAATCTAGATTGAATGAATGAGTACAAATACTTCCTCTTTGGCACGGAATTTGTTTCACTAAATGTCATGTCTATTCTTGGAGAAAATTAAGTTTCATTCAGAAGTTCAAATTTATTACATGGGTATTACAGGATTCTGGGGTTTGTTTTTGTTACGTTCTTTGAGCAAATAAAACATTAGCTGCGCTTCCATTATTCCTCTTGCAGAAATCATTATAGAGTAATTAAAAAAACAAATTAGATTATGTGAAAACAAGAGTTTGTTTGCCCAGCAGCTTGACTGCTAAGTTGTCAAATATTCAAGATCTTTATGCCAAAGACATTGAGTGAAAATTACCAGAAAAGACAGAAAGCCAGGCAGCAACAACAAACTTGCCCACCCCTTTCATAAATACATGCACAGCAGATGCCACAGCAGAGGAAAGAAGGAAAAGGAGCTGCTGGTTTCAGTGGACCACCAGTGACACTGCCTCCAAGAAAAGGAGCAGCAGGCACAGGAAGAGATAACAGGAGATTTTTAAAAACAAGTAATTTGGTAGACAGCTGCAATTTTACACTGATACTAGACCAGAGCATGCCGGTGAAGTAAAATCTCCCCGTACTCTGCTGAGCACAAACTCTTGAAGTTTGTTGTATTTGCTCTATCATCCTAGTGCAGCCAAGAAAGACAAATTATTCCACTATATTTTCACAGAATGATAGAACAACTCCACTACTGCCTTTATCAAATTTCAGAGCTGAGCAGATCATGCTTTTATGATTGCCATTTCATCAACAAATAATGTGGACTTCCAAGTACATGGAAAGTGGTTTTTTTTCAACTGAACATCATGACAAAATACATTGTTCCAACATTCTCCCAGCATTCTGAACCTATGCAGTACACCCATCCTCAGCAGCACAGCCTCTAGAACACAACAGGACAGATGTGAGACAATGCTGTTCTGTTCTCTACCTGTGTTAACAGAAAAACCCATTGCCAGAGACTGCATTTAAATTCACTGTAATGAAATCTGGGCCTCAGTCAGAAGTTTCTGAATAAACTTATATGTCCTGACATAAAGAGGCAGTCAGATTAGGTGGCATGATAGTCCCATCTGGTTGTGAACTTTGAAACCTAAGACTTGAGCATTCCCAGTAAGCTCTTGGCATTACACACAAACAAATTTAACATCTTTTGTATTAGAGAAAAACGTAAGAACTGCTAAGAGTACATGTTGCATACATAGCTTGAGCACCAGCCATCAATAGTCCAAAGCCTTTCAGACAATGCTTAGAACTTGTGGCTTTGTGGGATGTTGCATCATGCATCACACAACACATTCCATGAGTGGTGCTATGAAAAACTGGAAAACCACATTGTCTGTGGAATTATAACTGGCAAACAGCCAGCAAAATTGCTTGCATTTTGTGAAATGGGCAGAATAGAATGAACTTTTCATGTTGCTTCAGACTGAAGGTTTGTATGTTCCCAACAGACACACTGCTATTCTGTAAAATGCGTTACCACTATCCATTAAATTAACCTAACTTTAACCACTATCACTTCATTATCTTCATTTGTTTTTTTCAGATTAATTTGGCCTAAAATATTAAAATATGTTATTTTTAAATAACTAAAATATCCAAAAGCTGTTAGAAAGACACTGCCTTTATATTTTAAACATTACCACCTTATATAGTAATTGGGAGTTTTTATTTGGCAAAGCACTAGACAGTTATTAAAAATAGTTTGCAGAGCTTTACAGAAAATAAAAATTCTAAAAGCTATCATTCATTGTAATTCCTGATCTAAGGCATTAATAAGTCTTTAATTTGATATCTCACTCATAATATGCATTATTTTTCTGTAAAAATAAACAAAAGCGCTATTAAAGCAAAATCAAGAGTTGCTGTAAATAATTATTAAGTAAGTAATTAACAGCCACAAAACTGGGTGGTTCTGCAGTGTGCTCTAATGTGGACAGAATTTGTACATTCACAGCTTTAATTTTCTGAAGGAGTAAAATGAAGCTGTTCCCATTGGGAATACTTGCAGAAAAGCACTGCATAAAACATTTCCTATTTATTTATTAATTTTTTTTTAATGCAAAAGGAGATGTTTTATCATTACTTGACTTCTGTGCAATATACAGTCTAATTTACCTGCACCCTCAATGGTGAGCATAAAGAGCTTGTTAAAAACACCAATATTGTCAACCTCACATTCAGCCATTCTTGTTGTAAGTCAATTAAATAATTTATACAGGATGTAAATACTAAGAGATGAAGTTCATAGCTTCAGATCAGATTAACAGTGGCATGAAACTTCAATTATAGAGTCTTCCATTTTACCATATAGAAAACATTAGCTTCTGTGACATTTTCACTGAATCCTTATGCAATGTTAACAAAATAATTAAACAGCTGCATTGCTCATATTACTCCTTTTGGAAATAAAGAGTATTTAAGAACTGGAGTATATAAGAACTGATTTTGGAAATCAGTTCTAGTAACGCATCATAATTTTTGTTTTCCTTATGGCTTTTCAAAGCTAATTTACTGTATTTTTGGCAGTGCCACTCCACAAAAACTAGAAAAATAGCTAAGAAAATCAGGCCTCAGGTTACTGACAAAATGGGGCATTAAGAAAGGAAAGACAAACACTGATCTGGTTTTCTGAAGTACTGCAAGAAAGAATTAGAAATTAGTGGAGTCAAACTGAAGTTGTAGACTTCAGAACTGAATTGACTCCAGAATTTCCTACTGCCTTGACACAATTTCCTGTCCCTACCAAGAATATCTTTTAGAAAAATTAATTTTTAGAATATATCACCTTGTTAGAAAATTGAGTTTTGAGATTTAAGAATCATTTTTGTCTCTTATGTTTCTTAAAAGTGCAGGATTGATGACACCTGTTAGCAAGCATCAGTGACGAAGCAGGAAGGTGTAGGTTTCCACCCACGCTGATTTCAGCCTAGACACACCCTTGAAAAATGGAGGGAACTAGAGGTGTTGTGATAGTTCAATACATTTTCATTTTCCCAGCAGCAAGCATCATGGAAAAGAGAAGCAAATTTTATGTTAGGACCAATGGCAAGGTGAACATGAGTCAGCAGTGCCCACACAGCCAGGAGGGCCAGCCCTGTCCTGGGGAGCATCAGGGACAGCATCACCAGCCAGGCAAGGGAGAGGATTGTCCTGCTCTGCTCTGCTCTGCACTGGGGTGGCCTCACCTTGAATACTGTGGGAAGTTCTGGGTGCCACAATCTGAGACATTAAACTGCTAGAGAGCATCCAAAAGATGGCCAGGAGGATGGTGAAGGGACAGGAAGGGAAGCTGTATGAGGAGTGTCTGCGGTAGTTGGTTACCTCTGCAGGGTAAGCAGAGGGGCAGACACTGATCTCTTCAATCTGGTGACCAGTGACAGGACTCAAGGGGATGGTATGAAACATCAGGGAGAAGTTTGGGTTAGGTAACAGGGAAAGGTTTTTCCTCCGGAGATGGCTGGGCACTGGAACAGGCTCTTCAGGGAAGTGTCACAGCACCATGCCTGTCTGACTTCAAGAAGGATTTGCACAGTGCTCTCAGGCAGAGGGTGTGTTTGTTGGAGTGTCCTGTGTAGGGCCAGGAGTTGGACTCAATGACACTGATGGGTCCCTTCCAACTCAGTATATTCTATCGCTCTACAAAGCTTTATTAGGATGCTATATAAAGCTAAAGCAAAAAGATAATGCAAATATTATTTAGATACACTAAACTAGACAGAGGAGTATAAAATTGTGTGTTATAATGGCAGGCAGTCCAGTTTCAGGTGGTCTTCAATTCGGAGCATCTGTCAGAATAGATGCCAAGTATCCCTGCAGTGCAAGACAATACAGAGTACATGAAGTGTACTTAACTAATCCAGGGTCTTTATCCTCCTTTGAGAAAGGTACAAAGAATGTCAGTTTGTGTAGTGGAGAACAGCTAACAGAAAAGACACCTCTTAATTCACACTGGCAAAAGACAGCCTTACATACCATCAGATTTGCCTCTTCCCAGTAAGAGACAGCTGTGAATATCAGAGCAGCTGAACTTGTTTTTTATCCAACAGTTGTATTTTGCATTGACTACTCCACAATTTAGTGTGCATGCAGTAAGACACTTAAAAGCTATTTCTTTTTCTGAGTTCCACACAGAAACCCTCTCTTTAACAATTTGTTGTCCAGAGATGCCCAAGTTAAATACATCCACTTGTCTAACCTACAGTATTTATTGCAGAAAGCAAATAAATGAAGATGATTTTTCTTGTATTTCCTAAGTCTGCTTTAATTCTTTAGGAAGAAACAGAGTATTACATTCTGAGCCTCAGCAGTAACTGTTAGTGCATGTACTGAGCCTTGGCAAAACACCATTATCTCTTCAAAACACTCTTAATAACAATCATGCAATGTTCATAAAGTTGTAAAGGTGAAAATGCCTAGATTTTAGTGAAATTCTGCCACAGTTCACAAAATTTCGTTACCTCTTTTCTCTGTGAACCATTTCCACACTAGGTCTAACATTGCAGTGAACAATGATAGTTCACATCTAACACCAGCACTCCAACTGTCCTAAGAAATCATCAAAGCTACAAACTACTGACCTTACCCTAAACCCATCTGATTGCAGGCCAGTTGGCTTAAGTTTTCTTGCCAGTCATCAGCACAAACATGGTTATCAGCAGCTGACCTGTGAACAGTCAGGAGCATCAAGGAATTCCTGGTTTTAGACAGTGTAACTGGAAAGAAAAAAAGGAAGA